>NC_133621.1:29286654-29624154 GCF_048593235.1 Sminthopsis crassicaudata | reverse complement strand
GTACTGCTGAGAATTCTTCTTATAGGACTTTTCTGGTCTTTTGTATTTGTCTTAATTTAACTGCCATTGCTCCCATTTTGTGTACACAGCTTTTTCAAAATGAAATTGCACAAAGTGTACCCTCTGCTTTCACATAAGGAACATCAGAAAAATTCCTATTTTCTTCCTCATTGAAACCATTTGTGTTCATGTTATGAGAATTTTCTCATTTCTCGTGCTTGTAGTACATAATTTTTAGATATAGGACCCTACCTGTCATTTCTCAGAATGTTTTGAAATTGATTTCCATCAAATTTAAAGTTCATATGAAATTGTATTTGCCTTTTTCTTTCTTATCAGTCACAAACTCAAAGCTGGAATACTCACTATTCTACAAGGGGCTTTCTCATCTTGTCTTTCAGCTTCTCTGTTTTGGTCAATGAAAAGTGCAGAATAATTGTTCTTCTAATCTACTTTTGCCTTTTGAAGAATGCAAAGGACATCAATGTGAGTAAAAAATGTATTCATTACTCTTGCTTTTGTCTAAGTTCCTATTAATATTCCTTTATAGATTAAGAAAAAGTCTTAGAAAGTGTGACTTGTCTGCAATCATATATCTAGGAAGAGAGGCTTCAATGATCGAAATTGAGATAAATGTCATCACATCAAAATCATAATAAAACTTAGCTTCTTGGTCCCTGCAAACATACATACATATGAGTCCTATGGAATCAAAAGTGGTTGAATACCTGATCATTTCTCTGCCTCACACACCCATCACCCTAGCTCAGGGTCTCATCATCTCTCTGTCAGAGTATCATAAAGGTCTTCTAATTGCTGTCCTTGCCTCCAATCTCTCTTCTCACCAATTCACCAATCACAACTGTCATCAATTTGATATTCCTAAATTGGAAATACAGCTGTCATTCTCCTCCCCCAACAAAAAATATATAGATATAATGGACCTTTCTATTATGTCAAGTTAAAATGCAAACTGTTTGGGATTTCAACAACATAACTATAATATGATTACTTTACAATATGACTACAATCTATCTTTAAACTGCTTTTACATGACTTCTGCATTCTAGTCAAACTTGTCCACTTTCTGATTTATGGACACAACACTTCATTGTCTATACTTTTTAATTGCTTAAAATGTTTTTGCTTTATATTTCTGCCTTCTGGAAGGGTCTATAAAATACTTCTCCAAATTTACCATTTTGCAGATGAAGAAACTAAAATTAACCTCCATTCAAGGTTCTCTTGCATCAACTACTACATGAAGATTTCCCAGCTATTCCTCCAAAGTCTCCCTCTTCCCCCATTACTTTGTAGTTATTTTGCACATATTTGGTATTTATTTATGTGTATGGTGTTTCCTCCAAGCAGAAAATAAGCTTCTTAAAGTCAGGGATTTTTTTTTCATTGTATTCTTATCATTTATTACAGCCTCTAATACACAGTAAGTGGTTAATAAATGCTTCTTGAATTACTTTAAATTGAATACCTTCTTTACGTATTAGGAAATCAAAACCCACAAGAGTCAAATGACCTAATATCATACAGGTAAGAAGAAGCACAGCAGGTTTGAACCCAAGGCTTCTAACTCCAGAGATCATAAAATTTCAATTATTCCACTTTTTCTTCTTTGTTTCATTGGATATTCAAAAAAATCTTATCAAGAAGTCTGCCCACTGGTGGTCTACAGGCAGGAAATTTTGTGAACTTCAGCTAGACATCGAAAAGGGTATTTAATGGAAGGATTTACATTGTTTTCTTTATGAGATTTGTGTGTGCAGCTCACAATAATGGTCATATCTTTGGTTCTTTTGTGTCATTCCACTATTAATAAAAACATGTAAAAATCAATCATATTAATCATTATGAGATTTATGAGCAGCTTATTGTTTTTCATTTGATCAGATGTTTGGATGGTCCCTAAAATTTTTGGTTTTCTATTTTTGAGGTTTGTGTGCAAATCTGTCTGAAGGACTGGAGAGAAGAAGGGAAAGGGAGGAAAAAGAAATTATGTGTTCTCTTAGCCCTAATACATTCGTTTTATTTGCTTGTTTGAAACTGAAACAATTGAAGGTAACAGTTGACTGTGCCCAAATGAAAATGTTCCTGATTAAACATTGAAAAGAAAAGGATGGTTTCATCTTCATAGACTTCCTGTGTCTGTTGACCTCTCTTTCTCCTTCTGGCACACAACTCTTGCACTACTGCAAAGGGACATCTTTTCTGTTTTCATTTCCAGACTGGATGGCAGATGAAACAAGAAAGTTCAGCTATTAGCTCAAAGGAAATAGAAAGTTTCCTCTGGAGGCCATACTGTCTCCAAAACAGCTGTTCTTCCAAGAGGGATGTGGAAATATGGCAAGAGCCGAGGATTTTGAACTCTGCTGTGATCCTAACCCCAGAATAATCACATATTAAGTGGTTCTTTAAAAAAAAAAAAAAAAAAAAAAAAAAAAAAGCAACAATTTATAGGAGACAGAGGCCAGAAAAATTGAGGTTAAGTCTTGCTTCTGACACTTAATGGCTGGGATCCAGGGCAAGTAATTTAACCCCTCACTGTTTGGACAACTCTCTAAAAGCAACATTCTAAATTACAAATAATAATAATAATATCTTGTTAGAGAGTTTCCTCATAATTCCTTCATAATAAAGAAATTATAGTTTCTCCTTCTACCCACTCAATATATAACACCATAAGTCAAGCATTTTAAGCCAAAAAAACCTAAATTTTGATAGATTTCTCTTTTATCAGACATGAATAATCTTAAACTTATAAGTTTTGTCAGTAACATTTTCAATATTGCTAATGAAATTGTCATTATCAGAGATTCATTTATCAAATCAAATCAAATAATACTTATAAAGTATACAACATTGTTCCTGGAACATAATAGGTACTATATAAATTCTAGCTATCATCACTGTTATTAGAATTACTTAAAAACTTGGAGTCTCAATTTTCTTAACTGTAAAATAGATTTGATCACACAGGTCTTAACTAATTTTCAGGCTTAGAATGAGAAAAATTTAGTTATTTAATGATTTTTAAAAGTTCAGTTATTAAACATTTCAAAAAATATAGGCTAGTTATTAGTATCTCATTACCATCTTGTTGATCATATTCAGATGGAAAAAAGGAACTTGGTACAGTTATTATTCTGTCATTCTCTCATGTTTAATGCTCTATAGACTTTCAAAAGTTAATATTCTAAGGACCTTTTCATAAATGGCTAAAACAATTATTTTTTTTTATAATTGAGTACATTAGGATATGAACACATGACACAAATTCACTGAAAGCACTAAGATTATTTATTTTGATTATTAATCATTGTTATTATTCACTGTGAGAATAATCTAGTTTTGGACAGAAAAAGGACCATGCTGGTCTTGTCTGTTGGCTTTGGAGCTGCTATTTAATATTTCCTATTCAGCCAAGACCTTTTCTCCACTACCTCTGTTATCTTGCCCACAAGAATGGAAAACAGGTCCTGGAAAATGCTAAGTTATTCATGTTGTGTCTACATAGCAACAAAACAAAATGAAAGAGTGGAAAAGTCAGTCAAAACAACTAGCTGATCTCCTAATACCCCCGACACTACAAATACACACACACACACTTGCACGCACATACACACACACACACACACACACACACACACACACACACACAAATGATAAGATGCTAAGAGTATGCTATTCCATCCAATGTATAGTTCTAGTGTTTTATGGATTCAGTTTTTTCTTGAAAAAAGAAAAAGAAATAGCTACAAGATGAAATAGTATATTTCTTTTTATATAAGTAGTATTTTAAAAAAAATTAAACATGAAATTTTTAACATAGAAAACAAAACAAAACCTTAAACCACCTTTCACTGCAAGGCATATATTCTGAAAGTATTTAAGAAATAAACTCTCAAAGATTGAGTGGAATATGTTGAAAAACTAAGGAAAATTCAAAATGTTTCATCAATAATCCTTTTAAAATACTTTTGTATTTCCAAGTGACATTTTTGAACCTTCCCACCTATGAATAAGGCAGTACATTACACATTGGCCCTTTCTGATAATATATGGCCCATTCTACAGTTATAATCCATCCTTCAATTCTCTGAAGTCTTGATCTGCATTATAATTCTTAGTCTCAAATGTTTTTTCTTTGTATTATTGTTGTCTTGTGATCAAATTTCTTCTTTCTGCCTACTTTACTCTGCATCATTTCATTCTACTCTTCTTTTAACACCCTAAAAATGATTCATTCTCCCAGATTATTTAATATCTTTTCATTCCAACTGAGACCTCTCATCCAAACTTTTCTCCAAACCTTTTTTGCTGAAATCTTCTTGGAAAAAATGGAAACTTCTTTTTTCTTCATCATTGTATATCACTCAGATATCTTTTCTCTTAGCTTCTGTTTCTAAGGAAGTAATATCTTGTCATTTTCAAAGTATAATCCCATTCCTTTCCGTATTCCTCTATCATCAACCACAATTCTTTCACCAAACTTTAATCTCTTCCAATCTATTAACTCTTTGTTGCCTAAAAAGTTACGCTTATCTCTTCATTTTAAAATACAATAAAAACATTGGATCTTACCATCTCTGCTAACGATTAATCTGCATTTCCTTCTATTCTTGTTTTTTCTTGTGAAAATTCCATTCCAAATGTTACTATTTTTCTCACTTCATTCTAAACCTTTGGAACTCTGGCTTTTAAACTAGTCACTCAACAGAAAATGCTGTTTAAAGCTGCCAATAATCTTTCCATTTCCAATTTTAATAGTCCTTTCCCAATCCTCACTCTTCTTAACCTCCGAATGCTTTCTCTTCTTTTTCATGACATTGTTTCCTCTTGCTTTTTTTTTTTTTTTCTCTTTCCTTTCTCATTGTCCTTTCCTTTATTTTCAACCAAGCCATAACCACAAGTATCCACTAATACAGCTCTTCTCAGACTTTTAGGTCTTAGCAATCCTGTCATTCTTAAAAAAAAAAAAAAAAAAAAAAAAAAAAAAAAAAATATATATATATATATATATATATATATATATATATATATATATATATATATATATATAACTCATTGAGCTTTTCTTTTAATATTCATTTTATATGTGCATAACTGACATTTTAAAATTAGCATTGATAAACTTAAAACATATATTTATTTTCAGTATAGGGAGAAACATTTCGTTACAATAATTATTTTTCTGAAACAAAACAAAAACTATTAGGGAGAATAATGGCATTATTTTACATTTTTCTAAATCCCTTTAGTGTTTTGCTTATTAAAAGACTTCTGCATTCAATTAGTTGCAATAATTTGAAGAAAGTCTGGCTTCACACATGAGAGTTAGAAAAGGGGAAAAGTATTTTAATAACCTATTCAGATAAATGTATACAATCTTTTATGATATGACTCCCAAACTTCATAATTGATAGTTTCTTAAAGCTTAGTGGTAATGTAAACACTGATATATGTATTTATATGTGTATATATGTCTGTGCACATATGCATTTATATACACATATATATATACAAAGCATGAAATTATATATACATATATAATTTCATACTCTATTATATGAAAATCCATTGGCCTTTTGTACTTTGAATGAGTTTTTTTTTAATTCTGTATGCTTTTGTAACATTTTGCATTGTTCATTAGGAAAAAGTGATTCACTAAGTTATGCAGCTACTATACTGACATATTTCAATTTATGATATCAGATAATTACATTTGTTAATATTATTGTCAATCTTATCTGAAAAGTCTTGAACTATTGACAGTTGTCAAGCTTCTAGTGGCAGATTCTGGGTTCCTTCAAAATACTTACTTTCCATGTGAAAGCTTAAAATATATCACTGAGAACAAATGTGTCCATTATTATCCTTGATGTGACTAGGTCACTACCTTTAATTTGGGAAAATATCTGCCAAATGCACAAGGCTGCATAACTGTAATGTGTTGATGTCCTTTTAAGTAAAAAAAAAAAAAAAAAAAAAAAGTTCTGACCAAAAAAAAAATGTAGTTAATTGACCTCAGAAATCAAACAATCGTAAAGGTACTTTCCCACAAGACATCCATTGTATTTCAGTATGCAACAGAAGTTTCATACATAATTCTCATGTCATCACAGATCATATTAAATATATATGTATCCAAGGCTTCTTATTTCACATATTTAATATTTTACTGTTCCATATAGACTATTTTAAGGTGAACTTGCTACTTTTTTTTTTGTTGTTGTTTTTTAACTAGAAGTGTACATAGTAGTTAAGAATCCAGTGACTACTGCCATGATGTGATGCTACTGCCTTAAATGATATTAAGGTACTAATTATTTTATCAACCATTTGTACCAATCATGCAAAAGCCAACACAGAATAAAACATGAGTTTCAAGAAATATCACTTAAATACTTTATGTCAGCATCATTTGTGTTGGTTTCCAAGTATCTACACAAAAATTCTTCTTCCATTATTATTTGATTTTGGTACCAGATGAATTCAAGCAAAATGGTAAACCCAGACATATCTACATATTCCCTAATTCATGAGACAACAATACAATTCTGAAGATGAGATACTAACTCCTTCTCATGTTTCCAGCTGAATCTTAGATTCATAGATCATGTAGTACCTGGAAATTTTCACTGTATGCACTTTTCAGAAAAGGAGAGTGAAAAGGACAAATGATATCTTAATATTATATTAACATAGCACTGACTTCATAGAGTCTATGAAAGAGTCTTAGAAGATCCTTTGCTTAGAGTTTGAAAATTGTTGCTCTAAGACTATCCTTGGCCTTCCTTCTTTTTCTTTACTGTTTCACGAAGTGATCACATCATTCATGGGTATAATGAGAACCTTTATACAAGTGATTCTGAGCTCTTTATGTCTAACTGTAACCCTGAATCCTAGCATCTTTTAGATAGCTAAAACCAGATTTCCATAGTCAACTCCAAATCAACACATCTAAAACAAATCAACAATCTAAAAGAGAACTTTTTCAAATCTCTCTTTTTATCATTAAGGATACTGTCAATCTCAGTGTTTTCCAGACTGGAGATATAAATACTTTTTTGAATTTTCCTTTCACAATCACTATATTGAGCAAAGTATCCAATCTGTCCTGTTGATGGCCCTTGTCATTGCTACATTTATAACATTTCTCTTCACTAATGAAACCATCATAAGGATACAGAATTTCATTATATCACACCTAAAATATTTCAATAACTTCTTTGCTTCAAAACTTTCTATACACCAGTTAATCCTCTACTTATGGCTGCCAAAGTGGTTTATTTTGGAGGCATTTGGGGATGTGGGTTGTCCAGAATCACATAGCAATTAAATGTCTAAGGCTACATTTGTACTCAGGTCTTCCTGACTTTATAGTTCTCTAGTCATTGCATCACCTAGCTGATATCAAAGTGATTTCTCTTTTTTGATGAGGTTTTCTTTTTTAATATCTAATAAAATTGTATTGATATCCTTTGTTTTTACACATATTTTGTTATAATAACTCCTTATTACACAAAAGAGAAAAAATAGAGAAATGTGCAAACTCAAAACATTGACAAGTCCATTAAAAACAAATTGACATAATATTTGCAATATTGCACACTCATAACCAATTTTTGCAATGGAGTGAGTCAGTTATTTTCTTATATTTCTTTTTGGAGGTCAAACTTTTTTTTTTTTTTTTAATTTTGCAACCTTCATTTTTGTTTTGCTTTGTATTGATTGTTCTTTCCACTTGCATTTTTGTGCTCACGTGTATGTTATTTTCCTTACTTGATTTATTTCAATTTGCATCAATTTATGTAAATCACACTTCTCTATATCCACCATATTCATTGTTTCTTACAAAAAAGTAGCCTTCCAGTATATTTGGTACTCCTGATTATTTAGCCATTCCTCAACTATTGGACATCTATATTTTCCTTTATTAGTTACGAAAACTCTCACTCCATTTTAATGCCAAAATTTGATAGTTTTGTTGGGTACAAATTAATATTTGTACATTCAAATAAGGGTGAGATAAATCAGTATATGAAAATTCTTTGCTCATTCTGAGATCAGTTCAGAATAAATCTCTCTATATCACCAGAGACTATTTCACTCATAATAAAGAGGCAATGTGATATAATAGATGGGGTATTAGATTCGAATCAGAAGACATAAGTTCATTCTAGTTCTGCCATTTACCAATTCAATTATGTATCTCTGAGCCTCAGTTTTCTTATCTACAAAATGTTAGGTTCTTACTAAGTGCTAATGAGATAATGAGATATTAGGTTCTTACTAAGTGCTAAATGGGTACTTGACAATTCTCTAGTTCAGGCCTTTACTGGGAGTTTTACTTGTGAATTCCTGGGGAGGAGCTTGCATGCTTAGGAGGAGCAAGTTCATTGGTTGAAGTAATTTTTCCCGGAAGGCCTTGCGTTATCCCACGTCCATTCTCTGGGAGGTTGAAAGAGGGCAGCACTGGAGAGATAGAGAGTTTTGTCTGAACCAGACTTGAGGCAGCTTTTTGCAGGAAGGGAAGTCACTACTCTGGACCAGAGTTGACAGCAACATTACTACAGGAAGAAGAATCTGTCCTGAGAGATTTGAGTTGACACAACAGATCTCCTCTCAGAGAGCAATCGGCACCTTCTGGAGACAACAGCACATTACAATAAAACACAAAATATGGAAGTATCTGGAATTTGGTATATAGGTCACATGGTTGTTGTGGCAGGGTTTTCATGAGAATTTATTGGAATACAAGAGATATTCCTTTCAAACCTTGATAATCTATATAAATGTTAGATTTTGCTATTGAAAATGAGTCAAAAGTAAGTACGATTTGTGTACAAAGCCTTACCATATGGGTGGAGACAAAGAAGAGAAGCTTTAAGTTTAAAGAAGTTCAATGAAGCAACTACAAATTATAAAAACCAGGCTTATAAATTAAGAATAAATAAATAAATACACACACACACACATATATATATATATAAATGAAAATGAGTTTTGGCCTACCTATCATTTCTCTGCTTGTCTTTAACTTCACTATAGTTATGAATTAAAACACATGAAAAGTATGATTTAAAAAGGTTTCTTGTGGGGGTAGAGGGAGGGTCTGCTTTATTAAATGACCTGAAACAATTCCATCAATTAGAATTTCATTTAAAGTAGGGAGCATTCTCTTTTTAAACATGCAAATATATCTAGAAAGGATTATGGGGTGGGTTGTCCTACAATCATATGTTGGTTCAGTGGATCTTCTCATTCTCTGCAGAAGGAAAAAGCTAGATTGAATTAATGGCAGTGTTGATTAGGAAGCTGAGGTAATTTTAGGGTGGGAGGCTTTGGTTTTGGGGATGGTATAGGGAAGTTTGGAAAATTTCCACCATTGGCAACTTTTCGACTGGGGATAGAGGTGATGATGGGAAAGGAAATGCATGGCACAGAAAAAGAAGTTCCCCACTGATTTTAAAAATTTGCCTGTGACTGGAGATGCCAAGGAAAGAGGGTGGAGAAACTATTCCTTTGTGTTAGTCTTTTTTTTTTCCCCCTTAAGGAACTGCCTGTACTTATTTTCCCAGGACCTAGAACTCAGTCTAATGCCATAGTTCAGCTCTACTTTGAGTTAAGACTTTTGTGGCTTGGCCTGAGAATCTAGCTCCCCTCCAGAGAAACAGGAAAATTCAATTTAATTGCCAAACAACTGCCTTACAGATGAATTTTTGGAATAAAATAGAATTCTATTCCAAACTCTTATAGTTTATTCATATTTCTCTGGGTGTTATTTCTACTGACTCTGTCTAATAATGTGACCTTAATTCACTTAACCTCCCTGTGCCTCAGATTTTATGTCAATAGAATAGAGATAATAATATAAAACTTCAATGTATCTAGGGAGGATAAGAAGAGATAATACTGTATATGCAAAAATGCTTAAGTTTCTTAGGGGAAAAATGTCTTCTGTTTTAATGCCCGTCATTGTGAGAAACCAAGATAGTATTATCAACTTTATTATGCTAATCTTTAAGTAAACTACTTATCAAAGCAAGGCATATAATTCAGCAAAAGCATACATTGTAGACACTGTCCAGAATAAAGCCATTTAAAACACCCAGTCTCCATGTGAGATACCCATTTTCCTTGTCACTGGGGGAAAGATTCAGTTTATTTTTTTTTCTTTTTTTAAAATTAAAGCTTTTTATTTATAAAACATATGCATGGGTAATTTTTCAACATTGACTATTGCCAAACCTTTTGTTCCAAATTTTCCCCTCCTCCCCCTCCCTCCCTAGATGACAGGTAGTGACCAGTAACATGCTAAATATGTTAAAATACATGTTAAATCCAATATATGAATACACATTTATACAGTTATCTTGCTGCACAAGAAAAATCAGATCAAGAAGGAAAAAAAAAAACAAAAAAACTTGAGAAAGAAAGCAAAAGGCAAGCAAACAACAATAGAAAGAGTGAATATTCTATGCTGTAGTCCACACTCAGTTCCCATCACAAGACCATTGGAACTCCTCTGAATCACCTCATTGTTGGAAAGAGCCACGTCCATCAGAATTGATCATTCTATAGTCTTGTTGCCATGTATCATGATCTCCTAGTTCTGTTCATTTCACTTAGCATCAGTTCACCTAAGTCTCCCCAGGCCTCTCTGAAATCATCCTCCTAATCATTTCTCACAGAATAATAATATTCCATAACATCCATATACCATAATTTATTCAGCCATTCTCTAACTGATGGGCATCCATTCAGTTTCCAGTTTCTTGCCCACTACAAAAAGGACTGCCATAAACATTTCTGTACATGTGGGTCCCTTTCCCAAGGAGCCTTTTTTTAAATGAGTTTGAGATGGAGCATCAAATGATGGAGTTTGGTAGCAACACATGTAAAGAATTCACAATGGTTTTCTTATTGCCAAAAGGTATTTATTTATGAGAAGAGGTTTCAGACAAATGAAGAGGTAAAATAAACACCAGGAGTGATAAATATGAAATAGATTTGGGAAAGCATATAATTAGCAAGGAAAGGGATTTTAGCAATTAACAATGGAAAAGACATTTAATCAGGAGAAAGGGAATACACCATGAGGTGGGAGTATGCCATTAACTGGCAGGCTAAATACATAGAGGCATTTAGTATGCTAAAAGAGGTAGTTAGCTATATCAAGGAGAAAGACACCATGAGGGTTAGGGTGGGGGGGCAGGGGATAAGGGTTGGGGGGGGAATGAGAGGAAAGACACCATGAGACATGAAGGAAGAATGAGGATAAAATCATCATGAGGTAAAATGTTGTGGCAGACTAACCCAAAGGGGATTCAGTAACGATGAAATAAGCCATGGACAGAGAGAGTTATAGGGGAAATTTAACCTTGGGAGTCTGACAATCCTAGTTTAGGATTGGATTAGATCTAATAGAGTTATATAAGAAGTCCAGAGGGGTGGGACTATAAAATTGAGTTAATCCCCATCCGTGTCCTTCCCTGCTTGCCTCAGGATGTATTATAATCTCACCTGGTTACCCAGTACCTCACCATTTTCAACATATAATCTGATCAAATCCCCTCATTTTATCTTGCAATTATACAAGTAATTGCATTATAATAAGTAGCACAGACTACTATGGATATCTTTTCCATTATCATTCTCCATTTTCTATGTGCTCTTTTGGTAAAATAAAACTGAGGTCTTTCTGCTGAAATGGAATTCAGTAAATGCATTTTGAGATTCATGCAATGAAAATAATGTCATCCATATCTAAAAAACAAAGACAATAGGATATTAATATTTGTGAACATGTTGCATAAGTATAGAACCCTAGAACCTCATTCTTTATTTTTTTAAAGATAATTTTGGGATGTAATTTCCTGTCATGAATTTCCTATTATCATCATGGCCAAATGTATATATAACAAATAATAAGTGATAATCAGTAGCTTATAAAACTTACCTTCTATTTTTTGGAGTCTTTGTTTTCCCTTAGTGTTCTGATACTGCTGCCAACAGAGGGCTCCTTTTGAAATGTTGGTTATTTCTACTGTTGTTTCAGGAAGTTCATAACACATTGTTATGAGAAAATATACATAAGCATAATTAAATCTTGTATTTTCTATATATGATATACATCATAATATGTAGTAGTCAATTATGGTAAAAAATACTGTTAACTGTAAAATTTAATGCAGAAAAGGCTCTGCTGTTACTTGTAAATAAGATTATGAAGGATAGCCTTGATGGGCATGTGAATTGCTCTTCTAAAATCTTTACATTGATGTGAAGGTGCATTTATAGTTTGATAGATAATTATGTTTTCTCAGCTGTCTCTATTTTTGGTAGTAATAACTTCTATTATTTTTCTATGCATTTATTACCTTTTTTCTTCTTCAGATACATTTAAAAAAAAAGATTACTCAAAAACTTCAAAATTGTTTCACCTCCAACATGAACTTCATCTGTAAATCCTTGCTTGTAATCCACATACATTTTCCCCTGATCTTTATTTTCTTCAGTGTTGTTTCCATAAATAACAGTTGGAGCTGTGATATTAGAGTTTACATATGGCGTGCTTATTGCCATTAATAGTAAAAAAGAGCTTGTCATGAAAAAAAAAAAAAAAAGTTTTGTTTTGTTTTGTTTTGTTTTGTTTTTGCTATTGTCTTCCTTCCATTTTCATCATTAAATGACTTTGGGTAACTTTGTTTAGTTGGGCTTCTTACTAAGTGCTCTTCAAATTGACTAAAACTAATGATTATTATCTTTCATCACCTTACTCCTTAAGATTTTATAGAAGAATTTATATTCTAAATCACTAAGTCTCTTATCTTTTATAAGTGTTTCTTGTCTCAGAGGATTTTCACTCTTTTGGTGTCCTCATTATAAGCTAACTAAAATAGATATCATCCTTTCCCTTCATCCATTTCCCATTTTTAAGCACCCATAGCTTCTTTAGCTGTAAAAGGTTAAAACTATTAAATTTGAACAATATATTTCTTTTTTCCTCTAATTTTTGCTTTTTGGAGGGAAGAGACTTTTTATAAATTTGTAATTTTTTTACTTAACAATTTGGTGATCCAATTATATGCAGATACCTGATTCAAGTTTGAATTTCACATGAATAATCAACAATTTTCTGAGAATTAAAATATGACCAATTCCATTTTTTCATTGTTATCTGATTGATCTTCAAACTATTTTTCTCAAAGAAAGTATTCATCATACATAAATGCAAGACTGCTATATAGACTATAAGTCTTTGGCTTCTCATTCATCAAACCTGAATTGAATTTTCCACATAGTTTTACATTTTTTTTTTTTACCTACTTCTATTTTGCATTCAAGTCATTGAGTAGCAACGTATGTATTGATTTATTAGGAAGAATCTTATCGAATTATTCAAAAAACATATTTATTCTCTGCAACAGAAATTAGCACATAAAATCAAATAATTTTTATGGTAGGTTTGAAAAAGTTTGCCATGAATGATACTAAAGTAAACAAATAACCTTTGAAGTGACGTTTTTTCCTTTCCTTGAGATGTCTGTTTCATTGAAATGTCAATAGCTAAATTAATATTTGTAGATATTTACTGACTGTGTGACCCTGAGCAAGTTACTCCATTTCTCCACAGATGAATTTTCTCATTTTTAAAATGGAGAAAACTCTAAAACCTATTTCCCAGATTTTTCATGAAGATCAAATGAGATCAAATTTGTAAAATACTGTGGCACCTAATATGTAGTAGGAGCCATCATCATCATCATCATCATCATCATCATCCTTATTAATATTCAACTTTACTTACTTGTTTCCCCAGTTACATTTAAAACAATTTTTTAACATTTGTTTTTAAAACTTTTGAGTTGCAGATTCTCTTCCTTATCCCCACCATCAGCCTCCAGTAAGAAACCATAAGCAAAGTTTTGTAAAATATTTCCATAAAAGTTATGTTATGAAAGAAAATAGATCTCCCACACTAATAAACAAAAATAAATAAAAATTAAGTTGAGAGAGAGAGAGAGAGAGAGAGAGAGAGAGAGAGAGAGAGAGAGAGAGAATGCATCAATCTTCAGACAAAATCAGTTTCTTCTTGGGATGTGGATAAGATTTTTCAACATAAGTCTTTGAGAGTTAGCTTTTTTGTTATTGTCTTCCTTCCATTTCCACAATTAAATGACTTTAGGTAACTTTGTTTAGTTGGGCTTCTTACTAAGTGCTCTTCAAATAGACTAAAACTTGAATAGATCATTGTATTGTTGAAAATAGCAAATTAATTTATAGTCATTCATTCCAGAACATTACTATTACTTTGAATACAGTAAATTTCTTTTTTTTTTTTTTTTCCTGAGAGCATCCTACTTATCATTTTCCATGGAATAAGAATATTGAATGGCAATCACAGACCACAATTTATGCTTATGCTTCTCCAGAGTTCTGTATTTGAAAATCAGATTTTCTATTCACCTCTGCTCTTTTCATCAAGAATGCTTGAAAACTCTCATTGAATAGCCACTTTTCCTCTGAAGGATCATACTCAGTTTTGCTGGGTAAGTGATTTTTTACTATAATCCTAGTTCCATGGCTCAGTGGGATATCAGATTCCAAATCCTCTGGTCATTTAATGGAGAAGCAGCTAAATCTTGTGTGATCTTGACTGTGGTTCTATTATACTTGAATTGTTTCTTTTTGGATGCTTGCAGTATTTTCTTCTTGTCTTAGGTGTTCTAGAATTTAGCTATGATTCCTAGAAGTTTTTATTTTAAGATCTCTTTCAGGAGATGATGAGTGGATTCTTTCAATTTTGTTTTACTCTCTGGTCCTAGAATATCAACACAGTTTTGTAATGTGCTAATCGTCTCTCAGTTGTAATCCTTCTCTGGGAGGAGGTTTCTTTTCTGTATAATCTTTTTCTCTATGAGCAGGTTTCTTGGGAGGCTTCTGGAGCCTCCAGCCAGCCTCTTCTTCTTCCTGAATCCTGGCTCTGAATATCCTCCAGCTCTTGTCCTTTCCCAATCCAGACTGCTGTCCAGGCTCAATGTTGCCTCTTTTTATCCTCCCAGAGAACGGGTGTGGGATAATGCAAGGGCTTCTGGGAAGAACCACTTCAACCAATGAGCTTGCTCCTCCTAGAATTCCTAAGGTGTAAACTTCCTTTAAAGGCCCAAACCAAAGGTCTGAGCCAGAGAACTGTCAAGTCAACCTGAGTTCTCACCTTGTAATTGTCCAGACAACCTGAATTCTCACCTTGTCACTGTCCAGACAACCTGAGTTCTCACCTTGTCACTGTCCAGACAACCTGAGTTCTCACCTGGTAATCCTAACACAGTTTTCCTTGATAATTTCTTGAAAGATGATGTTCAGATCTTTTTTGTTATTGTTTTATTATTTTTTATTATGCATGTATATTAATTTTGTAAATATACATCTCTTTATTAATCATTTTGGGAGAAATAAAATCAGAACAAAAAGGAAAACCTCAGGAGGAAAAAAAAACAAAACAAAAAAGAAATGGAGAAGAAGAAGGAGAAGGAGGAAAAGGAGGAGGAAAAGGAGGAGGAGAAGAAAATGCAAGCAAGCAACAGTGAAAAGAGTAAAAATGCTATGTTGTGAACCACATTCAGTTCTCACAGTCCTCTCTCTAGGTGTAGATGGCTTTCTTTCTCACTGAACAATTAGAATCGGTTTGAATCAGAAAATGACATTTTCTATCTAAAGTATATTGGAATTTTTTTAGATCACTGGACCACTAACAACCAAGATTTTCATAGTTGATCATCACACAATCTTGCTATTCCTGTCCACAATGTGTTCCTGGTTCTGCTTGTTTTGCTCAGCATCAGATCATGTAAATCTTTCCAGGTCTTTCTAAAACCAGTTTGTTCATTTTTTATAAAACAATAATATTCCATTGCCTTCATATACCACAACTTATCAACCATTACCCAATTGATGGGTCATCTACTTATTTTCCAATTTTTTGCTACCACAAAAAAAAAAAAAAAAATGTCCAGGCTCTTTTTTTTTTTTAATAATAATTTTCAGGACAATAATTTTTCAATTATCTCTCCTGCATCTATTTTCCATGTCAGTTGTTTTTCTAATGAGATATTTCACATTTGTTTGCTATTTTTCTTTCTTTTTTGTTTATTTTATCTTGCTTTCTCATAAAGACATTACCTTCTTTATTTCCCTTAAAGAGCTTTTGTACCTCCTTTCCCATTTGGATAAATTTGCTTTTTAACACATTTTCTTCATTAGCTTTTTGTAGTTCCTTTTGCACAACTCTCAAATTTTTTCCTAATTTTTCTTCTATCTTTCTTA
This sequence comes from Sminthopsis crassicaudata, assembly GCF_048593235.1. Taxonomy (NCBI): domain Eukaryota; kingdom Metazoa; phylum Chordata; class Mammalia; order Dasyuromorphia; family Dasyuridae; genus Sminthopsis; species Sminthopsis crassicaudata. The sequence goes on along the minus strand of NC_133621.1, from coordinate 29,607,810 downwards.
TTTGATTTTCAAAATCCTTTTTGTGCTCTTCTATGTCTTGAACCCAATTCTTAATTTTTTTGGAGGCTTTGAATATAAAAGCTTTGACTTTGTTATCTTCTTGCATGTTCTAATCTTCCTTTCACCATCCTAACTTTCTATTGCCAGAATCTTCTTTTGTTGTCTGCTCCTTTTTCTAGCCTATTATTTGGCTTTTAACTCTTTCCTAAAGTAGGGCTTTGTTTCCAAAGCTTCACGGATTTTTATGCAGCTGTTTTCAAAGATTCTTTCAGGGACCTGAACACAAGTACTCTTTTATGCCCTGGAACTGTTAGGAGTATCCTTGCCCCACTGCAGATGTAAAATCTAGGGTGCAAAAGCAAGAGCCCTGCTTTGCTGATACTGGGACCAGGGCTGAGATCATGGTTGTGCTACTGTGGCCTGTGCAGGGATTGCACCCCCTGACTCCCACCCTATTGCCACAGATCTTCTCCTCTGACTTTCAGGTTCTCTTTGGTGTCTCTGGGCTGAGAGGTCTGCAAGCCACCAGTCTTGCTGCTGATTCAGAAGTCCCCACACCCATTCCTGCTTTCCTGGTACAGGGCTTGGGACAATTGGAGGGGTTGAGGCTGGGTCTATGCTGAAAAGACCTGCTCCAGAACTGCAAGCTAGAGTCCCACCCTAATGTCACAGACCTTTTCTGCTGACTTTCTAAGTTGGCTAGACAATGTTCTATTCTGTCTTTTTTGTGTTCTGATGTCCTAAAATTTGTTTCAAATCATTGAATTTGGAGCAGTTTGGGGGAGAGATTGGGTGAGTTCCCTCCTTTACTGGGCCATCTTGGCTCTGCCTCCTCTATAATTATTATTATTAAAGACTTATTTTGCCACTATCAATATAGAAGTAGAAAGGAATCAGGAAACTTTTTGATGTTTTATCAGTTTCCTTAGCCAAATAAATAATCTATCACTTAGTGGCCAGTTTAGTAAAGGAGATCATGTCAGTATTTGTCTTGTCTAGTCCTTAGGATTCAGGCCCAGTCCGTTGCCAAGACATCATTATTAAAGCCTTTTCCAACTTGGCAAAATCTGACAGTTCTTACATTAAACTAGAGTTCGGGAGCTAAAGTTCACAGCCTTAGAAGAAGAGGTCATCTGATCCTGAGCAAGAGGGAAAACCAGTGTATTTCTCAAACCATTGGATAAACATGCAACTTACTGGATTTAAAAAAAAAAAAAAAACAGCTCTAATTTTCTTTAAGTTCTGAGTTGAAGAAAAAAGTAATATATTGTTATATATCACTTGATATATATCCGTGTATATTCACTTATATATACTTATATGTATATGGTGTTTATATGTATGAACACACACACAATAGACATACACATGCCACTGGAGATGATGTCAGTTGCAATAAATATTTTTGAGGCTCCTAAAAATCCATAACTAAATAGATAGAGAGATTCATAGATAGAAAGCATTTGCTGCAATTGTTATCATATCCCATATTTATAATAATCACAAATAAGTAATTTCTTGTGAAGAGACTTGCACTTAAATTTCCATTTTTCTATTTTCTGTCTTTAAGATCTTTGTCAAACACTCAACCTCTTCCAGACTTCATTTTCCTCATTCCTCAAATGGGTGAGTTTTCTATGATTTTTTTTTAAGATGCTTTAATTGATTCTCTCTATAAAGAGTTACAATTTTCCTGAACATTGGAACGGCAGACTTAGAGCAAGAAGAAATTTAATTTTTTCCTTGTCCAATCTATTTCTACAAATGAGAGAACTGAAGATTAAAGAAAAAATAATTTGGAAAATATCTTTCAGGAACTAGTTAGTAGTAATATTTAGTAATAGTAGTAGTATTTAGAAAATAGTAATCCTGGCATTATAACATAAATACCTTGATTACAAATTCTTGTTTTGATATTGCTTAGCACTCTTTAATATTAGCAATTAGTGGAGAAAGGTAGATGACAAATTATATATATATATATATATATATATATATATATATATATATATATATATATATAAAGTGCCAAGTACTGTGCTAATTGCTTTCCAAATATTATCACAGTTGTTTAATTAATAGCAGAATATACTTAGAGGGGAGAGAAGCAGAAAGTTTTATAAAAGACACACACACACTCCTCCCATTCTTTCTTATTCTCCAACTTATTTTTCTTTTGGCCTCATTGACCCTTGAATGATTGATGTGAAGTAACAGGGCTAACATTTCTCAACCAGAGTGAAGGAAAGGTGCTTGGAGAACACTTTATTGGATCTGAAAATTGGTATTTATCTTTAAATTAGATGGGGGAGAGAGAGTCTTGAACATTCATTAGAGTAGAAGTAAGGCAGTATTGAGTGGTATTTGCCCCATGGGCTGGACAGATGGGAAATCTAACTTTTCTTGGCTTCCATAACTGCCAAAAATAGATAAGTAAGGTTGCTTCTACTGATAGTCAGTCACAGAGGCAATTGGTTTTGATTTGAGATTGAAGAATTAAACAACATCTCACAGATAGATGTAGTTCTTCAAATAACACCTAATTTTCCCTTTGAATATCACTGGAATGTTTCTGCCTGTGGCTTATACTTTTGCATTATGCATTTATGTAAAATGCTCTTAGCCAGGAGGGATCCTTTGAAATTCACATCTTTATTCCACAGGGGGAAATTATGGACTCCTTTCTGCTTATACAACCCAGAAATAGTTGTCTGAGCTACTATGTAATTTAATTTTTTAATATGGAGCTAAACTTACTGTGTCTCTCTTCCTTGGCCTGGAGTCTGATTGATTGACATGAAATCATCTGGCAGTTATTGTCTTTGATTAATGCTTTTAGCTCCTGTGTTCCGATCTTGCTGTAATTGGTTTCTGAATTCTTTCACGATGCTAATTTCAATCCCAGTGACTCTCCCTTGAACAATTTGCAACCCACAGACTTCCTGATATCTGCATTCTACTGTCCTTCTTAGGAGACATTTAGCTTTGATATGAATCTACTGATGTGGTGGGATGTGTTATATGTCATGGGAGATGTGGGTATATGTGTGTGTGTTGTATGCATATATAAACATGCCTTTGAACTTTCAGGGCTCTAGGAAACATACTAGCATGAATATCATATTCAATACTTATGACAATAATAAAGAGTTGATGCTCTGTGAAGGAATATATTAAAACTCAAAGAAAGAATATTGGTTATGAAGTCAGGAGACTTGAGTTCAAATCCCACTGATAATACTTATCTCTTAAGGAACCTTAAGCTACTTGCCTCATTTATAAAAAGAGAGTATTGTCTTAAATGGTCTCTAATATCCTTCTTAGCTCTAGATTTGTGAAACAATAATCATCAGAAATCAAATATGAAAGCTTTTCTTCCTAAAGGAAAACTGATCTTCTACAAAGTATTGCTATAATGAAAGTGCAGTTTAAATGGGATATTATATTTGTTTTCTTATTAGTTTTTGTTCAGTACCCATACTTTCAATGAACATGGAGCTCCTGGTTGAGGAAACACTACCAAGGTGATTAGGGGCCAAAAAACAAAAACAAAAACAAAAACAAAAAAACCACAAGTGCTCCATCAGCCAGCACCACACTGTCCATTTATGGATCCATTTCTTACAGTAAATAGAGACATTTTGAATATTGTGTACAATTTCACTTACCTTGGCTGTATACTTGACAGGAGGTGCACATTAATGATGAGACTTTATTGCCAGAGCTAGTTCAGTGTTTGGGAAACTTTGAAGGACAGTGTGGGAGACAGGAAATATCAGAAGCACTACTAAATTGAATGTCTACAGAGCCATTGTGCTGATCTCATTGTTTTATGCCAATGAAACTTGATAGAACACCAGTTCCATTCCAAGAAATTGAATCACTTCCATTTGAATTGTCATAGTCCAACCCACTCTCCAGCAAGAATAACCTCTAAAATATACATAGAAAAATTGAAGTTCTCCAATAAATGGGAATACTTGAGCTTCCAAAAAACCCCAGTTTAGTTTAAACAAGTTAAGTTTATTGGGAAGGTTTTTTTTTGGGGGGGAGGGGTTGTTATTATTTTGTTTTTCCCACTTTTCATTAGGTAAAGATCTAGTTTTCTGAAAAAAAATTTTTGTTGGTCCTACTTTTGGGATCCAGTAACAATGATTTTAAGAAAGCTTTCATTTCTCCTATGGCTTCTTTTCTCCAGGCTAAACATTCCTCTTTCCTTTGACTGATTTTTATATGGCATAAGCCATAGGCCCTTCACTGTGCTGTTTGCTCTACTGTGAACTTTCTCCAATTTGTCAGTCTTTCCCCAGTGTGGCAGTCAGGATGGAACATAAGGTTCTATATGGTACCTAGTCTTGACAAAATGCAACAGGAATAGATGAGAATTCCTAGTCTTAGGAATTTTGATTTGCAATTCTGCCTACGATTGTATTGAGATTATGGTCTACAATACCCTGGGATCATTTTTTAATTTAGTTTTTAAAAATTAAAAAAATCCAAAATTTTTAGCATTCATTTTTACAGATTTTGAGTTCAAAATATTTCCCTCTTTCCAATACCTCCCCTCTTCCAAAGGTGGCTTAATATAGTTTATATATATGTTATCATGTTAAAACATACTTCTTCTATATTAGTCTCAGTTATGAAAGAAGAAACTGATTTAGAAAAAAAAATAAGGTAAATTTTAAAAAATACTTTGTCTGCATTCAGAGTCCACCAGTTTTTTATCTGATTATGGATAGCATTTTCTATCCGGAGTTCTTTGTACTTGTCTCAGGTCATTGCTTAGAAGAGGTGAATCAAAAACAGTTGATCATGACACAGTGTTATTGATACTGTATACAATGTTTTTCTAGTTCTTTTCATTTCACTTTATATCAGTTCATACAAATAATTTCAGATTTTTCTGACATCTGAATTACAGAGTCAAAGGGTATGCACAGTTTGGTTACCCTTTGGACTTAGTCCCAAATTGCACTGGAGAATGGTTGGATCAATTCACAATTCCATCAACAGTATATTAGTCAAGCAATTTTCCCAGATTTTTATCAAAATTTATCATTTTCCTTTTTTTGTCAGGCTTGCTAATCTGATAGGTGTGAAGTGGTACTTCAGAGTTGTTTTAATTTGGATTTTTCTAATCAAAAGCAATTTAGAGTGCTTCTTTATATGCTTATTGATAGCTTTGGTTTCTTCATTAGAAAATTAATGTTCATATCCTCTGATCATTTATAAATTGTTGAATGGCATGCTTGTGTTAGGATTTTTACAAGGCACTGTCAGTTATCTAATTTAGCATGGTACTTAACAGTTCTCTAGTTCACTAATGTACTTAGTACTTACTAGAGTTCTAAAAGATTCACATCTTTAAGAGAGCATATATAAACTAGGAGCCTCAACCAGGATTCACTTCAGGAAATTCACAAACCAGGATTCAGTTAGGAGAGTCACAAGCCAGAGATAGCAGTCAGGCAGAATGAAAGAAGGCAGAGAAGTGGTGGCAGGCTATTCTGTGGAGAACACTGAAACTAAAATCTGGAAAGCCTCCAGAAAACTAGCTGAGCTCCAAGTGAAAGAGATAAGATTTGGAAGGAGATTTTAATAAGATTTGGACTTTTAACTCCTGGTTACATTTGGGATGATTACATTGAACTGAAATGAAGGCTGCCTCCAGAAGTCCCCCAAGAAATCTGCTCCCAGAGAACATTATATTTTAGAGAAGAATAGTACATTTTGTCACCAGAATGTGGGACCAAGAACCTTCCTCTGTGACCCAGAAATTAACGTGAGTACAAGGAAATTTTGTTAAAGAGCTAAAGTAGAATTTCAGCTAAAATGGGACAGATGTTTAGAAAACAGTCTGCTTTTCCAATTCAAGGGAAATGTGTAGAGAGCATTGTCAGACTTATGAAGAACCAAGATTTGATTATAATTTGCGAGCAGATTACTGAGATTTTTAAGAAACTGTACAATACACATCTTCTTGGTTCTCTAAGGAAAAATAATTGGATCCAAATGATTGGAAACTAGTAGGAGAGCAACTATGTCAATTCCACAATGAAAATGGACCTGAGTCAATTTCCAGACACACTTAATACATATAATTTAATACAACTGGATTTAAGTTTGATCTATCTTTGGAAAATAATTCCTTTTTCAGAGGCAATTGCTGTAAAGATTGTTTCTCAGATTCCTGCTTTTCTTCTGATCTTGGTTCCATTGGTTTTATTTGTACAAAAGCTTTGTCACTTAATATAAATGAAATTATTTATTTTGCATTCTGTAATGCTCTCTCTGGCTCTGGTTGTGATTTTTTCTTCTTCCTATAAAGCTGATAGATTATTCCTTGCTCTTCTAATTTGCTTCTGGTATCACCCTTCATGTCTAAATCATTTTTTATCAAATAGTGAGTTCTTATTCCAAAGGCTAGGGCCTCTGGGCTATCAAACCCTGGTTACTATGGTCATTGACTGCTGTGTTTTGTATACCAAGATCATTCCACTGGTCCACCACTCTGTTTCTTAGTTAGTACCAGATAGTTTTGATGATTACTGTTTTATCATTTATATCATTTGAAATGCTCTCTTGAAGATGTGAATCTTTTGGAACTCTAGTAAGTACTAAGTATAATAGTGAACTAGAGAACTGTTAAGTACCATGCTAAATTAGATAACTGAAAGCACCTTGTAAAAATCCTCACACATTTGAAATTTGTGTTTTTGTTTTAATTAAGTCCTTTAATTTTCTTGATCTTTTGTTCTAGGTGAATTTTGTGTTGTTCTATCTCTATCAGGTAGGATTTTTTTAGTTATCGCTCTTTCATCATGACTTTGTGAAGTTGATTTTTCATATTTAAAAAAATCAACAAAGTGTAATATTTTATGGGTATTGAAAAAGATCAAATTAGTTGATATTCTTTGAAAACATGGACAATGCATATCAAATTACATATCACTAGGATATTGAAGATGTGAGTTCAAATCCCACCTCAAATATTTATTGCCTATGTAACAGTGCATGTCATCCCTAAAATAAGGAAATTTGACTAGATGAACTTCCCTCCCAGTTCTAGCTCTATGAATCTCTTAAGCAATTAGGAATTTTTCTATCCAGTACTGATCAAAGATGTTGGTAAAAACATTTAGGTAATTAAGAGATCATGTATTCCTTTAATTTCCAATAATCACTTTGCATTTCACTTCACAAATTTGAGATCTAGGTTCTGTTCAGAATTAATAAAATCTCTCTAACTCCCTTAAGTAACTTTTCTTCCCAAGAAAATCTATATGAAAGGAGTTATTTTCCAAAATCTTTTATTTTTTTCTATTTTTTTTCCATCTATTCAGCATTGAAAATATATGTATCCATGTGAATTATTTGACTAAGGTCAAAAGAATGGATACAGGTTGGGGAAAAGTGTCTTCTACCTAATAGATTATCATTTCCTTGAAAATAAAACCCCAATTTCTTCCTACAGCCATCATGCCTGTCCATTTCTTGCACAGTCCTGATTAGTTTCCTTGGCAACATGTAATCACTTGTTTCCCTTAAATAGATGAGATGCCAACAAATATGTAATAGCAGTTTGATACATCAGCACAGAAAATTGCTGTAATGACAGCCTAATAAATCTGAACATGAAAAGTTAATAGCCACATTAGTGACAGCCTAAACTCAAGTGTGTGCTGCTCCCAGCCCTTACATTTTCTCTTTCTGTCTTCTTGTGTTTGTGAACCCTTAGCACTTCTTGGAAAGTTGTCCATCTTCCCTCAAGACATAAAAGGGACTGGATTCATACAAACTTTAATCTAAGGAGCAAACAGAAAACCTTCAGTGTTCATAAATATCATTACCATTTGAGTCTGTATTTTGCTTATGATGTATGGTATCAGCCTCCTTTTGGCTCCAGAAATCTTATCGTCATTGGAAAAGATTATCTGATTTGTAATGTTCCAGCCCATTAGTACTCTGACTTAGTCTTTGAACTTCAGTTTACTTTTAAAACTGTTTTCAGCAAATCAACAAAAGAACATTTATTAAATGCCCACTATGTACTGGACACAGTGCTAGGTGTTGGGAAAACATCAAAAATGAAATAGTCCCTCCCCTCAAAAATTTTTATTCTTTTTTATTTTACTTTTAAAATTTTTGATAATAGCTATTTTCCAAATATATGCAAAAGATAGTTTTCAACATTCACCCTTGCAAAACCTTGTGTTCCAAATTTCTCTCTCCTTTCCCCATCCCTTCCCTAAATAGCAAACAATCCAATATAGGTTAAACACGTACATTTCTTCTCACTTATTTCCACATTAATCACGCTGCACGCGTGCACACACATACACACACACACAAATTGGAACAAAAAGGGAAAAAGTGAGAAAGAAAAAAACAAGCAAACAACAACAAAAAAGAAACACTAGGTTGTGATCCACACTCAGACCTCCCCACCCCCACCCCAATCCTCTCTCTGGATTCAGATAGCTCTCTTCATCACAGTTCCATTGGAACTGGCCTGAATCACCACATTGTTGAAAAGAGCCACATCCATCACAGTTGATTATCACACAATCTTTTGTAACTGTTCTTGGTTCTACTCACTTCATTTAGCATCAGTTCATGTAAGTCTCTCCAGTCTCTGCAATCATCCTGCTGATCCTTTCCTATAGAATAATAATATTCCATTCCAATCATATATCATAACTTATTCAGCCATTCACCAACTGATGGGCAGCCACTCAGTTTCCAAAGAATTTTGTATTCTTCCAAGAAAACTACATAGAAACAGAAAATATATTCAAAGTAAGCACAAGGCAATTTTGAAGAAGGCAAGTATAAAACTAGAAAGGCTTAAGTAAAAGATAATGTCTAAACTGTGCTTTGAAGAAAGCTAGGTAATTTGAGAAGTCTTTTGTTAGTGGTAGTTTTCTTTTGCATCCCCTTTAAAGGGAAAAAAAAAAAACTTCTTAAAAGTTAGGCAGTACTGTGTTCTAGGAAGTCTACTAGATTGACAGCATGAGGACTTGAATTTGCATTCTAATTCTGATTCATGCTATGGATATGATCTTGTGCAAATCACTTTTACATCTTGTGGCATCCTAATCTATAAAATGAGAAGGTTAGGCTGGACTAGAGACTCTTTAAATGTGGCCAAGGTTCCCTTTGAGGTCCTTAAGACTCTTCAATAGCTCTTGTAAGGTCAAATTATTTCCATCATAATTAAGATATTTTCATTTTGAATATGGTAAATATAAGCCACATAAACAAAAGCTTTTGGGATAGTCCTCAATAAATTTGGAGTGATCTTGAGACCAAAATATTTCAGAACCACTGATAGTACACAGCAGACTCAGCTTAAGGAAAATATATCTGAAGTCAGTCATAAAATGGCAATGTGACATAATAGAAGAAGAAATTAGTTTGTAAACAAAAACATGTAACCTGTAAATTTCAGGGTAATTTAGTAGCTATAGAATTCTACTCCAACTCCTTACCATACTTCCCATTTCAACCTCCACTCTAACATATCCATCAAATGGTCATCTAGACTTGGCTTGAAAACTTTCAATTAGGAAAACCAACTAATACACATAAACTTATTAAAATCCCATTTATGCTACTTATAGAACTACAGATATATGCACACACACACACACACACACACACACACACACACACACACACACAGACACGCACACATACATATATACAACTACTACTAATTATATAACTACAGACAATTCACTTTCCCTTGACCTTTCTGCCTCAGTTTCTGTATCTGCAAAATGGAAATAATATCTCTCAGACTTGTTGTGAAATTAAAATGAGACTATATTTGTAATTTGTATTGCAAATCTTGAAATGTTATATAGATGCTGACTGGTATTATAGATTTCCATAAGCTAAAAGGGATTTTAATGTTCATCTGACCCACCCATGTCTCACAAGATATCGACATTATCTCTGACAAGTAGCCAGGAACATGTTCACTTTTTCCATAAAGACTTGGAGATAAAGGGAGCTCATTACCTCCCAAACAGCTCTTTTAATTTCTGAAAACCTATAATTGTTAGAAAGCTTTTCTTTTTATTAAGTTGCAAAGCAATGATAGCTCTGAATGAATGATGACATGAACAGAGATAACCCAAAAGCTAAATTAGAAGCCTTTTCTGTGTGCCATAAATGATTAGAATTAGGGTTAGTTCATTTGATTAGAACACTTTATTTTAATATTCATTATACTATCCAGAGTATAAAAAAAAAATAAATAAAAAATAAAGTACAAGCAGAACTAAACCCAACCCTCCATAATCTTATACTTCAAGGACTTTGCAATGTGTCTGGGGGTGGGATGAAGTAGAGAATTGTTTTTTTCCACCAATGTAGATTTTGATCTCTTTTATTGTGATTCATTTCATAGATCATTTCTGTTAAGTGCTGTGGCAAAAACAAACAAAACAAAAACAAACATATTTTTAAAATCCTGCTACACTGTAGCTTGTCTGATGATGAATCCACTCCTAACTTACCTAGGTATTTCTTGGGCTGTCTCTCCACAGTAATGTGTTGTTTGAAAGAAAAATAAATTAGTAAATTATTTTGATTTTACTCAGCACTGAATTGGTGACTTTTCCATTGTCCATTTTAAAAACAGCAAAACTAAAAGCAATCCCCATCCTCAATCCAAAGGGAATACCTTTGGATTGCAAACACCCAGTACCCGTCAGAATATCATCAGCCAGAGTCCAATCTCAGCAGCTGTTGGGAAGATCCTGCTTCCCTTCTTAGCTGATGATTTCATGCAATTTGCTATTCAGAGTTTATCCTGAAACCACAAGAACCAGTAGAAAGAGCAAAATTCTGCTATTTATAGTTTATGTAATCTTGTTAAAATGAACACCTAAGTGAGCCTTAAATTCTCATTTTTAATGAAGGAGTTCAGATTAAAAGTAGTTATTTGGACAGTGGATAGAAGGCTGACCATAAATCAATAAGACCTAAATTCAAATTCAGCCTCAGAAACTTACTATGTGACCCTGAGCAAATCATTTAACCCTATTCCCTTCAGTTTTCTCAGTCATTTAATAGGGATAATAATAGCACTTCCTTTAGTTGTTATAAGTCTCAAATGAGATAATACTTGTAAAATGCTTAGCATATCATCTGACACATAGTAGGATCTACATAAATGCTTATATTATTATTATTATTATTAACCTGTTGTCCTCCAGAAATGCTTCCAGCTCCAAATCTAGGATCATATGAACTTCCTTTTTTCTAATAATACCACCATTCTTTTAGTCACTAAAATTAACAACTTTTACTTGTTTTTCCTTTTCCCAGCTCCCACCTCCATTCCCTTGTGCCAACTGTACTTTCTCCCATGCTTACAATGTTCTCTCCTCTCACATCTTTCTTTTGGATCCCCTGGGTTTTTTCAAGGCTCAATTCAAGTGTTACTTCCTGTATCAAGCCTTCCTGGATTATCTTATTTCTTATTATTCCCTCTCCCTTCCTGAATGTAAGAGCTTCAAGAGTCATTTTGGTTTCTTTATTATTTTGATATCTCAAGGGCCTGGCAAGCAGTGTGGTGGAGTTAAAGGATCTGGATTTTAATCCCATTTCTTACTATTACTAGGTATCTGAACTTAAACAAGTCATTTTCCTTCTAGGAAATTGTTTCCTCATCACTAAAATAAAATATGTATATGTGAATAATTTATATGTAAAATAATATATATATATATATTTATATATAATATCACAAATATATTTTCTTTGTCCACATAATCATAAAACCATCTCTTCCATTTCTAAACCCATGACCTTTTGAACAAACATGTTGAGTTGAACTGAAACCTTTGAGGTTGGAAAGCTTTTTAAAATGTCCTCTATTGTTCAAAAATCCAAAGTCATTCCCACACCATACTAAACCTTCAGAGGTAGACTTTGGAGGGGTAAAGAACGAACACAAGTTATACAAGTAAACTAAGGCAAGAAATTTGGTTTTCATCACTTTTCAGCTTAGCCAATACTATCTGCTCATTTTATCTTACACACACACACACACACACACACACACACACACACACACACACACATCTATTCTATCATTAGCTATCACTTCTAAAGTCTACCTAAGAGATTCTTAATCTAGGATCCACAAACTTGTTTCAAAAAAATATTTTGATTATTGGATTTGAGTATAATAGGTTTCTTTAATCATAATATTTTATTTTATGAATTTTAATAATAATAAAAATATTAAACACCTTCTGAAAAGGAGTTTATAGACAGAAAAAAGATCCAGGATATTAAAAAAAAAAAAAGTTTAGGAGTCCCCGATCATCTTCAGAAACCAGGCAAAGTGGCAAGGCTCTTTTTAAAAACAAAAATCCTTCAGGAATCCCAAATAATTATGAATTTCATCAGACCCATCTTAAATGCAGGGGGGTTGGATGATATTCTGATATTTCCACTATCCCTGGCCAGATTTGTTTCTACCTTGAGTTTGAACAACATTTCTATCTCATTCCTCACATAATTCACAACTGGTTCTTTAGAAGAATCAGTAACTTTACAAATGTTGCTCTGCCTGTTGTAAATTTATATCCAAGCAATCTGCACACTTTTAATAAATATCGTTCTCCAAATACCTTCATACACTAAGGATTGCTCTCAACTCTTGTTTTCCTGTCGGAAATCCAAAAAACGCACATACTTTCTTCTCCTTTGCAAATTATTATCACAACTGGGACATCCTTTGGTTTTCAGAAAGTGGGAAAACACTGTTGGCTGGAGTTCTCCAGCGTTTGTGGTAAAGCAATATCAGGAACAAGAGTTTTGTTTAGATAGATCCAAATCTTGAATTTCCACAGACATGCAAAAGTCTTATGGCTTCCTAATAAATATATTTTCTTTGTCATCATAATCATAAAATAAGACTAATCATCAAAAACAAGATGATATATTGTATCCAAGTCTTAGTCAATCATTGTTTCTTCTACTGTTACACGATGAGCCTTTGCCACTGATTGGAGACCTATTATCAATTCGCAGAAGTCTCAACTTTTCATGGAATCAATTATTCAGAATTAGAAAAGACTTTTAAAGTCATATAATCATAGTTTTAAGATTTGGAGGAGCCTTGGAGGACATTTTGTCCAACCTGCTTATTTTATAAATGAATAAAATTAAGTTTAAAGAGATTGAATGATTTGTCCCAAGTCATACAGATGAAGAAATTTAGCCTAATTTCTCTGACTCCATAGCCAAATATTTTTCTTTTTATCTAGTTGTTGTGGTGATTTAGTCCACTGTGATCAAACTCAAATAATCATTTAAAAATATTCTGGCTATCTGTATATTAATTTAGAAAGCATAAATTTACATATTCTAGATTTTATTGCATTTCTGTTTATGTTGTTAAACATTTCCCAATTACATTTTAATCTGGTTTTGGAAGAAAGATTCCATGGGCTCTGAGTTAGACACTTCTTATGTAGACAAAAGCTCTATTTGACTGTCTATTCATGTTTCCTGACATATGGTCATCCTTTTGGTTGGGAGGCAGTTGGGTATCAAGTTGGAAGACTTGGAATTTGAAACCAAGTTCTGTCACTTCCTTACCTGAATGATTTATCTAGGCAAAACATTCAATGTCTTTAAGCCTCCACTTACTCAATTATTAAATTGGGGGCAGGAAGTATTTGAAGTAGATGCTTCTAAGGTCTCTTCTGGCTCCAAGTCTCTATTATGAGGAAACTCATCACAAGAGAAAACCTGTTCTATTTTCTGATATCATTAGTTTTTGGAATTTCTTTTTACTGAATTGAAATCTCTTCCTTACATCCTTTTAATCTTGCTCCTTAAAACCACTCAGTAAACATATAGTTGTTCTCTATAGCTTACATTTATAGCATTTTAAGGTTTGTGAAATACTTTGCAAATTATGATCTTTTTTTTTTAATTTTCAGAACCTTAGAAGTAGGTATTAATCACCATCCCCATTTCACAGCTGAAGCTCTTGAGGTAGAAACAAATTAAATTACTTGCCTAAGGTTACAGTGATGTGAGTGATGTGAGGCTGCTTCGACTGCAGTGTACCTGAATCCAGATCCAGTGCTCTGTCAACTGTATCACTTAGTTTTCTATATATATAACCCTTTCAGTGTCTAATTTAGAGAGACCTGGATTAAATCATTTCTGAGATGTCTATGAAATTTAAATTCTACACAAGAGATGATTGTACTCTTTCATCTCTATACAACAGCCACATTCATCTACTCATCCTAAGTAATCTTAATTGAACATAGTATTACAGACACTGTAAAAGATGAATATTGAACACCTTCCAGACTCTCTCAGCCTCCTTTTCCCTCTAATTGGACAGATGGAGGGAGGAGCACTGAACTTCTTCAAAAGGTTTTCCTTTGTATAGGGAAAGACTTGACTTTCCTCCTTCTCCATTTTTCCATCTGCTGCTCTGCTTGGTTTGAATTCCATGTAAATAGATGTCCACTGGAATACTCCTCCCTTCTATATAATCTATATAATCAAGGAAAAGGACTGGAGGGCAGAGACAGGGTGTTGGATGTTAAATTCATTAAATAGACTATCCTGACTACAAAGTAGAGTGCATAGAAAAGTCAAACTAAGGGGAAAACAGACAAAATTCAGTTGGGGAAGTCTTTTAAATGCCAAGATGCTGTGTTGTAGTTTATTTGTGAGACAATTAAAACAAACAAACAAACAAACAAACAAACAAAAAAGCATTGGACATTCTTGATCAGGGAAATGGCACAATCATACTTGTGTTTAATACATGTTAATGATTAAATCTAAATTGGAAGCCTTGGTATCTCAATCAATAACTGTCACTCAGTAGGATATTTACCATCTCTAAAAGTAACCAAGAGTGCCTCAATAATGGAAAGTAATTTTTTCTGGACTTAGTGACCTTCTTCTCATCCTCCTCCCTACCAGCAAGACAACATTTATTTAATGTGTAATCCCTATCCCAAAGGCCATTGATATAGAAATACCTTCTTATTGTTAAAGATGAATTCCCCATTCTCTGTGATAGCAGAGTAGAGTTGGTAAGAGGAAAAAAAACTTCAGTTCTCATCCAATCTTTTTGGGACAACCCATGTAAATACTTTCTTAACTTTTGGAACTTTTCATATGGGAGACACATTTCAGGCCAATCTGGGATTTTTCAGGGCCATTCCTATACTTTGGAACTGGTCAAACATCAAGTCTTCTTTGATCATTAAGTCACTGTGAGCAATCCTTATTCCCAGCTTTGAGAAATAAAACGGAATAGGGCAACCCCATTTCAGGTTGATGAAAAAAAAAAAAAAAAAAAAAAAAAGGCTGGGAAGACACAAGAGGAGCTGTCAGTTTCCATCATGTTCCAGTTTGCTACCTAGAGATTTCTAAGATTTTTCCCTTTGAGTGGGATCTAGGACACTCTCTTGGCAGAGTCATCTCTCTCTCCATGAGTATACTTCTTATGTATACCTTTGCTGATTTTTGTTTTGCTACAATTTGCACGGATGAGTTTCTTTGCTATTCACTATGTGTGTTCAT
Source organism: Sminthopsis crassicaudata (assembly GCF_048593235.1). NCBI lineage: Eukaryota > Metazoa > Chordata > Mammalia > Dasyuromorphia > Dasyuridae > Sminthopsis > Sminthopsis crassicaudata. The sequence goes on along the minus strand of NC_133621.1, from coordinate 29,592,219 downwards.
TGTGAAACTGGTATTATGTGGGAAAGGGATAAAGTCTTAGATATAGAGCTTGGGGTTTCCTTTCCCCAAAAAATATCTAAAAAAAATGAAGAGTCGTTTTCTTCGGTAAATTTTTGTACCTCTTTTTCCATTTGACCAATTTTGTTTTTAAAGCATTGTTCTCTTCATTGGCTTTTTGTACATCCTTCACCACTGGGCTTAGTATATTATCGAGATGTGATTTTCTTCAGTATTTGTATGTGAATGTGGGTATGAGTATGGGTGTGTGGGTGTCCTTTGCCAACTTGTTGATTTGCTTTTTATTATTTTCTTGACTCATTCTCATTTCTCCTCTCAGCTTTTCCTATAATTCTCTTATTTCATTTACAAAATCTTTTATGGGCTCTTCCATTGCCTGAAATGAATTCATATTTTTCTTGTAGGCCTTGTGTATACAAGCTTTGACTTTGTTATTTTCTGAGTGTGTTTTGATCTTCCTTGTCACCATAGTAACTTTCTGTAGTCAGAATACTATCTGTTGTTTTCTCATTATTTCAGCCTATTATTTGACTTTTAATTCTTTCCTAAAATAGGGCTTTGCTTCTAGGGTGGAGGGTGAACTGTCCCAAAATTCAGGGTTTTCTGCAGTTGTTTTCTGAGATACTTCTAGGAACCTATAACTTTTCATTTTTTTGCAAGGTGGTATGATCTAAGAACTGTTGTGTTTACTACTTTTCTGGCCTGTATTCTGTGAGTAACAACAAGCATTCTTTTCAGCCCTGGAACTGTGAGGAGGCTCCTTGCTCCACTGTGTTATAGTGTTTCTATTTGTTCTGGGACACCCAGGACTGTGACTTGTATTTGAGTATGGACAAAACAACAGTCCTGCCTCATTGCTGGCAAAGAAACCTTGAAATTTCCTTCTGTCCGTCTTTTTGACCTCATTATTTATTTATTTTTTTATTTATTATTTTTTTTTTTTATGTGTGCAAATACCATTTTCTTGTTGCACATTAATTATGAGCTGCCGAAGGTATAAGTAACCTGAGTAGATAGACAGTAGTGCTAACAATTTACATTCACTTCCCAGTGTTCCTTCTCTGGGTGTAGTTGTTTCTGTCCATCATTGATCAGCTGGAAGTGAGTTGGATCTTCTTTATGTTGAAGATTTCCACTTCCATCAGAATACATCCTCATACAGTATTGTTGTTGAAGTGTATAGGGATCTCCTAGTTCACTCAGCATCAGTTGATGTAAATCTCTCCAGGCCTCTCTGTATTCCTCCTGTTGGTCATTTCTTACAGAGCAATAATATTCCATAACCTTCATATACCATAATTTACCCAACCATTCTCCAATTGATGGACATCCATTCAACTTCCAGTTTCTAGCTACAACAAAAAGAGCTGCCACAAACATTTTGGCACATACATGACCTCGTTATTTTCAGTGGGCTCAGAGATCTGGGAGCAGCTACTGTCACTGCTGATTCAGTAGCTCCCAATGCTTTGCTAGACCAGTTCTGCAGTGGTGTGGCATGTGTTGGACTGTGCTTACTAATTCCCTAGTGCAATGGACCTTTCCTTCTCACCTCCATTTTCATGGAATGGAAAATTGTTCACCCCATTCTTTTGTGGGTTCTTCTGATTCAGGAATTGTTTTACAGAATTCTTTAAAGGTATTCAGAAGGATTTGGAGGAGATCTTAGGAGAGTGATTGCCTCTTCTGGACCATCTTGGCTACAACCTCACCCTCCACACTCAGTCTTTTGACAGTATTTCTGTTCTGAAAGCAAAACAAGGTAATAACCATATATTAACTTGGAAGGATTAAAGAGGTTGAAGTTGCAGATGATTCCCAGATCTCCCTTTGCTGTATCCCCTAAGGCAAACTTGAGGTCTTCCTTTTCTTTCCGATTTTCAAACATTTAATTCTATGGCAAACAGGCCACTTTGCTTTAGATTATGTGTGGCCCTGACTCAAGGGAGGAGGATGGGAGGTAGGGGGAAGGGAGAAGGGAAGGGCTTCTCAAGAGCTCTTTGAATTCTATGATGCCTGATTGCTAATGAGGAATTCATTGAGATAATTATAGCTGGTGAATAAATGATGGCTCTTCTAACATCAATCGTGAAGGTTTCACATTGCCAGTCTGATGAAAATTGAAAGCAGAGTAAAAGGAGTTTAGAATCACGAAATGGGGAAGAAGAAAAGAGAAAAGGGATGGAGGGACAGAGAGCAGAAAAGTGAGAGACTGAGAAAGAGAGAGAGAGAGAGAGAGAGAGAGAGAGAGAGAGAGAGAGAGAGAGAGAGAGAGAGAGAGAGAGAGAGAGGCAGAGAGAGACAGACAGAGACAGAGACAGAAACAAAGAGAGAGACAGAGACAGAGACAGAGACAGAGAGACAGAAAGATAGAGAGACAGAGACAGAGAGAGATCAATTGGATATGATTCACATACAAATGTCTCACTAGTGGCTGGAAAAGAAAATCATTTGCAAACAACCATGTGGTGTGAGCAGGATAGCAAAGAAATTTTAATCTTATAATTAAATTAACAACATAAATAGTTTACTGATATTCCCCAAGGTATTAAGAGAAAGAAAGAAATTCACTTTTCTTTTTGCAAGGAGTATAATAAATGATTTATGAAGAATGATGGAAAGAAAGAGAATTGAATTGGGAGAAGAATGCATTGTAGAAGAATTGTGGTCTGCACAGATGTGCAGACATGAAGGCAGAATTCACACAGATGGAAACATGGTTGAATAAAAGATCAAAAGTATCAGCTAGTCAATCATCAGAGCTTAAATATGCAACTCTTGAACTGTTGAGTATGTAACTTCTGGAGTAATGTCCTATTCTTATAGGATTTTGGTGATCTTTAAACTAGTTTGGATACTCTGTAAGCATAAGAACAATCCCTTTATTTTCTTTGTGCTGAATATATGATGAACTAATAATGCGAATCTTTTGTAGGCAGAGTAGTAAAAAGTATAGTTATTGACCTTCACATTAGACCACTTGAGATCAAATCTCATATCTAAACCTGGTCATTTTCTCTATTTGGATCTCATTTCATTTATCTGCAAAATGAGGGATTTGGAGTATATGGATTTGAAAGTCACATGCAGCTCAATATCTATGAATCTATGTAATATTATTTGAATCCTAGGACACACACACACACACACACACACATATATATATATATATATATATATATATATATATATATATATATATATATATAAACACATATTATATATACATATGTATATATATACATACATACACATATATGTATATATACACATATATGTATATATACATATATACACATATATGTATACATATGTGTGTGTATATATATATTGGTTTCTGGATATTTCAGCTATCAGGTTCTTTTACTGTTTTAGCATAAAACTATCAGTATAATTAGGCAATATGGAAATTAGATAGTTTTGGGTGGATGATCCTGCATGTAGAAATTTCTAAGAACATTTTTTTAAGTTTACTCTTTTTCATATTTTTATTTTTATGGCTTAAGGATTTTTTTTATTTATCCATTCATTCATTTATAAATAATGAAACATTTGAATAAGTGACTATAATGACGTATTGATAAAAAGCTATGAGTTGAATTTTAAGGAAAGTTTGTATGAACAAAATTTTGAAAAGTCATAATCGTCTCACTTGTGGGTCTTAATATCTTCAGCAATTCATCAATTAGAATGTATTATGACTTAATAAATGATTTTTTTTCAATCATTCTTTCATTCAAACCTGGGCCTAAAATATCACAATTTCAGAAATTCAATGAGTAGAAAGATGCAAGACAAGAATGGATTAAATGAACCTTGTCCTTATAAAAATAAATAAATGAAAAAATGTAATCCAGGTATAAAGGTTGTTGGATACTGTCTATAGAAGGGGAAAAACTTAGCAATCCTACAAATAAGTTCATGTTCCTACTTTAAATCATCAAGTATTTGTTTATGCTACAGCTTATTTATTTCATAGGATCTTGATTATGAACTATTAAAGAATATCAATAAATTATGGTTCAAATTTCAAATCTTATACCCCAGAAAGCTGAACAGTAACATCCCTAAATGTAAATATTTACAACTTAAGTAAAGCTAACATTTTCCCTTTGAAATGCTACATTAACAGAGGATTGATGGATGAATTTGTTTGTTTTCACTGCTTCAATTTTGGATTTATTTTAGCCTTTTGGGCATATACTTTCGCTAGCTTCTTCAAGGACTTAAGAATTCTATTTTAATAACCAAACTCAGGTTCATTAACAGAGATAGAATGGGAATTTCACTTTACATTAAACCATATAGAATTCCATGAATCATGATTGTCCATGAAGTAACTGGCCCACAGCCTTATTTGGGGTTATTATGCTGTTGTTTTTGTTCAGACCTGTGGCTTCATTAGTGCAAGGAATTTCTAGGGAGAAGAGTCTTTCTACCTATAATTCTTAGAGAGTTCCCTAAAACCTTGAGACTTTATATAGCTTGCTTAGGGTTATAAAACCAGTATGTATCCATCAGAAGCGTGGCTTTCTAAAAACCAGCACAGTTCTCTGCCCTCTACATCACCGTCTCTTGCAGGCTATGAGTTTATTTAATATTTCAAGATTCTGTGATTCTCTCTACTCCCAACAAAGAATGCCCGGCTGGTAGTATTTCATAGATTTGAAGGGCTGCTGTGGCAGGAAGAAATAAATTGTTCCTTGACCACCTTAAGGATGAAACTCTTGGAATTTATTTAAACTGATTCTGGGATAACAGTCAGATGTCAATCGTGAGTTCTTTACTTGAAATCTTTGTTCCATAGTAGGATATGCAAACACTTATATTCCAAGATCATTTTTTTACAACTGGTGTATATCTCCAAACCTAGAACCGATCACTAGGTCTAATGATAATTAGTAGTCACCTCTAGCCATGCATTAATTAGAAATAGAAAAAAAAATAGAGAGGCAGATTACTATGCCCAGAGGTGCACCAGCTTTTGAGTTAGGCTAAGCTGTCCCGCACCCACATCATTTCATGAGTTAGATTAGAAGAAGGAAAACCCAAATAGGCTAATTTCCTCTTCTGCCTCTGATACACTATGGGCAAGCCTTTTAAATTAAAAAAAATACATTAAAGATAACTCCCTAAAAGAGTAAATCACAGACAAAATGCTGATCTGATATGGAGGGGGAAATTTTCAAACCAAGAGTCCTGCACACCATTGAATCACATGCCTCAACAGAAAAAAAATAAATAAATCAGTTTTGCTGAGTATTTTATGTCAATGTTCCTTTCCAAAAGAGGTTGAGGTAGGCATATAGAAAATCTAAGCTTTATTAAGTTGTTAATATGATCTGGTTATTTACATTAGTGAAATTCTTTGGGGAGAAAAGGAATTCTTTTTCTGTGGTTTCATTCCTTTCTTATACTCATTTTTATACATGGGTAACTCTCACTCTCTCTCTCTCTCTCTTTATATATATATATATATATATATATATATATATATATATATATATATATATACAGACAGACACATAATCTCTAAAACATGTGCAAGAAACACAGTGTACTGATCAACATTAGCATTCATTTCTTTACAGAACACATTCAATTCAAGAGAAAGAGGAGAAAGGCAAAAAGAGAGAGTACCATCTTTCATATTTAAAGCTGATGCTACCACCAGTGTTGTTTTACAGTCTGAAATATTTATAAGCAACCTCAACAAAATACTTGCAGCTATAACAATCTGACAAAAGAACTTTCCCACCTGCCCTCCCAGGACCATTACCACACATCAGATCAGGAGAGACAGGCTTCATGCATGTGTGCGTGCACACACACACACACACACACACACACCCCAAAACAAAAAGCAAACAAATAAAACTAAATTGTCAAAACCAAAACACTTCCCTTTTTCTAGCTTTGACTTGAAAAAGAAGGAGGTGAAAGAAAATCTCTGCCCAGATGAATTCCATAAGAATCAGCTGAAGGAAGAATTTCCCTGAAGACCAGCCAACAGCAGAGTGTATAGTACTCATTAAAAAAGAGCAATTCTATGAAAACATCAGCTAAGAAGGGAAGCAGGATCTTCCCAACAGCTGTAGAGATTGGGCTCTGACGGATGTCATTCTGAAAGGTGCTGGGTGCTTACATAGCAGCCTTTGGATTGAGGATGGCGATTGTTTTTGGTTTTGGTTTTTAAAATATGGACAATGAAAAAAGCATCAATCCAGTGCTAATTAAAATCAAAATAATTTACTTATTTATTATTCTTTCTAATAACTCATTTCTTTGGAGAGACAATCAATAAACACATGGTTTAATGAGATTTTTCTGGCATTTCAAGCAATTGATATGATAGATTGAAAGGACTGTTTCATCATATCAGACTATTACAGGAAAGGCAAAAGAATCAGAGCTGGCTAGAACCAGAGGTTTATATTACACAAGACCAGCATTGTAGAGTGTATACATACCCAGAGAGACAGAGAGACAGAGAGACAGAGAGACAGAGAGACAGAGACAGAGAGGGAAGGAGGAAGGGAGGGAGGGAGAGAGAATCTTTCCAGCCTAAATACTTTAATATGAAAAACAAAGATGGGGAAAGAATCCCTGAATTTTATGAATTCTCACACATGGGGAAGAAAAAAATGACATTTTTTTTCATGGGCCAATTGAACACCATTGCATGAAAGCATAAATGGACCAATTTCCTTGAAATGTGGGAGCTACATTTACTTAGACAATTTTAGTGTCTTCAGTTAGGAGATGGTACACAGGGGGAGGCTCTCAACCATGAGATTTCGTAACATGATGATCTTACTCCTTGCTATCACTGAAAAAAAGCTCTAAGAAATCTCTTTATACCTATATCTATCTATACACACACACACACACACACACACACACACACACACACACACGCACATGTGCGCACATAGATTAGGCCTAGATAAAAAATAAGGCAGATATGATCATTCTCAATTGTTTTGTCCATGTTATTAGATAGATATATTATTTTGAGAATTCCATATATGGTAGTAAATAAAATAAGAAATTATAATAATGATGAAGTGAGCTAGATCCAACCTTTGGATCAAACATTTTGACCTGGAGATTAACTGGGGCAATCCTACAAAGCCCAGACCATTTGGGTGAGTCTGGAATGGAAAACTACAATAAAATTGTCGTTCATATATCTAACCATGAGTATTTCAAGGGTAATTTGTTTTCCCTAACCTTCAAAGTTCATTGGTGCCCTGCCTGCATTCAATTCATGCAAATGTTACTCATGATGATGGATTTGAATGACAAGATAAACTGACAAAAAGAAGAGATGGAGATCTAGTGTACATTGAAAGGGAAAAGGTTCTTGTTACTGAAGTCACCAAGTGAAAAGGGAGATTCTAGAAAGTCCTCTGAATGAGAGAATCCACTGCAGAGTGAAATGAAGAGCATATTCTCTCTTTCCAAAGGAAAATAAACAAAAGTATTTCTAGAATGCAGTTCTCACAAAGAATAGATAGTTTATAGGAATGGGGATAGCAGGCTAAAATCTCATTGCATCTATAAAACATATTTATCTAAATGGTTATTAGTAGAACAAAATAACAAAAAAAACCCTGAACTACTAAATAAAAAATAAGAATTCAGATGACCTTTTCTTCTCCTATTCTGCTCCTCCTACATACACACACACACACAAATGTTTCCCCATGGTATGGTTAGAAATGTTATCTGTGATTTCATTGGCAGAGGGAATATAGTCTTAGAGAGCTGTCTGGAGAAGTAAAATGACTTACTCAGCATTACACACCCAGGAAGTCTCAGAGGTATTACTTGGAAGTCAGATCCTCCTAACTCTGAATCCCAATATCCATTATATTAATTTTGCATAGTAATAGGGAATTATATATTTGCTAATCCTGGGAGGACACCAGAAGATATCTTCAAAACTTGTAAAACATTTTACCAGATACTTTCAATTTTAAAATCCCAAAGTTTCCAACTGGATCTTTTATAATATAGACATCAGTTTGAATTAATCTATTAGATATTGAAATTGTTATGTTTCAGTGATTAATACATTTCTGACAAAAACAAAACTAAACAAAATCAAACGGGGTGATTTCAGTAAATAGAGTATGTTCTTAATTATAATTCTGTTAGGAGTAATTGTTAATTTAAGTAAAACCTTTACTATTCTATGGGATAATAATATCCAATTTTCCTAATATTGGATAATATATATATATACATATATATATGTATATATTAATTTTATTTTTAATTTTTTTGACAGAATATGTGCATGAGTAATTTTTTATAACATTATCCCTTGTATTCATTTTTCCAAATTATCCCCTCTCTCCCTCTACTCCCTCCCCTTGATGACAGGCAATCCCATACATTTTACATGTGTTATAGTATAACCTAGATACAATATATGTGTGTAAATACCATTTTCTTGTTGCACGTTAAGTATTTGATTCCAAAGGTATAAGTAACCTGGGTAGATAGACAGTAGTGCTAACAATTTACATTCACTTCCCAATGTTCCTTCTCTGGGTGTAGTTGTTTCTGTCCATCATTGATCAACTGGAAGTGAGTTGGCTATTCTTTATGTTGAAGATTTCCACTTCCATCAGAATACATCCTCATACAGTATTGTTGTTGAAGTGTATAGTGATCTTCTGGTTCTGCTCATTTCACTCAGCATCAGTTCATGTAAGTCTCTCCAAGCCTCTCTGTATTCCTCCTGCTGGTCATTTCTTACAGAGCAATAATATTCCATAACCTTCATATACCATAATTTACCCAACCATTCTCCAACTGATGGGCATCCATTCATCTTCCAGTTTGTAGCCACTAAGAAAAGAGTTGCCACAAACATTTTGGCACATACAGGTCCCTTTCCCCTCCTCAGTATTTCTTTGGGATATAATCCCAATAGCAGCAATGCTGGATCAAAGGGTATGCACAATTTGATAACTTTTTGGGCATAGTTCCAAATTGCTCTCCAGAATGGTTGGATTCTTTCACAACTTCACCAACAATGTATCAGTGTCCCAGTTTTCCCACATCCCCTCCAACATTCATCATTATTTGTTCCTGTCATCTTAGCCAATCTGACAGGTGTGTAATGGTATCTCAGAGTTGTCTTAATTTGCATTTCTCTGATCAGTAGTGATTTGGAACACTCTTTCATATGAGTGGATATAATTTCAATTTCATCATCTGAGAATTGTCTGTTCATATCCTTTGACCATTTATCAATTAGAGAATGGCTTGATTTCTTATAAATTAGGGTCAGTTCTCTATATATTTTGGAAATGAGACCTTTATCAGAACCTTTAACTTTAAAAATAGTTCCCAATTTGTTACTTCCCTTCTAATCTTGTTTGCATTAGTATTGTTTGTACAGAAACTTTTTAGTTTGATGTAATCAAAATCTTCTATTTTGTGATCAATAATGATCTCTAGTTCTCCTCTGGTCATAAATTCCTTCCTCCTCCACAGGTCTGAGAGGTAGATTATCCTCTGTTCCTCTAATCTATTTATGATCTCATTCTTTATGCCTAAATCATGGACCCATTTTGATCTTATCTTGGTATATGGATGTGGATCCATATCTAATTTCTGCCATATTAATTTCCAGTTTTCCCAACAGTTTTTTTACAAATAATGAATTTTTATCCCTAATGTTGGTATCTTTGGGTTTGTCAAAGATTAGATTGTTATAGATGTATCCTTTTTTGTCCTTTGAATCTAATCTGTTCCACTGATCGACTGGTCTATTTCTTAGCCAATACCAAATGGTTTTGGTGACTGCTGCTATATAATATAGCTTTAGATCAAGTACACCTAGACCACCTTCATCTGACTTTTTTTTTCATTAGTTCCCTTGCAATTCTCGACCTTTTATTCTTCCATATGAATTTTGTGTTTATTTTTTCTAGGTCATTAAAATAGTTTCTTGGGAGTCTGATTGGTATAGCACTAAATAAATAGATTAGTTTGGGGAGTATTGTCATCTTTATTATATTCGCTCAGCCTATCCAAGAGCACTGAATGTCTTTCCAATTATTTAAATCTGACTTTATTTTTGTGGCAAGTGTTTTGTAACTTTTCTCATGTAATTCCTGACTATTCTTTGGTAGATGGATTCCCAAATATTTTATACTCTCAACATTTGTTTGGAATGGAATTTCTCTTTGTATCTCTTGCTGTTGCATTTTGTTGGCGATATAAAAAAATGCTGAGGATTTATGTGGATTTATTTTGTATTCTGCAACTCTGTGAAAATTCTGAATTATTTCTAATAGCTTTTTAGCAGAGTCTTTGGGGTTCTCTAAGTATACCATCATGTTGCCTGCAAAAAGTGATAGTTTGATTTCTTCATTTCCTATTCTAATTCCTTGAATCTCTTTCTCAGCTCTTATTGCCGAGGCTAGCATTTCTAGTACTATATTGAATAATAATGGTGATAGTGGGCAACCTTGTTTCACTCCTGATCTTACTGGGAAAGGTTGCAGTTTATTTCTATTGCATATTATGTTTACTGACGGTCATAAATATATGCTCCTGATTATTCTAAGGAATAGTCCATTTATTCCTATACTCTCAAGCATTTTTAGTAGGAATGGATGTTGGATTTTATCAAATGCTTTTTCTGCATCTATTGAGATGTTCATATGGTTTTTATTAATTTGATTATTAATATGGACAATTATACTTATAGTTTTCCTAATATTAAACCAGCCTTGCATTCCTGGTATAAATCCTACTTGAACATAGTGTATTATCCTGGGGATGATTTTCTGAAGTCTTTTTGCTAATATCTTATTTAAGATTTTAGCGTCAATATTCATTAAGGAAATTGGTCTATAATTTTCTTTCTCAGTTTTTGATCTACCTGGTTTAGGTATCAGTACCATGTCTGTGTCATAAAAGGAGTTTGGTAGGACTCCTTCATCCCCTATTTTTTCAAATAGTTTATATAACATTGGGGCTGGATAATATATATTTCATATACATCTTTGAAAATCACAGACATTGATTCTTACTGATGGACATTAATGACAGGGCCACAAGATCTCATGTGCAGAGTTGAAATTGACCATAGAGAACTACCTCCCACATTTTACAAATGATGAAAATGAAGATGAGAAAATTTAAATGATTTCCCCAAATTCATATATGTAATAAGAGGCAGAGGTAGGATTTGAATACAGGCCCTCTGACTTCAAATATAAAACAAAGAAGCTTCAACTGAAATAATGCAAAAATGGTTCTCATTAGTTGTTTTTTGTCAATTATTCTCCAATTACAGACATTAACTCAAGTAAGGTATTTAAGATGATCAGTTTTCATGAGTGAAGATGGATTGTCCTTTAAAATTATTTCTAAAAAAATTAAAAAAAACTATTTACAGAATATTTTAGGGAAAATGAATTGAATCATATATCTGTTCATCTATATGGTTTTTATTTTAGTCTTCAGAAAAAAACAGGAAGAGCGGGGAATATTAAAACACTAGAAATACAGACTTCATTAAAATATGCTGTTCAAAGAGGAATTTAATAGAATACTTATAGATGTTTGGTCTAATTTTTAGATTCAAGTTAACTTTTTTTCTAAATGAGGTTTTGTATCACATCCTTTCAAAGTAGGCCAGCTTAGCTGTCCCCATTTGACAAAAGAAAGCAAACCAAAACATCAAGGGGATTGGCCCAATTTTCTCTCTAGAAATTAAGAGCAAAGGCAGAAAACCAACATTATATACTCTTAATATTCCATTCCGGACTTTGTCTTTAGATCATTTGGCCTCCAGCCCTTTCTTAATACCAAATCCATTCAGATCTTTTGCAGAATCAACTCAGAATCAACTGAATGTTTTCCAGAATCAACTGATTGTTAAAATCAGATGCTAATAGAGAATTCATTTCTTTTCAGTCCATAAACAGTTTCCTGAATTTTAAGTAATTTGCAATATGTTTCAAAGAATTAACAAATGCTTTTAAGCATCTACTCTGAATGGGAATGATGCCTTTTGTAAGAACCATGTGATGACAGATTCACAAATTTACAATTAGAAATGAACTCTGAACTCATGCAGTCATGCCTCATTTTACAATGGCAAAGAAACAGGAAACTGAGGCAGCTGGGTGATTTGTCAAAGATCACAAAGCTAGCAAGTTTCTGAAGAAACATTTCAAACCAGGTTTTCTTGACTTCAAATACAATGCTCTATCCACACTGCCATTACATTTCTTTGGACTTTATCTATTGTTCCTTATCATTTCCAAGTATTATTTTGCTTTGTTTTTCAGTTGTGTCTCATCCTTTGTGATGCCTTTTAGATTTTTCTTTGCAAAGGTACTAACATGATTTGCTATCTCCTTCTCCAGCTCATTTTATAGTTGAGATACCTAAGGCAAACAGAATTAGGTGACTTGAGTGCCTGAAGTCATGGCTCAAGCTAACTGCTTCTACTTTTTCATTATTTCCATTTAAATTCTTCAGTCTTGCTCCTTTTGATTGTTGCTGTCTTTAGGTTCAAGAACACGATCCACTTTAATTTGATGATAAAAAATGTCACTCTCCTTAAACCTAAATAGTCCTATAATGATAGAGCTTTCCTTAAGTGAAGATGCCCATGATAAGATAAACTCCAAAGCTGGGGTGGGAAAAATTATTCCTTCACTCTAGCAAAGTAATGACTAAAATCATAGCAAAATAGACATGATCACACAATACTGAATGGAAGTATGCAAACTAATTTGATAATTATTCATGAAGAACCAATGAGATACAATCTTTGAACAGCAGGATTACTTTTTGAAGCATATGTCTGCAACATTCTGTGGTATAATTGAAGGAACGTCCAACCATTCTGGGGAGCAATTTGGAACTATAGCCAAAGAGCTATAAAACTGTGCATACTCTTTGATCCAGAAGTACCAGGACATCACAAAGGAGGGAAAAGAAATCACATGTACAAAAATTTTTGTAGTCATTCTTTTTATGATAGCAAAGAATTGGAAAATGAGATTCCCATCAGTTGGAGAATGATTGAGCAAGTTGTAGTACATGAAGATGCTAGAATATTATTTTTCTATCAAAAATGATTAATAAGTTGGTTTTAGAAAGTCCTGGAAAGATTTACATGAACTGATACTGAGTGAAATGAGCAGAATCAGGAATACGTTGTATATAACAGTAGCAAGAATGTGTGATAATCAACTATGAAAGGCTTGGTTCTTCTCAGTGGTTCAGTGATTAAGGGCAATCCCAATAGACTTTGGATAGAAGATGCCATCTACATCCAGATAAAGAACAATGGAGATTGAATGTAAATCAAGACATACTATATTCACTTTTTTTCTTTTTTGTTTTCTCTTGTGGTTTTTCCCTTTTGTTCAGATTTTTATTTCCCAACATAATTCATAACGAAATATTTATTTAAAAAGTTAATATGGGCCAGCTCAGTGGCACAGTGGATAGAGCATCAGCCCTGAAGTCAGGAGGACCTGAGCTCAAATCTGGTCTCAGACACTTAACACTTCCTAGATGTGTAACCCTGGGCAAATCACTTAACCCCAATTTGCCTCAGCACAAAAAAAAAATAAAAAAATAAAAGTTAATATAAATGAATAACCAGAAAACAATAAAACAACAAAAAATAAGGAAAGTCCAGTGGGACTTTAGAGGCATTACCTTTATTTCTAATGCATTGGTAACTTTCATTATGCAAAATCTAGCATGATTCTCCTTAGTAACAGCCATAGAAGTAGGAAAGAGAAATCATTACCAGAAGTTCTACTTCCCAAAAATGAAATGTTTCAAATAGACAAGATATCAGATAAAGTGCTGGGTCACCAGGACCTTAAATAATCTGTATAAAACTTACCTGAAGGAACATGAAGGATAATACCCACATGAAAAAAACAGTTAGCCCTAATCCTGTAAAAAGTTGATGGGAAAAAAGAATATTTGTCAGTATAAAGGAAGAAGTATTGCTAACCAAGATATTGATTTTTTTTTTTTCAAATTAGTTTTCCTTTTGTAAGCTAGGTAGCACAGTGGATAGAATATCAGGCTTGGAGTTAGGAAGATCTAAATTCAAATTTATCCTCCAATACTTACCAGATTGTGACCCTGGGCAAATCATTTAATCCTGTCCCCTTTTCCTCATCTATATATGATCTATCACAGTGGTCCTCAAACTCTTTAAATAGGGAGCCAGTTCTGAGTCTGAGTTCCTCAGACTGTTGGACGTCCGGACTATAGTAAGAATAAAGCTCAAACTCTGTTTCCGCCCCTCAGCCCATTTGTCATAACCTGGCCTGTCTGCATAAATGTCCTCAGTGGGCCGTAGTTTGATTCTATCATCTATCTATCTATCTATCTATCTATCTATCTATCTATCTATCTATATCTACATATCTATATATAGATGTAGATACATATGGTCTAGAGAATGAAATGGCAAACCATATCAATATCTTTGCTAAGATAACCCCAAATGGGGTTATGAAGAATCAGACACAATTGAAACAATCGAACAAGAACAAAACCAGAGGGCCTGGAACATTGGAGTGAGCTAGGAAATACTTTTTGTTTCTATTGAATATTCATCAAAACAATTCTTATGGGAAACTCTAAACTTATTTGGAAGATGCTACACTCAATTCAATCATCTTTGGTCTTCAGAATGAGCATATGGGCCACTTAATAAAATATCATTGCTTCAGTTACATTTTTTAATTCCAAATGGTGCTAAAGCAGCAGGAAAGTAAATTGAATAGAGCCAAGCTTAAATTCAAGAAATCTTGGGTATAAATTCTATCTATGATTCAGTCTAGCTATAATTCTGGGCAAGTCATCTCATATCACAGTGTTAGACATCTTTCTAAGATTTTAAGTTGTAGAGAAGGGACTGAGCTTCTCTGGCAGAGACAATTTCCTCCCCAGGGAGTTTATTCTTTAAACCAGGGAAATCACAGATCTAACTCATATTCTCTTCCTGAATGGCATAATCTTTTTTTGATCTTCTGCTTTATCTGCCAGTTTTAGATATGAATAAAGCCTGCCCCATTAGTAGCTCAGCTCTATGTACAGTACTCCAGCTCCCAGCTCTCAGTATTTTCACTGGCTGTCACCCTGCTCTTCCTCCTCATCTCTGCTTATTTCCTGGCTTCCTTGCTTGTTTTTAATTCCCAGCTAAAATCCTACCTTCTAGAAGCAATATTTTTTCTGATGCTTTTTCAATTCTAGAATCTTCCCTTTGGTGATTCTTTCCATTTTATTCCGGATATAATTTGTTTCTACATAATTGTTTACATGTTGCTTCTAACACTAAACAATGAGCTCCTTGAGAATACTTTATTTTTACTTTCTTTGTATTCCAAGTACATAGCACAGTGCCTAGCCCCAGGTGCTTAATACATGCTTATTAACTACTCAAAAAAAATACTGTGTTTGTGATGTTTTTAAAAGTAAAATTTTCCTCCAGTAATTCTCATTAAAGTTAATTGATTTTTACAATTGTCTTTTCCTGAATTTAACTAAAATTGTTCATCCAACATATAGTAGGCCAGCCTTGACCTCAGTTGTGAAAAATTAATTTTAAAGAATAAAAATTTGTGAAATCGGAGAAGATTCCAAAGATTACTAAGGGCTAAGCAGAATGTCAGTCTTTTGACCTCTTATATTTGGATATTGTGAAAGGCAGATTTGAAAACCTATATCACAGATTATCCAGAAAACTTCAATGCATTTAATAAAATTAGAAGTACTTGTAAATCAAAAACCTAGGAGACTTAAAGCTGGAATACTTGGACTTTTTATTTATTTTTGCCATAACTCATTATTCTATATGACAATAAGCCGATTTTTTGGACAGTCAACATCAGAAGAAAACTTGGAATTGACAACGTGAACTTCAAGAGAATTGGAAGCCCTAGGATCCTCTCCATTACTATGACATGCCAGTGTATTTGGGGGGGGGACCTGTCCCATAAAGGGTTTATTCATCTATCCATGCATTTCTTTGCTTCTTCTGTAAGCAGATAGCAAAAGACCAGATGAGATTCTAGAGAATAAAAATCTTCTATTAAAAAAAAAAAAAAAAGAATGAAAATCTTCTATAGAAATAAAGGGAAAGGGAAGATATATAAAATTTACTCTCGGGACATGATGTATACTGAATATGTATTGAAAGATGAATGGCATGGCTACTTGATGTCTTGAATTCATAGTAATAATGGCAACATCAGTGATAACAGAAAACAAAATTATTCATAGAGAATTCCTCTAGAAAAGGCCTAGAGAAAGAAATATTAGGTTCCTTCATTAGATGACAAGCTTCTTGATGTCAGGGACTGATTTTTGCTTCTTTTTGTATCTCCAGCCAGACACAGCTGAATGTCTGGCACATGATAGGCATTTAATAACTGCATACTAGTGATTGAGCAGTAACAAGAGCAATAAAGGAAAAGCCAAAACCTATTCGTTCAACCTCATCTCCAATATCTGACCCTGTCTGTCTGTCTGTCTGTATCTCTTTTTGTGCCTCTGTCTTTTTCTGTTCCCTTGTCTCTCTGTATCTGTCTGTCTTTCTGTCAATCTGTCTCTCTCCTTTAATACTCCTGATTCTTAATCAGATTATTCATATTCTTTCTACTGTCATAATTACTTCAGGTAAGATAACTTTTATAACTATATAAAGCCATACATTTTATTTCCCATGTTAAACAATATCTTGGTGTTTGTCTTCATTCCAATTGCTTGGAATATGTGACCATTTGAGTTTTCTTCCAACTTTGTGGTTTGTCTTGTATGATAAAGATGAAATTCTATACAAATTGTTAATCAGTTATTCAGTCTTTTTTCTTTGTGACTTCATGGAGCATGTCATGTCTTCCATGGGGTTTTCCTGGCAAAAATACTGGAATGCTTTGCCATTTCCTTCTCTGATAAATTACAGTAAATAGAGTGACTTGTCCAGGTCACATCCAGTAAATGTGTGAGGCAGAATTTGAACTCAGGTCTTCTTGATCCAACCTAGTACTCTATCCCCTGAACCATTAGTTACTTATATACAGAGCCACAAAGGTGTTTCTTTGTAAGGATTGATTAAGCTAATTCTGACATTTATTGTTCCCTTTTCCATATATTGATTCTATATTTGGAATCCATTTATAAGTCCAATAATATTTTCAGTTATTTGGTTTATCAAAAAAGTCTTTTCACTTACCATCCAAATCTAACTGAGGGAATGCCCATTATTTAGGGAATAGTTCAATGGTTCTATAAACTCTGGTGTGTGTTTATGAAGGAATATTATTTTTCTATGGGATATGATGAGCAGGATGCTCTCAGGAAGACAAAAAACCTGGAAAGTCCTCCATGAACTCAAATAAAGTGAAACGTCCTGTATACAAAGTAATACAATGTTCCAGGATGACCAGCTGTGAATAATTTTGCTATTCTCAATACAATTGTCCAACAACTCTGAAGGACTTATGAGGAAAAATCCTATCCATGCCCAGAAAAAGAATTGATTATGTCTGACTACAGACTGAAATATTCTCATTTTCTCATTCTCTCTCTCTCTCTCTCTCTCTCTCTCTCTCTCTCTCTCTCTCTCTCTCTCTCTCTCTCTCTCTCTCTCTCTCTCTCTCTCTCTCTCTTTCTCTCTCTCTCTCTCTCTCTCTCTCTCTCTCTCTTTCTCTCTCTCTCTCTTTCTCTCTCTCTCTCTCTCTCTCTCTCTCTCTCTCTCTCTCTCTCTCTCTCTCTCTCTCTCTCTGTCACAACTTTGTTTTTCTTGAGGGTGTTTTTAGTCTCATCACTCTAATAAGAGTTCTCCCACTTTAGGAGAACTATGCTATTCCCCACCACCACACACACACAATTTGAGAACTTGATTTTTATGGAAATGTTTTGCATATACAAATAGTTTCTTCATTGTGGGTGGGCATAAGGAAAAGAACCTAGAATTCAAATTTTTTAGAAACAAATGTAAAAAAAATGAATATAACTAGGGAAAATATTAAGTAAATAAAACAAAACCATTTAATATCCAAATCACTGAAATATTAAGAGTTTCATAGTGCTTAAGCATCGATGTGCTGCAGTCTTGATCACTTAAGGGACTATTCCCTTCAATGTGACCAGATAGCCATCATAATATCAGAGTGCTTATGACTCATGGCCCTTTTTTCATGCTAATCAAAAAATATTTCTAAAGACACTTAAAAACCTATGGCTAGAAGGAAACATCAAGATTATCTAACTTGAATTCAGATCCTCAACCTTTCCATTGCACAATATTGCTTTTATTTTTAAGTAATTCCTAAAGAACAACTTATCTATACTTTTGCAAGAAACCAGAATGCATCTCTACTAAAAATCCAATAACTCCCAGAGTCAGTGGATCCTTTCAAGAAAGTTTTTGTTTATCCTAGTAGAAAGTTGTCATCAAAAGGACACAGTCACTTCTTCCATGAGTAAAAATGTAACAAGTGAAAATGTCATGCCAGTCTGAGAAACAATTGGTCATCTCAACATGTATTTATTTGCAAAGTAAATATGGCACCCTCCTTTTCCCCAAAACTCTATTCTTGAAAAGATATTTGGCTCTTGATGTACATTTAAATTCATTTTTGATGAATATAGATGCTCTCCCTACTCATTTTATTTTCTTCTTCCATAGAGCAGGAATCAGATCTGAAGCTTCAGGATAACTCAGGATAAATCAGGATAACAGGATAACATAAGTATGTAGCCCCATTACCAACAGAGCCAATCTATCCATCTTCACTTCTGAAAGAGTATTCCATAAGGAACAAGATAGAATATTCTAGTAGTCTGAATTTGAATGATTCCTTTTTTTTTTTTCCAAATAGTTATGTTCTGGGTAAAGAAAATAAAAATAAAATCATAGAAAATTCACTATAAGACCTAATGATTAGGCTTCATCCTTTATTAGGTAGTAAGAGACAATCGATGTTTACAGGTCAAATTTAAGAGCGGCCATTTGAACCAAAACTGTTCCACAGAGCATGGAGGCAAAAGAGATTCAGAAACTGCATAGGATATGCACGGGTTTGCACATGATACTGTTTGCTTTCAGCAATCCTTTAAGCTAATCCTAACTCATATTCCTAGAATAACCCACATAACCCAGGTCTTGCTTCCTAAAGAGACAGAAGTGTCAACTCCTATAAAATTGGAGAATTGTGGAAAAACACTAGCATGTTATTATATACCAGCAATTCAGAGGAGATATTTAGCTTTGTTTTAATTCCCCCTTATAGGATTTTTTTGTTCCAAAAGGTGACATTGGTTGACTGTTGGGAAAAAACAAAGTGTTTTGCCTAATGGAAAGATTGAACCAAAGTCAGACTCCAAAGAACCTGTTAAGCCAGCCACATCTGGCCATTCTATGGGCAGGAAGTGGGTCATCTTCCTCTCTATGGTCAAACAGTATTATCCTTGCAGAGGGGTTCCCAAACCACTCTGATCTACCTCTCACTTGGCTAAACAGATGGATTACAAATTTGATTGTAGGTGAAAGTGGGACAAACCGTTAAGACCGAACAATACAGATATTAGGAAGTGTAAAATAACCAACAGTCAAAATAGCAATTTGAGGAGATAATTTAAATAAATATCCAAGGGAATCTTCTGAGTTCCTTGCCCCACAAAATACACAAAACACATTTCTTCTTTTGCTTAAAAATATATATGTATATATACATACATACATATATATACACACAAATATATATGTATATATTTAAGCACACAATTTTTCAAGGGATGAGCACCACAGACTATGGCTAGATTGTGGATAAGAAAGCTCAAAATCATGCTCAACTCTGAGCACTGAACTTGTAGTGGGTGATTTTAAATATGGCGGCGACAATCAAACATGAAACATCCGCAGTTCAAAAGTATTTTATCATGAATTCTTAACATCTCTCAAATAGCTGCTATTTTCCTCTGTTTTATTTGTATTTGTTACTAAAAGCAATTTCAGGAAGGTCATATAGGTGCCTCCCTGTCTCTTGCCATTAAATAGCCTTTACAAAATCTTTTCAAAAAAATATTTTTTTTTCTCCCTAAACCTAAGTTGTGGTTTTTATTCTTGTTCTAAGTATAAGAGTGTCATGTGTCTCAGCTATGGAGCGATGCGGCTGCATCCTCCCCCATCAGGTAGATAAGATAACTTTTAGCTCTCTGAGGGCAAAAGCCAATCACGTTAATCACAAATCAAAGGCATAGCTATTTTTAATGCCATTTGCTACTTACCACTTTGATGATAAAGTGTGAAGTTGGATGGTTATATATTTATTTAATATAGTAGATTTTCTGTTTATAAGTTATTTTCTTAATCTTTCTAACATATATACAATATATATAATATATATACTTATATATACCCCTGATAAATCTTATTTTAAAGGGACACTGTCAACCCTCCAAAGCCTCCCATTGATCACATAAGGCTTCCAATACGCAGAAGTCAATGACAGAACTGAAGGTTCGCTCAAATCTTTCAGGTGTTTTTCTCTATTCCATATCCATGGTGTGCAGTTAACTCATCTGCTTTTTTCCCTTGTTGCTACTAACCTTTACATATAAACATTTATATCATGTCAGTAGGAGACCTAAAAAAATCATCAGTTAAGTTCTATCTACCATTGTACTCCAAACAAAAGCATTCTACCTACAGACACAGTGCCACTGGCATGATATAAAGGGGTGTTTTGCAGAGGTATAATATGCTCCCTTTTTTATGAGGTAGGGATGACCATGGATTTCCTACCCAGCACTTCTCTTGGCACTATAGCTCAAGGTTATGGCCATCCCTAGCTCACAGAAACTGAGCAGGTGGGCTGCCTGCCATCTATTTTCTCTATACCCATGGCACATGTTTTCCCCCAATGCTTACCTATCCATATTTCCCAACATGGATATTTCTTGTTTCTGGGTACTCAGAACATTGCAAAAAATTGTTTTTCTTTTTTCTGATTTTTTTGGGGGAAGGGTTTACCCCAAAGCATGACTCCACTATGCAAAATCTCTGAACACTGCATTTGTCTCAAAATAGGAGAGCAAGATTATTGATTGGAAGGCCTCCCCAACAATATCATTGGTGTCCGTTGTTTTGGCTACTTACAGGATCTGGCTGGTCATTCTACCTTTTGTAATTCAGTGATACCCTAAAGGCATTAAATTGAGACATGGCTACTTGTTTTACAAGACAACTAATCTAATTTTGTTCTGATTAAATACCCAGTGACTGCTGACATGGCGGGAGGATCAGTAAGGGGTCTACTATTCACAGTGTTTCTGCTTCTTTTCATTCTTCTTCTTGTTAATCTACAGAATAAAGTACTGAATATACATTGGAACCACTTAATGCCCTTAGACAAATGTATAGTTGTTTCATAAAGCAGGAAAGACAATGCAGGGGAAAATAGGTGCCCAAAAGCACGGTCACAAAGGTTTTGTAAGTTCTAGATATCACTATGAGTCAATGCTGGAGATCACTTCTAAAACAGTCAATATTCAAGAGGAATGCTCTTATGTGGAGAAAATGCTGCCCCCTTTCCCTCCCTCCCATCCCCTTTTAGAATCTTTTCAATTCACTATCAAAAGTCCTGGCTCTTCAGATAGACTTTAAACTATAAATAAACACTGCATAGTTCATTTTTTTTGTTTGTTTTCTTTGTTTTTTGAAAAAAAAATTATTGCAGTACAATAACTCCCAGTTGGAGTTCAGTAAGGAGCAAACAGCACAGGAGTATGGGTGGTCCGTATGGGCCCTGGAGCAGGCCGGAGGAGTGCTGGAGGAAGTGCAGATGGCTGGAAGAGGGTGGCTGCTGGAGCTGTCCGGAGACTGAAGGGTGAATTCACTGCCACAGCGGCAGCAGCTGCTGCAGCTGCCAGTGGGTTGGGGAGGATCCGAGGAGCCAATGGCTTGGAAGGTTCCTTAGAAAATACTAATTTGACCTGTAATGGAGAGAGAAAAGGGGCAGAAGAGAAACAGGACATAATTTGGAGACATATTCTTTCCCAGGAGGTTCCAAATCTAACAGTTTTAAAATTCCAAAGTTCAATTCATAAGAAAGGTAGACTTACCCTTCCAATAACACATATGCAAATAATTAGATAGTTTTAAATATCTTTTCAAAGGAAAACCTGGCTGATTACCTGATTAGTCTGTTAAGAGACACTGTATGGATGTAATTGCTGACACTCCTATGAGATTGTAAGCTCCTGGAAGCCAGGACTTATCTTATTTCTATTATGTGTAGCCCAGTGCACACTGGAAGCACTTGAAAATTACCTTCCCTGGGGCAGCTAGGTGGCCCAGTGAATTCAGGAGGACCTGAGTTCAAATTTGGCCTCAGGCATTTAACACTTCCTAGTGTGTGACCCTGGGTAAGTCACTTAACCCCAATTGCTTCAGAAAAAAAAAAAAAAAAAGAAAGAAAGAAAGAAAAAAGAAAATTACCTTCCCCACTCCCCACCTTCATTCATTCATGCTAGTGCATTCCTTTTAGAAACATAACCAGCAAGCCTTCCATTTGCCAAAGACAGTAAATGACTAATAAATGCGCAGGTGAAAGTGCACCAAACTTTGTAGTGTTGAACATGGAGTAAGTGATATCATTGTGCAGTTGATGGGAGTTGAGGTCCCTTTAAGAAACACCCCCATCATGGCTGACCTTTGATTTACAAATCCTGGTCAGTGGGTTTTCCCCATCCCCCATCAGATCTGAACTAACTTGAGTTTTTCCCAACCCCCACAGTTTAAACCCATTGAATTCTATTCAAGGCTGACCCTGGCTGAAAACCCGCCAGGAGCCTGGGATTTCAACCAGAAGCTCCTTTTAAGTATAAAAGAGCCAAACTGGAGCGCTCTCTTTGCAGGAGCCCTTCCCCTCAAATATGCTATCCCTTCCGGCCATGTAAGGGTTCCTGCCCACCCAGCGACCACCTCTGGCTCTGGTGTCTTTCTACCTTTATTTCCAAATCCCTACAATAAACCTTTTTATCAATCTAGGTTTCCGGGCCTGTAAATTCCTTTTACAGGGGACTCTGCACTGTCACGAGACTATCTTTGCACCGACCCAAAAGGGGTTCCCCCTTCCCTAACTCTCATCACAGTCACAAAATCTCGGCTCTACCACTGACTACCTGATCTTAAGCAAGTTATTCTCTGGGTCTCATTCCCCTTATTTGTAAAATTTGTAAAATTAGATGGCCTATGGGGGCCCTTCAGCTCTAAATGTATGAACTCCTAACAACATTTCTGAATCTTGATTTATAAGAACATCTAGGTTCTTTCCGGTTTTAGAACTTCAGTCCTGTGATCCAGTCAATTCATCTCTCAGGACCTCAATTTCTTCATCTTTAAAATGTGGGATTTATTTTTTCTGGGTTATTCTGAGGTCCCTTCGAATTCCATAGCTCTCATCCTAATAGAACTGCAAGGACTGAAAAATGTAAATGAGACAGTGATGGGCACATCAAATCTCTAGGAGGAGGACATTTTAAGAAAATTGCCCAGAGAGATTCAGAACAAACAAAATAAAATGAGAGAGAGGGAGAGAGATTCATTATCCCTCAGATAGATAGCTGTCATCTGACAATCCAGTCTTGTCAAATAGGCCACAGAGAATGTCACTCTCATTTGAGCTCATGGAAAAAAAAACTTGAGAAAAACAATAGCTTTTCTTAAAGGGAAAGATCTTACCTCTAACAAGTTAAACAAGTTCTATTTCATCATCATTTCAAAAAGATCTGTGTTCTCCCAACTTGGATTTAAATCACTAGCCTGGACTTCCTTCCAGAAGCATCAGTAAAATGGCAGCTCTGAAGATGATGTCCAGTTATAGAAATAGTAATAATGTGGTAAGATTTGTTAAGTGTTTTAAATTAATATAAATGTTTTAAAAGCATTATTCTTCATCATTAGGGAATATTTACTTTGGCTATTTAATACTTATTAAATTTATTTTAATACTTATTAAATTAAAACTTATTAATACTTGTTAAATACATCATACTTATTAAAGGTATGATAAAACCAGGGTTATTAAGGTAACGATAACAATAGCAATCCAGATGAGTATTTCTAATTTTATGTTGCTGTTGCAATTATTTCTAAGCCAAAATAAATAAATGGTTGAATGCATGAACAAATAAATAAATAAATAAATGAAGCAAGCCATTACATTTGCATAACGAGAGAGTCATGCTAGAAAATGATTTGTTTTGACCTATCCTGAGAACTCATGGAAGACTATAATTCAATTTTAGAGGATTCAAGTTTCTTAAGGACCATCAAGGGACAAGGCACCAAGCTAAGCACCAAGGAAACAAAGGTGGAAAGACAGAGCACTGGCCATACATAGCTTACAATCTAATTTCAGAGTAAACTATAAATTCAAACACTTATATTGTATATAAGGGAGAATGTGATTATGGAAAGGTGAAGTCCTGGATTCTGATAGTTGAAAAAAGTTTTAGGAATGGCAAAGATTGAAAAACATTGGGAAATCAGTTGATGGTAAAGAAGTGTAGATACTCAGGGTAAATTACTTTTTCTAGAGGATTAAGAGTGAAAATGAGGGTGTAGCCACATGAAGGCAGCAGAATTGAGGAAAGAGTGTTCTCTCTCTCTCTCTCTCTCTCTCTCTCTCTCTCTCTCTCTCTCTTTCTGTGTGTGTGTGTGTGTGTGTGTGTATCTGTTCATAAGAGAGAGATAAATCAATTGATATAGAGATATTTGGATAAAAGAATCAACCAAGTTTGTAGGCAAAAGGAAAGAAGCCATTGGAGAAGGACTAAGTGAAAATAAAGATATGATGATTGATACAGGAAGATCCTAGAGAAAACCTGGAGGGAAATGATCAAGGGCACAAATGAAAAAATAAATTAATACCAAAAAAGATCTCCTTTATCCACTGGGAAAATTTTTTTTTAGGATTAATAATTATACTAATAATTTCTAAATTTAAAACTATTTAAAAATATTACGTATTATAGAATATCACAACTGGATATTTATCTAACAAATACATGTATGTATAATGAATACTAAAATTACATTTAATTAAATTATAATAAATAATGTTATATATTATAAACATATGTAGATATATAATAAATATAAACACAATAAAAAGGTTATCGATTTCTCTTTTTAATCTGGCAATTCCTACATTACTGTATTACCTTTTCTTTTCATTTAGCTTTGGGGGTCTTAATCTATTTCAGGATTAAGAGAGAGAGCGATATCGTGTGTGTGTGTGTGTGTGTGTGTGTGTGTGTGTGTGTGTGTGTGTCTGAGGGAAGAGAGAGAGCGACAAAGAGTGAGTGTACATTTTGCAAAGGTAGAACTCACAAAATGAAAAGGTGGGATTTTCTAGGATCACAAAAATGAAAAGGGAAAAAGAAATATGCTCAAATCAAAACATTGATTGGGTTGAGACTCCCAAGCCACTCAGGCTTAAAACATCCTAGTTTACTTTGACTTATCTGTATTACTCATTAGTCCCTCAAAAGAAGTAGCTGAAGTGTTTTGCTTTTCCTACCCTTTGTTTCCAAGAGGGTTCTGCCTTTGAAATCAATACCGGAAATATACAGTAAGTGAACCATACTGCCCTCTCCTTATTGCTTTCTCTTTTCTTCCTAGATTCACTGACAAATAGGGAGTTCAATGAAAAGATACATGAACAGTGTTAGGGATAGCAGTTGCATCTATTCAATGGAAAAAAATATTAGTTTAGATGCTGGTAATTTCCCCAGACTGAGTTGATTCAATTGTTTATTGGATAGATCAAATACTTGTATGCTTTGTAGATACAACCATTATCTCAAATACTATCAGTCAGAGATTCATCAGCTCATTTTAAAGTGAAAAACTATTTTCAAATGCAACATATTTAAAGGGAAGTGAAAGTTTTACTCACCCCAAGTGGATGTGCTCCCTTCTGAAGTTTGTTATAAGGACTGTATTTAGGTTTGGGGGGTTTCCCAGCAGCTCTGTCTTTGTGCCTTCTACTGCTGATGTGCTGTTAAATATATATCAAAAAAGAAAGAAACTTCTACAACTTGACAATAGGACTACTTAGAAATATTGTCTTCCATACTAGGAGATTTCAATAATGTTCTGAACTTGTAATATTCATTAAGTTTAGTTAAGCTCCTCAACTCCTACACCATTCATGCATGGAACCATCATTCCCATTTCAATTTATAGGAGAACTCAAATATTTTCTATTTAGGCCTCCTAATTATGTGAAAAGTGAGTTCTGGGGAGCCACAGTGATGTGCCTAACCCTAGTAAATTATCAATTTCATGTTCAATCTCAAGTCTTCTATCTCAAAAATTTATATTCGCACTTTTTTACCAATCTTTTATTGTACTGGATAGCCAATATTCCCTTGTATACAATATATGTTTAAAAAACACCTGGCATTTTTATTTAGTTATTTTATGAAAACACCAGAGAATCAAAAGGCATGGGTTTAGATTCTCCTCTCTCCATCAAAAATATGATTGAGGGAAAAGAATCAAAACACACATGTACTTGTAAAGGATTATATCTATTTGGGTGTTAGTGATAAAAATTAATGGATGTGCTATTATTTTTCTATGGCACAAATCTCTTTTATGGAAGGTAGTTCATAAGAGAAAGAAAATTGTTGAGGAAATTTTATGGGTAAATAAAACCATGTGCCAGGTAGAGATGAATTTATTTCCATACTAATGTTTATCCTTCTGGATGTATAACTCAGTTTCAACCTAATAAATCCAAAAAGCAAATAAGATTTCAGTGAATTAGAACTCCGAGTAAAATATTGTCCTGAAGCTTGCAAAATTGATTATAATCGAAAGATTGTGTTCTTAGGTCATATCACTGGTGTATAAAATAAATTTTAGCCTGAAGGCTGTGTTCCTGGGTTATATGACTGGTTTATCTTAAAAGATATTTCTCTATTTCTATTTAATGCTTTGAAAAATCACCATAAGATCAATTACTACAAATGTAAACTCCTTAAGTCAAGCACTTTTCAACTGTATCCCCCATGCTACTAGCATAGAGCTTGAGGCAGAGTTGATGCATTAATTGATCAATATCCCTAGTTTATAGTAAGGAATTTAACAATGAATTGAGAAATTTACCCTTTAAATAAAATCTTATTTGGTTGGCTGGTAAATTTGACCTCAAAAGTTTACTGACCAGTAGTCCAACTACATAAAGTGGTTTTTCTGCATCAGACTGGACATCTTTCAGCCCCAGAAGGGCATTGCATTTCTTTTTCACCTGCAAATGCTCAATAAATAGTTAAAAGTGCAAAGGAATGATCTGCTTTTCTGTTCTATATAAGGAGACAAAAGATTCTTGATCTCCTATTGGAGCTACCCACCTGTTTAAGTTGTGTCTCTGAATTTACATGCACGTCACAGATTTCACAGTGAAATGTCTTGTTTTGCAGGCCTGTGTTCCCCTTGTTGATCGGTCCTTTGCCTTTTACTCCTGCTCGAGGAAATGCCTTAATAGTCCCACTCCCATTTCGGGCTTCCAGCATGGTTTTGTGCTTAGTCCCTGAAATATATATTTAAGGAAAAAGAAAGACAGAAATGGGATCAGAGAGGGGGAAAAAAAAAATATATATATATATATATATATATCACAGCTAGTCAGGTTCCTCTTCCTATCTCTGTACAAAACAGAAATTTTCATATTTCATGGATGATCCTTGCAATATATGGGAATTTTGGAATAGTAATGCTCTGCCCCCATCTCCCTCTCCCTAATTCCCTCCTCTCTCTCTTCTCTCTCTCTGTCTCTATGTGTGTGTGTGTGTCTCTCTCTCTGTACCTCTCTCTGTGTGTCTCACACACACACACACACACAGAGAGAGAGAGAGAGAGAGAGAGAGAGAGAGAGAAGAGAGAGAGAGAGAGAGAGAGAGAGAGAGAGAGAGAGAGAGAGAGAGAGAGAGAGAGAGAGAGAGAGAGAGAGAGAGAGAGAGAGAGAGAGAGAGAGAGAGAGAGAGAGAGAGAATTCTGTGTTTTAAACAACCTTACTCAAAGTGTGCTGTGGTGAAATTAAATGGGTATGACTTTATTTCCTTAAGTCTTATTTCTTTATCTCCCACTGGTTGGTTGATATTTGAAAAGGAAGAAGAACTCTGTCCTTAAAGAGGTCCTAGAGAAGTAATTTCTACCTTCTTAGAAAAGGTCAACCAAACTCACATTGAATATCTATTCATGATCTTATGCAGAAGGAACCCCAAAACAAAGAAAGAAGCTCAAGGTTCTTACAGGTTCCTTCTGGCCAGCCTAAACAGGACAATATTATTCACCCCAATGAGATGCTAATTTTAACATTAAGCCACTGAAACCACATGGTGAGGGAAGAGTCCACACACTATAATTGCCTCCACAATAGGTTATAGAGCTGGACAACTGTTTTCTTTGGAGAAAGCAATAGTAGATTCTTTTTTAAAAATGTGAAGTTTTTAATCATTTTTTAAACCACAGATTAAAAGGATATTTACTTAACCATTGCAATTGCATACAATTTGATGACAGACATATTTCTCCTGATCTTTTTCACATTTATTTTTGAAGTAATAAACTTTTTTTTTCCTTTCCCTTAATGATGGGAAATGTCAGGTATTCTAGGAGAAATGTTCTGTGGATGATTTTCGGGAGGAAATGGACAAAAAATCAGAGAGAGGTTCCCAGCAGTTAGGAGAATGTGTTCCAATTTTGTAAGAAGGACAGAATCACAGCAATAAAAAATCATGGATCCAAACTGACTCTTAACACTGATTCAATATGTCAATTTACCTTATTACACTTTGGCAACTATTCAGTGCATCAGCCACTGTCCTTCAACTAGCGATATATTCCTAAAGTTGAATTCCATACTGAGAGAAACAACCTCTTCTAAGATTTGACTTTATTTTGACCTTTCTTTTAAATTTATTTTTTTCTCTAGTGTCCTTTCCTGCACAGTACAGTATCATTACTTTTGATGGGTTATTCAAAAACCTATAGCTTATAGGAGTCTTAACTTCAGGCTTTGGCTTATGACAATGTGCAAATGTTTTCACTAGGGTAGCAATATATCAGCACACAATATGAACCAAAAACAAAAGCAGTTCTGAATGAATTTTTTCTCTTATTAAATACAGGTAGATGTGCATTTTGTAGGCTATAATTATAATAGACCTTATAATTTTGTCTTAAATTTAACTCTAAAGAAGTAGCATGGCTTAGTGGATATGGGCTGACTTTGAAGTCAGGAGACCCTAGATTTGAGTCTCGCTATTGACTCACATTTGCTGTGTGACCCTGGCCCAGTCACTTAATTTCTCAGTGCTTCAGGCAGCTCTTTAAAGCTATACTGCACTGGTAAAGAGACTTCCTTACTGAAAACTTGCCATACCAATGAAATTAGAGATCTCTTCTTTTTAAAAAAGATAGATAAATTGGATTTCCTTCACACAATTGTACACTATTTCAGCAAATATAGACTGAAGAGAAACAGAAAAAGGTACACAGAACCCTTGAGAACTATATCTCTGTTGTGGATATATACAAAATACACATGGATAATTTGATTTTACTGATATAAAAGAAAAAAAAAGGAGGGGGTGTAGTAAAGGGAAGGGGGTAGTATCAGAAAAAGGGGAGGGTGTGATAAAAAGAGAGAAATTACATCCCAGGAAGAGGCATAGAAAATACACCATATCTGAGGGAATTTAGAGAGGGGGAGAATCAT
This sequence comes from Sminthopsis crassicaudata, assembly GCF_048593235.1. Classification (NCBI taxonomy): domain Eukaryota; kingdom Metazoa; phylum Chordata; class Mammalia; order Dasyuromorphia; family Dasyuridae; genus Sminthopsis; species Sminthopsis crassicaudata. The sequence goes on along the minus strand of NC_133621.1, from coordinate 29,562,379 downwards.
TGTGTAAATCTTTTTGTACAGCAAAATAACTGTTTGGACATGTATACATATATTGTATTTAATTTATACTTTAACATATTTAATATGGATTGGTCAACCTGCCATCTGGGGGGGAGGGGAAAATTAGAACAAAAGGCTTGACAATTGTCAATGTTGTAAAATTACCCATGCAGATATCTGGTAAATAAAAACTATTAAAATAAAAAAAGATAGATAAAGATATGTTTTATGTATGCATATCTATTTTTACCTGTCTATGTATCTCTAGATCCCTCTCTGCATGCATGAATATATGTACATATGTATACATGTATGTATGTATGTGTATGTCACAACTATGCCCTGTTGAAATCAGAACTGTCCTTGAATCTCAAACTCAGAGTGGAAATAAACCTTGGTGGTTGTCAGTCAAAATCATATACGAAAATAAATACACACAACAATACACATGAGTGGCTGCCCAAATGATCCCAATAGATTTTATCACAAAACCTTGAACAGGGCAGACATTCACTAAATGCTCTTGGAATTGAATTTGACTGGGGAACTCACTATTCTCTCCTCCAGAAATTCATTCATTCCACTTAAGATAGATTTAATTATTAGAAAGTTGTTGCATTTTTCTTGCATCAAATCTAATCTCTCTCTTTGCAGCTTCTGCCTTTTGCTCTTCATTTTGGCCTCTGGTGCCAAGCAGAACAAATCAAATTCTTCTCTCACATAACAGTTCCAGAAATACTTGAAGACGGTTTTCTCACCATCTTATATTCTGCCATTGATCATGTGCTATGATCTGGAGCTCTTTTTCCTATCCTATCACTCTCTCTCTGGATATTGATTATTGCATCTAAAATAGGATTCCTAGTACCAACCATCATCCCCTAGATGTGGTCATATTAAGGCAGGATCCAGTGGAGTGATTATCCATCTTGTTCTGAACATTTACTCTCTCAGTGCATCCTGACTATATTAAATTTCTTATTTATAGCAACACTGTTGATCTCTTCTCCTCCTAAGAATTTATTTTCAGGCAAACAACTGATTTCTTCCCCATCTTGTACTTGTGAAGGTATTTTTGACATCCAAATATAAGACTTGACATTATCCTCAATATATTTCACTTTCTTACATTAAGTCCAATATTCCAGCCTACTAAGATCTTTTTCTGAATCCTAACGTTCATACAATGTGTTAGCTATTATTCCTGATTGTCTTTTGTAAACTTGATCCTCTTATTTTATAAGAAACAGCATGGGGGAAAATTGGATATGGATTCAAAAAGATGTGAGTTAAAAATTTTGTCTCAGATACTTCATGTGTAACCATGGGCATAATAGACTTTGTTTGCTTCCGTTTCTTCATCTATAAAATGGGAATAATACCAATACAACTTCAAGGGTTCTTGTGAAGATAAAATAAATAGTCTTTGTAAATCACTTTGCAAACTTTCAAAAGCTTTATAAATGTGTGATTATGGTGGTATAATAATTTCTAAAGTAACAATTGTGCTGTAGAGTCAAATTTAAGCATGATATAAGCGAAAATGTATGTTTGAAAGTTAATGAATAAAATGAAGCTGTATATCAGTAGGAATTAGCATATTTTCCATTTATGCTAATTTTCAGGAACCAATTCTAACAAAGAAAATCTCAGTTAACCTCTGCTTTGGATCAACCATATTAAATAGGAAACATTTCTAATGCTATCAGCCCTTGGTTAATTGTCTTTAAGTAGCTCAATTATCAATCTTTTTTTTTTTTTTTTTTTTTCCTCTTTCCCAGGATAGAAATCATAGGTAGGGACATCCATTTCATTTTCCCTTTTAGGAATGAAAAAGACATATCTGAGCCATGACCTAGGAGAATTCTTTTATTATTTTCATTGCTATGAGCCCATTTGCCTTTAATATTCAGCCATACAAGAGGTCTAAATTGTCAATAATTTTGAAAGGCACTTATATTAGGCTCAGGAACTATGAAAACAAGCAAACAAAAAGTAATGGTCATCACATTTAAAGAACTTACTTGCATTCTACAGGAATAAAAAAAAAAACATCAAAATTAATTCATTCCTTATATTCTGCCTCATTTTTACATTGGAAATATGACTCATTCTGATATATAAGGGATTGGCTATGAAAAAAAAAAGTAGATTACCTTTGTCTCATCATGAAAAAAAAAAAAAGGCTGCACCAAAGAATATTTATACAAGCACCATGAGAAATTTGAACCTTAATAATAATTATACAGCAAAACTCGGCGTGTTTAATAACTGGGATTTTCTGATTAAGTGAGAAAGTACTGGCATTTATGCTGAGAATTGCAGAAATACAATTGCAAAAGTGCCATTTTCTCTAGAGCCAATGACAATAAGATAAACTAGTTATCTAGATCTATGCAACCTCATTGGGCTACTCCCCTCCCCTTAAAAGAAAACAAAGCAAACTAGGGAACTTATCTTTTTAGCAACCCTGGAGAGTTGAGGTGTTATATTTCCTTGGATTATGTACTTCAAGTTGAAATCACTTTGAATGATATTTTTCTGCAAATTTTTTTCTTCTGAAATTCCCTTGAGATCATGTATGATAAGGGCTTCTTCTCTGGTTTGATTCTACTTGGTTTTTCATTTTTCCATTGGTAAAGGAGTAATATTCAAACCTTTGTTCCTACAAGCTCTCTAAGAAGGTCCTAAATACCCAGCTTTATACCTCATACTGGCTAGGTTTTATACATGAAGATTTGTACAGCTAGTCTCTAAAGCTTTTGCCTTTTGTTTTCCATTAGACATTTTCTAAAGATGGAAACTTGGAGGTTTGGGGTGACCTTGAGTCTCTTTGATTTTTTTTTTTTTAATTTCTATTTCTGACTTTTTAAAGGGAGAAAAAAGCCAATTTCCCAATGGTTCTAGGTACTTGAGTACTGACTAACTGATGTTTTAATGTATTCAAATAAGCCCTTAGAAAACTCCTGCCATTCCCCAAGCATCTATTCTAATTGCTTATTTAGTACAAGTTCAGCCTACTTAACTTTAAATAAACGATCAGGAAAAGTGCTTTTTCTATAAATAGCACAATGGAAAGGTCTTATTCAATATATAGTGTTGGATTCATACCATGTGTTCTGAGAAAGCAAAATTCTACTCGGTTTGTATACTCAATGGGTATAATAAGCATTAATCAAGCCCCAATTGAAATCTTATCTCACCCATGAAGATTCACTGACCATTGACCTCTTGTTCTCTGAAATCTTAAAACATTTTCAGCCCATGCCATTTGTTCCTCATAAACAATCTAATTTTGGTGATCCAGAGATTAACCCAATGCCTTTTCAAGCATCCAGAAGATTGCAGTTCCAGAAATAAGTGTAAAAGATAAAAGAAGTGAGTATCTGGCAATGGATAGCAATAGCTGAAATTAGCTGAGAATGGAAAGATTCTATTTGTTCTTATTGGCCTGTTCGTCAGAGAAGAGTCGAACATGAGAAGATTATATCTGATGTGCTGTGGCTGGTTGGTTATTTAGGGAGGAGGGGACATTAGAAAAATAAAGCTGTACAAGAGGAAAACAGGAAAAAATCAAGTAGCATGCATAGATCATTGGGATCATAGACCCCAGAGGTCTTCAAGTACATCTCCTCACTCATTTTATATAGAAAAAAAAAAAAAAAGTACTATAGTTTAATTGCACTGTGAGTTAATGGTCTTGGTGGCTTGATCAGGGAGATTGAAAACTTTTAAAAACAATATTTTAATAGAACATATTCTTCAATTTCCAAACATCTAAACTACAATGTCTATAATATAGACTAGATGTTCACAGTTAGCCCAACCACAAGGAGAAATCAAGGATTGATTTAAGCCCTAAAGCTCATAATTTGGTCCTCAAACTGGATCAGCTTCCTTTGAGTTGAGCTACTTGTTAAGATTCAGAAGGGGGTTGGTATGGTGAATCTATCACTGAGTTTCAGTTCATTCAGACTCAGACAATTAAGTACTAGCTGTGTGACACTAGCCACATTATTTAACCTTGGTCCCAGTTTCCTTAATTATAAAATTCACTGCAATAGCAATCGTGCTATACTATAATAAAACTATAACATTCGCACATCTACCTCCCATTGAATGAGCTAATAATTACAAAGTGAATTAGTACAGTGCCTGGCACAAAGTCGTTTTTATATAACTGTTAGTGGCAATGATGATGACTTTCAACTCTAAATCTTTCCCTTTTCATTATTTCCTCTTTGGTCATCAGAGTTTTTACTCATTCAAAATATGACGTCACCTCAGCCTCCATGAGTCTGCTCGTTTCCCTACTCTAACTCTCTGACTTAAATGCTGGAGTGTAGCATCCTTTCTCACTTTCCCATTTAGGGACAACAAAGAGACATAATGTATATAAAGCTGGCCCGGAAGTCAGACAGACCTCCCTATGTCTGATGAGTTTCTAGGTTTTCTGTCAACATCTCTGTCTAAATACTAATTTCCTCTCTCACCAGCCAAGGGAAAGAAGAGGAGGCACAAAGCATCACTATGACCTCAAGAAGAAAACACACTCTGTCTCTGAAAGTGCACCGAGATGACCCCATCTATCACAACATGACAGCAACACAAACACCGAGTTAAAGAAATAATGTGCCATAACTCATCCGTTTTCAGACTGTGAGTGCAGAGAGTGACTCTCAATGAAGTTAACCGACTCCAAATCACTCTGATATCTAATTCCCCAAACCGATTATCTCTAAAAGGGAGCACATGGGCAGATTCCAAGGACACACTAAGGCATTAAAGGAATGTTTCTTCAAAAGCCTGGGGAAGACAAAGAGAGTTTACTGAAATTACTGATCTCCACTGGCTTCCTCTCCATCCCATCCACTGTAAGGGAATTTAAAACCCACACTTCAATGGGGGAAATGGTCCAAAGATATTTTCCACCTAAACGTTGGGCAAAAGTAATTTCCCCGTCATTCTGGAAGGTCATCAATCAGGGTGACAACAGTTGCTGAGTCTCTGCCAATGACTCAGGCAAAATGATAGACCAAGGCTGGACAGTATCACTCTGTGCATGGGATGAGAGGTTCCGGTCTTTCCTACTGCCTAAGCCTTGATCTACTGATGAGCTTCCATTTTCTTCTGCTTTATCCTTTAGAAAAAATGTCTTTATTCCTGCCCTGTGTACATGACACAGGGACAGATGCTGTTTTGTCTCGGTGAAAAAAAAAAAAAAAAAAAAAAGGTACAAGTCACACACAAAGAATAGTGAAAGATGTTGGCAGCATTGGGGAAATCCAAGCATGGGAAATCCTTTTGCTGTTGTTGATCATAATCTATCTATGATTTAGTAAACATATATAAATATTGAAAGGATTTGAATAGATTTGAAAACTCCTTTATTAAGTTTTTTTTCAATTTTGCTTTTGCAGTCACAGGGCTTATCTCATTGGCCCTTAATAAATCCTCATCAAACTGAATCTTTTAAGTCCTAAGAATTTACTTGAGGGGCAGCTAGGTGGCACAGTGGATAGAGTACCAGCCCTGAAATTAGAAGCATCTGAGTTCAAATTTGTTCTCAGACACTTATCATTTCTAGCTGTGTGACCCTGGTCAAGTCACTTTACCCCAATTGTCTCAGGGGAAAAAAAATTACTTGAGATATTCAGAGACTTGGTATGGGTGGTCACTGTACCAAACAAAGTAAAACAACAACAGCAACAATAATTACAATAATGCTAATTACCATTAGTGCTTTAAGGTTTCCGAATACTTTACAAATATTAGCTTATTTTGTTCTCATAGCACTTTTGAGTGGTAGATGAGGACTTTGAGGAAGAAAGAGGCCAAATGGCTTTCTCAGGGTTAAACAGCTGATAAGTGTCCAAGTCCGTATCTGAACTCACATTCTGACTCAGGGCCAGCAATGCTCTAACTACCATGTGTGCTAAGAGAGAATCTTCAAGAACTTCTAGTCCAATGCTGTCATTTAATAAATGGGGAATCTAGGACAAATAAATTAGTCACTGGTGTGAAATAGCAGAGCCAGAATTCAAATATTGCGCTAAAATACCTTCTGTTCCAATAGCTAGGACCCAATAGCAATGTCTTAGAATTAGAGTACTTCTCATTAATATTGCCTAAGAAGTGAAAGAAGGGGAGTTATCATTTAATTCTAGAGGAAGCTGATCATTTTTTGGCTCACAACTTGGAACTCTGACCATTGTGTTCCACAAGAGGCAGGGAGGCTCTTGATTGTAACTCTGGGCAAATTATTTAAGACCAGCTATGCTTCCATATTCTCATCTCTAGAAAGAAGATGATAATAACATTTTAACTACCTAACTTGAGAGGAGGAGATTGCAAATCTTTAAGTGCTTTATAAATGTGAATTGTGTGATGAGCAAACTACTGCTTATTATAGTATAATTTCAATATTAATAATGTGCTTATTGCACTATTCATAATTTACTTACTATTACAACAGTAATATTGGAATTAATGTAGAAAGGGAGATGTTAAAGTATTCATGGCAAACTTTGGTTTCAGAATGCTTTCTAAAACAAAATGCTAATATAGCCAATGGGAGGGGAAGATTAGATAAAAATTTATTAAATACTTATTATATCTCATAATTGTGCTAAACACTGGAAATATAAATACAAGGAAAGACAATCCCTGTTTCAAGGAGCTTACATTCTAAAGGGGGAAGAAAGCATATGGTGCTGTGGATTACACAAAGTGAAGGTGGAAAAGTAATTTGGAAAATCAGGAGCTGACTGTATTAGAAGTGGGAGGGACAAATTCTTCTTTCTCCCTCCCACCTACTTGGTCTATTGTCACCAGGAAGAAGACACCATTCTGCCCCTATTATTGTACAATAGAACGATTCCATGTGACATATCCCTGCAGTATGGGTGCTATCTTTCCTCTCCATTGTATGACATCTCTCCTCTTGGTGTCCATCCATACTTATCTGCCATGTCTGGGATATTTTCTCTCTTTCATGCTGCCTCTTAAAAACTCTGACTTCTTTCAGGATTCATTTTAAATGCCAACCTTTTCAAATAGGCATTCCTAGTCTCCTCAGCTTATTATGCCTTTCCAACAAAAGTTAAATGATTTGGCTTTGTATGTGTCCTCTATGTGTTTATAGATGTTGAAGTTATTTAGTTGCTCACAGAATGTAAGCTCCTTGAAGGCAAGAAATATTTCGCTCAGCTTTGTGTCCTGTAGAACACTGTTTGGCACAATGTGGGCATCTAATGAATGTTTATTAACTGGTTAAGTAGACTTCTGGGAGCTGCCTGCATCCATAATAACATGAATCTTAAATTTAAACAAATATTTATTAAGTAATAGTCAATTAGTATTTATGAAATGCCTACAATGTTCATTGAGGTAAACTGAGTACTCTGTGCACTGATGAAAAATGATAGACCAGAAATTTATAATCCAATAGAAGTGATCATATGTGGATAGATAAGTTATGATACAAAGTGGAAAGGTATGGGACAAAGAAGAAGTCCAGAAGAAATCAAAGAGGGAAAGGTCACTCTCAGGGAAATTTCAGTAAGTTTTATTGTTGGGGCTTGGAAATAGAAAAAAAGAATTTCAGTCATTAAAGAAAAGCAGGAAATGTCTTCCAGGTGTGGGGGAAAACATATTTTGGGGGGAAGGGAAAGGGAGAAAAGGCATTCCTTTAAAGAAAAGATAAAAATGGTTTATAATTAGCATATAATAGCTAGTATTTTCATAGCACTTTAATATTTACAAAGCATTTCCCATATATTATCTTATTTGATTCTTATAATAACCCTAGAACTAGGTGCTTTTATTATTTTAATTTTACTAAATGAAGAAACTGAGACTGAAAGACTGGATGACATGTCCAGGGTCACATGGTCAATCTATAAGGCATGAATTGAATTTGGGTCTTATTGAATAATATCTATTGACAAATAAACAGAAGGTTTCCTTAAACACTTGAAAACTGTTTGTTCTCTGTTCTTTGCAGTTCTCCAGACTTGTTACTTATTCCATTAATTTGCTTAGCAAAGCTTTCTTCACAGATAAGATGCTAAAGCTATTTCAGTCAAGATTTTATCCAAGTTTATGCCAGAAAACAATTTCTTGCAGCCCAAATTAATGAGATCTCCTTTCAGTTTGAAATGAATGGCAATAAAAGAAATATTAACGAAACATATAGAATCCATCAGAAGGAAGGAAGTAGACCTGATACATTGCTATTGTTTTAGATAAAATATGAAAAATGGTTTTCATCATTCCTGAAAACCTTTGGAAGAAATTCAAGGATATATTATTATCCCTGATGAGTATAAGCTGTTTGAGGGCAGGAACAGTCTCAGTTTTTAGCATGTATTCCTAATGCTTAGTGTGTACTTAACAAATGTTTGTTCATTCATGAATTGATCACTCTTTTAAGGTTAAGGAAACAAAGTCAGTAATATATCTTCAAGAACAACTCTGAAATATCCTCATTTCTCACCCAGAACAGCTTGAGGAATTAATGGAGTACTATCCTTAGAGTCAGGAAAATCTGACCTCACCTCCAGTCCCTACTGCCTATATATCCAACTTAACTTGTCAGGATTCAAATCATAACTCGAAGCCTTTAAGTTACTGGGGAATTGCTGAACTCCATTAACAGTAGTTTCCTCACCCAGAGTCCCCTAAGCCAAAATCAGTTCCCATTTTAAGCTCCCTCAATCTTAAGAGCCAGAGCCAAAGCAACTGGCTTTTCTTATTTGTTTCTGAATCACATTTTGCAGAGTAAAATTGGAGATTGATTCCTATTTCCTTTAGAAATTAACTTCAGGTTCAAAGAACACAATTTATTTATCTGCTCAGAATATGGCTGGGTGAATTGATCTTCTCCCTAAAATTAATGTTATCGTGTTGGAGTAGTGAATGGTTCAGTCTTCTTGAAAAATAATTGAAATTCCAATTTTTTTTTTTTTATCTTTCAGTTTCTTTGGTGCAACAAGAATGTATACCATGCATCTGTAGAGTATAGATTTTGACTCAGGGCCAAATTTTCTCTGTGCATCTCTGCTCCTGAACCCATGAACTCTCAGTGAATTCTAATAGAACTTCACATGTAGAAGGCAGATAAGGGCTAAAAGAATTGGTCTCCCTGGGCAATTAGCTGTGTTAGATTTTCAAAGTCAATAGCTGGTATATGCCGATGGACTTGGCACCTTTCTTTCAGCAAAAAGTTGTTCTATTAAATCTTGGGTTTATACCAGTATCATTAAGGATCCCTTTCTCGTTGTAATTATGGCCAGCATATCCCAGCTTTTATATGATAATGCAGAAAATGTGCTGCTGGAAAGATTTCGTCTCACAATTTAAGGCAAAATGCTGTATGATTATTTTAGAATGGGACAGGGAAACATATTAGGAAGAAATACAGAATAATGGATTGAGATTTAGGGGAAACTCAAAGGCCACCTAATCTACCACCACCTTACATATGGGAAAACTACCGCCAAAAGAGATGAGAAACTTGCTCAAGATATCACTGTGGGGTAGTTCTAAATGACCATGGTAGAACGATATGGAAATAATATATTTAATTAGAATATGAAATCTTTGATTCAGAAGTAGAAGCTATTTTGTCTAACTCTCTCATTATAAAGATAAAGAAGTTAAGATCAGGTGATGGGAAGTGACTTATTAGATATATATACAGAAAAGTAATGATTGAAATCCAGATCTTACGATTCCATATTCAAGACATTTAGCATTACACTGGGTCATTATCTACTATATGAGGCAGCTAAGTTGTGCAGTGGATAGAACAACAGTTCTGTAGCCTGAAAGATTCATCTTCCTGAGTTCAACTCTGGCTTCCAATACATCCTAGCTGTGTGACCCTGGGCAAGTCACTTAACCCTGCTTGCTTCAATTTCCTCATCTATAAAATGAGCTGGAAAAGAGGCAAATCACCCCAATATCTCTGCCAAGAAAATTCCAGATAGAGTCCCAAAAGTTGGGTAAACTGAAATTATTGAACCACCACAACAAGCTTTGTACTCCTGGTTTACCCCAGGTAATCATTATTATGCTAAAAAAAAAGTAGATTACACCACACTGCCTACATTTGTTCCTTTGCATGTCACACTGCCCTGACTAGAAATTCATTTGGATGAACCAAGATTTATTTTTGTGATGTCATCCAATGGAAAAAGTGCTATTTCTAGAGTTGGGGAATATGGGTGAAAATCTCAATGCTCAGGCTTGCTATCTATGTGATCTTGGGTAAATAATTTAACCTCATTAGTCTTTGTCATTTCATCTGCTAAAAATGACAAGTAGAGTTAAATCTGTGCTCTCTCCAGACTCCTGATCTAGATTCTATGATTCTGGGAGATGTTAAGGAAACTATCAGTCAATCACATAGCAGTATGAATTAATTCTACATGATTTCTTTTTTTCATAACACTGTTAACCCTACGCTATAATTTTGTTTTGGGGGACTGGAAAGGGGAGAGACAAGTTTAAAGCATGATCTTTCTATCCTCATCTATATATTGAGACACACTGATGGTAGATTGTCTTAAGGTACAAGATTGAAAGTCTCCTTAACATTCACAGGTAACTCATCAGTTCTCAAAAAAAGGAAAAAAAAACTAAATTAATATAAATGGGCTTTTAAAATAATTCTTCTAAGCCATATAGACTCAGCCTAAGATAAATAGCCAACAATTCAGAAAGAAGCAGGGTTGGTTTTCCCCAAATCAGGAGGTTATCCTAAGATAAGGAAACCTTTTTTTTTTTAAATTTTATTTTTTTATTTATAATTTTATTTGTAAATTTTGATAAGGAAAACTTTAAGAACACTTTTAGGTTGGTGCAGGACATCAAGATAACTTTTTATGATGCACCACCTCCAAAAGTTGAATTTGATGCAAAAAACAAAAACAATGCAACAGCAATAACAACAATATAGCAAAGCACCAGCATTCCTCCCTTTCCATATGTAACATCGCTCTTGTCATTTTTATTCTTTAATGGTTAATCAATCCTCTGTAATTGCCAGTTTTCTTTCACCTTTCTGTCCCCTGCCACCAAAGGACCTAATCTATTCTGAGAAAGATAATTGCAGAGCTGTTGAGACAGAACAGAAATTGCCACATCTCACCACTGTTATGTGCCTCCAGCTGGGAGGCCGAGTTGACAGCAACCTTGCATAGCGAACAATACAGGAGCCGTTTGGCCTTCTCTTCCTCAGTCTCCGCAGAAGGACATGTGCTGTTGTTGCCAGGGGTGGCAATGGTGGGGGTCTTTTCCACTTTTGAGGTGATCTCTGTTGTCATAACGCTGCTCTTTCGAATTTCCACGGTGGTGGTGGTTGTTGATATTGCTGGTGTCCCTGCGGTACTGTCTGCAGTCAAAATAACCAAAATTAAAGGGGGGAGAATTAGTACTTTATAGCTTTGTCTGGAGATACCGTCCTACAATAACATAATACAATATAAAAAACAGATGATCATTGGGGATTGGGGGAGGAAAATGGATGGATGCACACACACACACACAAATACACATACACACAAACACACACACAAACACACACGGACAAGCACATGCTTACATTCACATATACATGTGCATGGTATGGGGATAGCACCCATAAAAGATTCTCCATGTGAATCTATGTGTTTGATAAATTATTTTTTTCCTGGAATTTGTATCATGGTTAAAATTAATGCTCTTGACAAGTACTTTTGATGTGTTGACATAAACACATGAAAAAAAACAAGGAGAGTAATACGATAAGAAAATAAAAGCTTGTCTTATTCTTGACTGATTTTTTTTAAAAGATTATTTTGTTCTTACTTCTCTCTGCCCTTCCCTCCTGCCTTCCTCTGATATCAAAACTTTACCTTTTTTTTTTTTTTTTTTTTTTGGTGTGTGTGTGTGTGTGTGTGTGTGTGTGTGTGTGTGTGTGTGTGTGTGTGTTTGTTTTTTAAATTAAGAAACAGATTCTGATTCCTTTCCAGGTATATGCAGGTAATAACAGGAGACAGGTATAATATCCTGTTATGTAAATAAGCAGTTCTAAAACTATTAAGTGTTTGTAGAAGAAAAGAGGTATCTACGCAATATCAATTTTCTGTTATATAAACATATGTCTATAGGTATCTCTATATCCACAAAGATAATATAATACATAGAGCAGCCGAATGGGTTCAGGAAGATCTGAGTCCAAATCCAGGTTCAGATACTAATTCTATGAACTTGATGGATCCTTTAACTGTTGTCTGCCTCATTTTCCTCATCTGTAAAATGGGATCAATGATAGCATCTCCTTTCCAGAGTTATTGTGAAGATCAACAGATAAAATGTGTAAAGCTCTTACTTAGCACAGTGCCTGCATGTACTAGGTAATTTACAAATGTTCACTATTGCTAATGTTAATACATTTCCATCTATGAATTTTTGTGTACTTTTGAATCAGACATATTTTATTTATATAGAAAGCTCATGAACAAAGAATTCCCTCTGCCTATGCAGATTGCTATTTGCTCTACAATGCAAGATCTTAAAGTATCTTCTGAGGCATGGAAAATGTAAGTGACTTGCCCAGAGTCACAGAGACCATAGGTCAGAAACAGGATTTGAAGTCAGACATTACCAGTTCTAAGGCAGGTATCCATCTTCTATTCCAGGCAAACTGCTTTATACATATGCCCCATAGCTAACTTCATATATTATACTATTTGATATATACATTGCAAATGTATATGTGTATATATGTGTGAGAGAGGAGAGTAAGGGGGGAGAGAGAGACAGAAAGATACAGAGAGACAAACAGAGAGAGACATAGAGAAAGAGAGAGAGAGAGACAAACAGAGAAAGATAGAGACAGACAGAGAGACAGACAGACAGAGACATAGAGAAAGAGAGATAGAGAGAGAGAGACAGAGAGAGACAGAGACAGAGAGACAGAGACAGACAGAGTCAGAGAAAAGTGACAAAAGACAGAGACAGAGAGACAGAGAAAGAAAGTCAGAGAGACAAATATAGACATAGATACAGACAGAAAGACAGAGAATGTCTGTTTTACATTTGGGCAAAATTCTGCCACAAGATTTCTAGCTCCTTTTACCTGGGGATGTAGCATTTATAAGAAATGAAGGCAGGCATAGAGAATATTAACTTCAGAAATACATAAGTCATAACTTCCCTGTCATGACCCGCTCAGCCTTATTGGCTCCTTCCAATGAATTCTGAGTGATATCCCTGGTTCTGGAGCAATCCTTCTTCTCATGGCTTCCAAGAGCCACCCTTCATCAAAATATCTGCTTTAATGGTTTGGTGAAAATAAAAGGAACCACTCCATTTGTAAAGTCATTTTTATCTGGACAGAAGCTTTCCTTCATTCATGCTAATAATCCAAAGTTGCAAATTGCTAAGAAGGGTTTTACCAATGTACCACCATTTTCTTTAGGAGTTACAGCAAGAAGGATGGGTTACTTTGCTCATTACTTCTCCTAAATCATGTGTGTCCATTCATCAAGATTAAAAGAATGGCACTTGTTGAATAATCTTGACATGCTTTTCTTTGTCTGAAAGTCTCCTGATTGTTCACAAGTGAAGTAAGGAAAAAAAAAAAAAAAACAACAACTCTTCTTTCTTCCAAGTCTCATTACGAAATAGCACCTTGTTGGGCAGCTTCTATAAAACTGGCAAAGCTTCAATTACCGGTCCAATAGTAGAGCTATCCTGTGAATATTAAGCCTATTTACTTTCATCCAGGCTTATCACAGAGTTGATTACACATTAATATTTTGGGGTGGGGTGGGGACGGAGGTAAGGAAAGCAGGAGAAGCTACAGAAAAACATTATGGTTGCTACTAAAATCTGCATCTATGAAGAGTCACATATATAAAACCATAAAAATATCCACTTCTAGGCAGTATTTTTCTAGTTGAAAATATATGGAGAGAGGGAAGGTAGCTAGGTGGCACATTGATAAGCGTGCTGGGCCTGAAGCCAGGAAGACTCAACTACCTGAGTTCATATCTGGACTCAGCTGTGTGACCCTGGGCAAAATCATTTAACCCTGTTTGCCTCAGTTGCCTTATCTGTAAAATGAGCTGGAGAAGGAAATGACAGAACTCTCTAGTATTTTTGTCAAAAAAAAATAAAATAAAATAAAAACCCTTCAAATTGGATCACAAATAATTAAAGAAGACCAAAACAACTGAACAGCTAATAGAGGAAAGAACCGCACAATCACCATCAAAAATTATAAAAGTCTATTTATCCAGATTTTAATGTTACTGGGTATAGTTTCCTCAGGAAACTGCAGAGATGTGATTAACTACAGCTTTCACCAAATAGGCTAAATCTTTAAATTGTGAAGAGAGCTCTGATCTGAAAAAAAGTAAGAGTTCCTCATGTCAATGAAATTGCAGCCTATTCCTTTAACACTGGTAAAGCTCGGAAATATATAGGTCATAAATCTGTAGGTGGAAAGAGTTCTCTAAATTACAGATATGGAAACCGAGGCACAGAGAGTCTAAGTGATTTATCCAGTGTCACATAAGTGGTAAGCAGAAGAATCAGCATCTGAAGTCACCCCATATTTAAAGCCCATACTTCCTTTTCTCTCTCCTTTCCCTTTAGTACTTTAGAACTCTTAAACTGTATTTTCTGGAAATGTCCCCTTTTCTCTAATTATTATTAAAAATACTAAACCTAAAATGTAAATATTAATGTGGACATCCTGTAAAAAAAATCCAATTTCACTTGAAACCATCATATTTTGTATTTAAGATGACATTGAATTAAGTGACTAATGTACAATAAATCGAATCATCAATCTCCATCCTACATCCATCCAACTAGAATACATATGCCTACAAAGTGTTACATTTTAGGTGAAATATTTGTATCAGAAAGGTATCCATTCTTTTTAGAAAATAAACCCTCTGAGAAAGGCAAAAAAGAGAAAGGGATAGAGAAACAGAAACGAGAAAAAGAAAGAATGTGAGAGAGAGAAGAAAAAAGAGAAAGCAAGAGGGAGGGAGAGATAGAAAAAAGAAAGAGAAAAGAAGAGAAAAAGGTGAGACTGTGAAAATGTTGAAATCTAGACTTTCTTCCCAGGTCACCTAGAATTTCTTAGAATTTTATAGAGATTCTATTACTTGTCTGTAATATTTTACAATCAAGCCACTGGAAGTGACCAACTATCCCACAGGCAGGTTTGTGAAGAATGATCCTTTTTAATGCAGGTTTTACACTGAAAGGGATTCTAGGCTAAGAAATCAAGAGAAAGTGTTGCTAGATCATCTTCATTGCTCTGAGCAATCTCTCCCGTGATATCTGCCTCAGTCATTTTATCTTTGACATAGGTCTGCTCCTAGCAGCCTCTCCTCTGAGCTTTGAGTATTTATGTCTTGAACCATAAACTCCATATGGCATAAGTTATTGTGAGCTCAGAAAATCTTTCTTTTTTTTTTTAAACAATGAAAGACCTTAACATGGTTCAGAATAAACAAAACACACCTATCTTGTGTTTCCAGTGACAGCTAAGCCTGTATCTTTCCCAATCTTATAGGATATTGTACATTTACACCAAAAGCTATGTTAGATTAGAGACACCTGAATCACTATGCTTACAGCTTAGCAAAGCATCAGCATTTCTTATGGCAAGCTCCATGTAGGCGATGGGCTTAGAGGGCTTAATATCCAAAAGCTTAAATTCCTCTCCTTTACCTTCTATCACATTTCTGACCACTAAGCTTCTCATACATAGAACGCTGCCATGTTTCATAAATGCAATGTTTGAAGTGCCAAGGAAATAAAAGAAATATCCTCTATTCTTTTACTTATATCTAATTTTGACTATGTAATAGAATTTCATTAATTAAGATTCACAGAATAAGAATTTGAGATCATTTAAACCACAGGGTTGAGGCTGAATTTTCTTGGTTCTGGCAATGATGAGAGGAATTATTTCTAAACAGTGGAAACAAATTAAGGGCAATATTTCCCTTTTTAAAGGAACCAATTGTTTTCAAGGACACACCATTGCATGTGATACAATTTTTTTTAGTTATTTATTTTGGCATTTATAAATAATTCTTGCAATGGGGTGGGAGTGGAATTATGATCGTGACTTCTTCCAATGCTCATCTGCATCTTGTCTGCAAAATATGATCTTAGGTAATTCCTAGGCATAAAAAGTAAAGTGAGTGGCCCAGCACCACATTCTGTGCCAATCAGGCATTTAATAAACATTTACTCTGTGCCAGGCAATGTGCTGGGTACAGCGGGTTTTAAGAATGAAACATTACTTGTCTTAAGAGGCTTACATTCTAATGGGAGAGAAAGCAATTTTATAGATAAACAAGAACAGAATAGAAAACAAATAGAAGAATGTTAGTGAGTAATGAAATACAAGGCAGTTAGGGAGTGAAGACATTTAAAACACTGGTAATTAAGGGGAATGAAATAAGGTAATCCTTGATGAAAAGGGAGGCAAGGAGAGAGGAGAAAGAGAGAGAGAGAGAGAGAGAGAGAGAGAGAGAGAGAGAGAGAGAGAGAGAGAGAGAGAGAGAGAGAGAGAGAGAGAGAGAGAGAGAGAGAGAGAGAGAAGAGAGAGATGCAATTTTGAGTTGAAGAGGCATGGAGGATGAATCCAAGAGCTGGTGTTTAATGCACAAGGAATAGTGAGAAACAAGATTTGCTTAGATTTTGAATGTGGAAAAGAATTTACAATGAGGCTAGAAAGATAGTTTGGGGCCAAGAGGTTGTGAAATATTTTATAATTGAAAGCTGTGACTTGAACCCAATTTTTCCAGACTCAGAGGTCAACTTTCTACCTATTATGTCATATTGCCTCCCTATTTAATAAAGGATTCCCTTTGATAATACTTAGTTGACATGAATTTTGAAAGTAACAAAATTACATTCTTTAAAAAAAGTGAAACTCAGACATTTCCCTACATGGCTGGCCAGAGTCACAGTTAAGTAACCTTGAAGAAGTTTTATTATTTATTATTTATGTCTGTAAGAATTCTCTAATGTTCTAATGGATATACAATGACAGTGACAGAGCTATTTCTTTCAGAGATGTAAGGAACAATCCATCCCAGCCTGCCCAACCTGGGTTCCTTTCTCTCTAGCCTCCCAGAAGTTTTCTCCAATTGCAAGATTACTAATAGAGTAAGCTGTCTATTCCTCATTATGACCACATGACTAATCCATCTAATGGAGTCATTCATCTCTTCTGTGACATTGACATTTCCTATGTCACTTCATTTTTATATTTCCTCATCATTCCTTGTGACTTAATTGGTCACAGTAAATTTCCGGATTATTTTGTAACTGTTTTTGCACCTCTCTACTGCCCTTTGATGCTAAATGTCATTCCTTGGAAAGAATTCTGCTTTTGGAGGCAAAGTTCAAATTCTGCTTCTGATGTTTCCTTTGCTGTGAGAGTTTGGACGTCATTCCAATTTTATGTAGCCAGTTTCCTCATGAAGGAAATGAGAGAAATAGAATTATATGTACTTAAGTTTCCTTCACTAATATAAATCTGTCCAGATCATCAGTTTATTAGACTCTAGATAAAAGCACTAAAAGAAGACTAGTATTAAAATCACTGCATCATTGTTTCAGGAAGAAGATTGGGGTCATTTAAGAACTTTACCATTTTTCACAAGCAATTTATCCTCTTTTATCAAATGAGATATTTGTTAAGCACTTAGCTCAGTGCATATAACAGATGTTTAATAAATGCTGCCTCCCTACCTCAGCCCTTTAATTTTTCCATTTAATTTTGGGCCCAACTCATTACTGACTTGCCCTGTTTACCCATAAAGTAATGGATAAGCAGAATAAGTTGTCTAACTCATAATTTATAATAAGGGTTCTAAATGTGGAGCACAAAAATTGGTTTTTGATGAATATATATTTTGATAATTGTTTCCATGTAATTGGCCTTCTTCATTGTGTTTTGCTTTTAAAGGTATTATTCTGAGAATAGGTTATCACAGTTTAATAGATTATCACAGTTACACCCATCCACACCCATGTGTCAAGAAACTCTGGTACATGGTAAGACACATAATAATGCCAGCAAGTACATTCATCCTTTGTTGCCTCAGTAGACAAAGTATATGGTTTGGAATCAGAAAGACCTGGATTTAAATGTAACTTCATCAGACACTTACTATGGGGATCATGAAGACGGACATGGCTGAGATGAATGAACAACATATAGCCATGCATAATCATCCACTTCTGTTTTCTTCTTAGCAATGTATTATATTGAATAAGTATATTTCATTCGTTGGGAGCTATTCATTTTTGTGAAAAACATAAAGTATCCTATGACCTATATAAACATTTTAGTCCCAAAGGAAATAGTTATTCACAGATCCAGAAAGAGTCATTTTAGCCATGAACAAAGTAGAGTTATCAGGAAAACCTTAACATGTGAATTTAGAAGCAGTTTTGGGGAAAAAATATGAATGAAAATGATTATAGAGTTTATGGGCTATGCCCTTATAATGTTGTTATTTTTTAGTCACTTTCAGCTGTGTCTGAATCTCATGATCTCATTTTTTTTGGCAAAGATTTTAGAATGGTTTGTGATTTCCTTTTCCAGTTCATTTTACAAATGAGGAAACTGAGGCCAGAGATAAGTAACTTGTCTGGGGTCATGCAGAATTCAAAATTGAATTCAGGTATTTCCATTCCAGGCCTGCATCTCTCCACTGTGCCATCTAGCTGACCTGTCAATGTAAAAATATTCAAATCAGGAACTTGGTACCATTGTATTACCCAAAAAAAGGTGGAACAGAAGAATGATTCATTTTTTGGAGTATTGCCTGTCTCCCAATTTAGCTCTCAGGACAATGTACCATAATGACCCCCAAGGAGAGAGTGGCTGGGAGCCTGAAGTGAAGGTCATGGTGCAGCTGGTGGAAGAAGGTCCAGAGATAAGGCAGGTTTGGAGTTGTTCGGATGCCAACTGCCAGCAGCAAAGAGCCTTTATTGCAACTGTCACTGTTTGGCTTTGACTTGGAAACAGCTTGCTAGTACTCAATGGAACATGTTACAGACTGAAAAAGAAAGTTCCACATTCACAATGGGCCATTTGTTTCTCTCATTTCAATATAACCCCAGTGCAACTACTAAGAATTCCATAAGATTAAAAATACTGTTGCAATTTTTTTTGAGGGTGGGGGAGTTAGGATCTACAAATTCTTTGTATAGAATATTTTCTGGTGGGGAAAGTTTGAACACAGATGCAAATTAATGTTTGTTATTTAAAGGTTGGAAGGGTTGGGAAATTCTTCTGGGAAAAGAAAGAGACTTAGAGACTTGTTCACTTTCACTTAGGGAGTTTATGGCAGAGAATAATCTTAAATCCAGGTCCTCTGACTCCAAAAACTGGGATTCTGTTCACAAGATCATGATGATTGGAATATCATAATTAAAAAAAATAATATTTAAAAAATGTATGCATAAGATTTATTCTGCATTTGAGACTAACTTCCTATATGTTACTTAATGCCTCTGTGACTCAGTGGGCTCATCTGTAAAATACAGAATTTGGACTAGATAGTCTCTAAGTTTCTTTTCCAAAAATAGATTTATGATCCTAATTCCCCATAGCAAGGGGAAAATAGCCAATTAAGCTATGAAGTATTTCTTCATGAGATATATAAGATTAATTTATCCCACAGATGCTCATTATGGTTTTTCTTTGTATTGAAGAGTTAGAAATTATAGCTGATTCATTTTCACTAATACTTTAAGAACATAAGTCTCATCCAGAGGTACTTGCTGATGGGCAGAACAGCTGCTCATTCTTAAAGTAGTTTACATTATGGATGGGTAAAAGAGTTTGAAGAGAGAAGAAATCACAGCGATGTGTTTGAATAGGAGTCCCAAAGACTTCCATTCAAATCCGGCTTTGAAATCCACTGGTAGTGTAACCCGAAACCAGTCATTATAGCTTCGTGGCTCTCCATAGTTAATGATACCAATCAATGAGAAAGCTACATATTATTGACATCCCAAAACAGTACATTTCTGAACTCTCTAGTCCAAAATAAAGAAAGAGTATGATTGGCCAAAAGGAAGAAGGAGAAATGGATGGACCAAGGTGAACAAGAACATGGGACCTGACTGTGTGGAAACTCACTAACCAAGGGGATAGATTTCCATTTTTATGGCTTATGACTAGTAGGCTCATTTTTATTTGATTATTTTGAACTTTGGGGTTCCAATCTCTATTCATGATGAAAGTAATAGTCTTAAACCAGACAAGAAATCTTGCCCTGGGTATGTTTGAATATTACAAAGTTTTAAATCAAGCCTAGGAAAATGTGGTCTTTCCAGCAGAGATTTTTTTTTTTTTTTTTTACCAAAGTTTAGTTTAGTAGTGTAGTTCTCATGCCGTCTTTCATTACAAATAAACACTTATAAAATCATTGAAGTTTTGAATCATATGATATAGGCTTGAATCATAGATAAACCACCTAAATGATCTTGGGCTTGTCATTTATCTCTCTGAGCCTCAGTTCCTTTGTTTATAAAGAGTTATATGCGATGATCTCTAGACTCCCTCCCCAAACCTATAGCTCTGGTCTTATGAAGATTGTATCTCAAACCTACTTAATATTTTCAGCATGCAGATGATGTTCTCATGACCTATGAAGGGAAGCAACAATAACTCTCATCCTTGCTACACTTCTCCTTTGTACAGGAAGTCCCTCCTGATTGGGATAAAGTCTCTCTCATCACTATTTCTTAGCTTTCTTTGAAGTTCCCAATCTATATAAGACCTGTCAGATCTCTCTCTTCCACCTTTCAGCTATAAATGCCCTTCCACTCTCCCAAATTATCTTATATTTACTTTATACTCTTTCCTTGAATGTAAGCTCCCTAAGCATAGAACCTACTGTTCTACCTCCATTTCCCCAATAGCATTCCTATATCAACAAGTCAAAGGAAAACAACAAACATTTATGACTAGATACTGTGCTAAACCCAAGGCAGGGAACAGAACAGCTGCTTAGTAAACCTTTGGTGTTTGTTAGTTCAATGAATAAATGGAATTTTCAAAAATAGGTGATTAAAGACCTAAGACACCAGGAATCTTCTTAAATAGAAAATTACCATATTATCCTTAACTACTCTGCCAATCAAGTCCTGATTTAGGTTAACTGAGCTCAGCTGGGAAGTCAACTAAATCTTTGATTAACATATGATTAGGAAACATGTGATAGGAAAAAAAAATCAGCTACTATTGAAACCAATATTTCTCCTGAGACAAGCATCCAGCACTCAAAGTATTTCACGTGTCCTTTTGTGATAAGTTCTTAGAAGTAAAGAACAAGGTTATAAGGCCTTAATGCCCTTCCAAGATACAGTTGAACCCAATTTTGTTCAATATGAGGATACCCTCTTTCTTCTCCTTATACTGCATGTTATAAGTTTCTCAAGGAATTGGTATTCTTTATTTATGAGCAGTCCCTTCCCAAAAAGAAACATAACCAGAATACAGGGTGACTATCCCCCTATCATAATTAATTGAGTGAAGCTTGCAGTTGAACAGCTGGAGGCTAAAGGCCTATGGGAAAGAACCAGGAGGAGAATATGAGTGAGGTCTTGTCTGAATTTTGGAACTTTCTGATAAATATTGCAAAAATGGCAAGAAAGTGAGGGGAAAGAAAATCAATTTATTCCAAAGCTATTTTAAGTAACTTAGTTGCAACTAGATTTGGGAGCTGTCTTTTCAGGCTTATAATATAGATTTCTTCTCAGGGAGGCAGAGGAAAAGGAAAAAAAAAACACTTTAAAAATCTATGAATGAAAGTTCCCTTGCTCAAGGGGCTTTGGGTGAAAGAATGTCTGCAGTTACAGTTTCCACTTAATTAATAAGACCTGTGTCCTGAGAAAATCCAATTTAAACCTCAACAAAGAGTTAGTGCATGGAGTGGTGATATAGGTTCTTGTTTGCTTTGGGGTCTCCTCTCCCAGTTAATAGAGATCACAGAATCCTCTTCTTCCTCAGGCCATACTCTTGAAGGTCAAATGCAAGTATTAGCTTTACCTAAGTGCATAACTCCTTTACTACATCACTTTGATGAAAACTGATTGGTAAAGATAAATGATACTGTAAATTACTGCTGGCTACAGATGAGGTAGAAAGTAAGCAACTTTTACATGGATGATGGATTTGAATTGTGTGGACAATAAAATCATGTAGTAACAGCACCAAGTGAAAAGGAAAAAAACAACAACACAGTAACAACAAATCTGTTAAGCTATCTCTGTGACAGAAATTCATTTTCTAATTCTTAAAATTGTTATTGATTTTATATAGATAGGTAAATAGGTATATTTATTTAGATAGGTAAATATATAAATAGGTAAATAAATTGGTAGGTAGATAAATAGACAGGTAGATAGATACTTAGATAGACACAAAGACAGATACTTAGGTAGATATGTAAATAATTACTTAGACCGATATGTAGATAATTAGATATATAGCTAGCTAGATAGACAGACAGACAGACAGATAGATGATAGACAGACAGATACTTAGATACATAGAGAGAGGTAAATGAGAGTGTAATACTTTGAGTAGTATTGCTATAGATTATTTGGCATAAGGATAATTTAGAAGTGAGCTTATATATTCATTTTCTTACATTTGAAGGAGTTACCTTATTTCTTTTCTAGAAATACTGGCCTACTTGGCTGTCCACAGTATGCAATATTTCATGACATCTACATTTTTTCACTGATTCTCTATCATGTTTTGAAATGTTCCATGTCCTTACCTCTATTTTCTGGATTCTCTCAAAACTGATTTCAAGCACAATCTTGGACAGGAAGCTCTTTCCAGCTTCCTTCCCCCCAACCTCTCCAACAGATTGTTCTTTACCTCTGAGATTACCTCTCATCCCCTTGACAATATCTTGTATGTACATAGTTGTCTCCCCAGGTAGAAGGTGAGATCTATAAGAGCAAGGACTGTTGTGTTTTTACTTTTCTTTGTAGCTACAGTGCTTAGCCCAGTGCCTGTCACAGAGTAAATGTTTAATAAATGCTTTCTGTCTATTGACTGGACACTTCTCAGTGCCCAGATAACTTTCACGTCTTCAGTTACAAAGTACTTGCTCACTCTACATTTACAGTGAGAGTTCCATACATCAATAAAATCAGAATCTCTTTTCCCCTATAGTCCACAAGAAGCCCAGCAATAGCAACAGAAGAACAAAGCATCACGCTAGGCACAAAGTCATATAAAGTGAAATATGAAAAACAAACCCTTTCTCCTAGGAACAATAAGAATAGGAGGAACATTTAGAAGTCAAGTCCTTGTTCTATCATCAGCTTTCCTGAAATCAATAAGCTTCTGAGTTCAATGAGTTGTTGTGTCATTACAAAAAAAAAAAAAAAAAAAAATTGTTAATTCAATGTGTATGAGGGGAAAGAAGGAGATGGGGCAATAAACCTTGAAGGGATTTCATGTATACCAAATCACTAACTTTTTTTTTCTTTTTTCTTTGCTTTCTAAGCATGTATTCTAGTATCATATAGACATATTGTAATGGAGTTTTCACCATTAAAAAATTAGAATAAGCAAACACAAAAGAAGTCAGAATTGCCACTATTTCCTCTTATTTACCAAAAGGTTCTAAAGCCAAGGGATTGAGTATGACACATGGAAAGTACAGAAGAAAAAGAATAATGCCCTCTTTTTGATAGCCAAGCAAACAGTTGGAAGCCACAACTGTTGCAATTAGAGCTGTACCTTTGTACAACCAGTGCAACCTCTTCAGAAGCAATTTATTCCAGTGGCTATTTCAGATCTCCAAAGGTGCATGCAACATAGGTCAGCTTCCCTTCTTTTTTGTAAAACTCAGTTAATGAATTGTTTAGATATAGATTCTGTTTATTGTGATTTTGAATATCTATAAATAAACTCTTCCTATTGGCTAACTACAGATTTCCCAAGACTGAAATCAACACAAAGTGTATTTTTTAAGAGGAAACATATGTGTATATCTATATATAAAAATAAGGATATAAAAGTATCATTTATAATGAAAATCAGTTTAAAAATACACCGGTATTGAGCTTTTTCCTACCCAATTATCTCTGTAACTGTACATAGTGTGAAGATTTTTTTTTTCAGTCACAGGGGATGAGAATATGATCTAGTGGGAACTGACCTCTCAGAAGTAGTTGTATACTGACATTGCCATATGACTCGTCCCAGTGTGAAATTAAGTTTCCTGAGCAGATATGGGACACAAAACTCGGGCCTATTAGGAAGTAATGAGGTTGCAATTACTTCATTATTGTTAAAAATAAAAGGAGTTTAAAAGAGACTTCTTTTATAAATTTGACTCCAGACCTCAAAAAAAGTGCATATTTTAGTATAATAAAAATAATAAAATGAAATAAGAGCCTTATTTGAACAGCTGTTTAATGTTACAGCTAATTTTGTTACTTTTCACTATAACTACTGTACTCTAAATTAAAATAAGTAGCCAAATTTGTTCATAGGTAAATGATTCTGCTTTATTTTTATTGTACTTTCCATAGGCAAATAGGCTTTTCTCAGTAAATCTCTCATTTCCCCCAAAAAATACAAAAGCATCTTTTAGAATGTTTCTCCTATAATGAACAAACTTTATTATAATTCAGATTTTTTCCCAAAGGAAGGGGGGTAGTAAAGCTCCCCTTCAAAATTATAGGGACTCTTTTTTGTCTTTCTCCCACTGATTACCCCATGCCCAAGAGAGATCATGGGCAGAAGTATTGTATGTCAGGATTGAATTTAAGAACAGAATTCCCATCTCACTCATCTCCAGGACAGACTCCCTAACACACCCCATACTTAAAAGACTACTGGTTTCTTAGTGACTCTAGCTTAATGAGCCTTACTTTGTGATAAGGTAAGGATTGACTAAATACAAGTATATTTGCCAAAAAAAAATTTGTACTAACAAAATTCTCTTGACAGCACTATCACTACTACACATGCTGCCCAAACCCACTGGGATAATATAAGATCCCAGTATATTATCATCTATTTCAGTTGTCCATGATGTGAAATGGGTGATTAACAATCATCTGAGCTAATGCTTATATTCTAACACACATCTTCCCTGAATTACAATCTGCTTTTTCACACAATCCCGATTACTCCATAGGTTCTATGAATAGGTCCTTCTCCCTTACTCTGGATGTAATAAGTAGTAAAACTTTTATTTCTTAAATTCCTATTATGTTCAAGTTATTCTGCTACATCTGGCATCACAAAAATGAATTTTAAAAGTGCCTTACTCTTAATAAGCTTATATTTTGTTACATGAATTCAACATGTAAGCAGAGAATTACTCACAAAATATTTTGAGAATGAAGAATAGAATGTTAAAGAGAAAAGTGAATACTCAGTGAACACTTCCTGTAGGATCAGAAACATTGGCTGAAGTTTCTAAGAGGCAGATGGGAAGGACTAGTAAATTTCAAATTTGGGGATCACCCTATATGAAGTTACACAGATGGGCAATGAAATTTTCAGTCTGGAGAACAGCCAATCACTCAGTTTGATCTCAGAATACTTAAATCCTACTACTAGAAACCATGGAGGGCAAGGGAAGAAAAAAAATATGTGCACAGAAAAAAAAATTATAAATTTTTTATAAAGTAATTCAAGGTGAGTAGTCCACTATTTTTTTTTCTCTGAGGCAATTGGGGTTAAGTGACTTGCCCAGGGTCACACAGCTAAGGCAGTGTTAAGACCAGATTTGAACTCAGGTCCTCCTGAGTTCAGGACTAGTGCTCTATCCACTTTGCCACCTAGCTGCCCCTAGTAGTCCACTATTAACTAATAATAACAAGGTAATTGATGGACTAATAATAAGCAGATTGTAGAGCAGGTTCAGAAAATGTCTCAAGTAAGAAATGGTACCTGAACTGTCCATCAAATGAAGCTAGAAAACCTGTGTACAAGAGTTGAGGAGCAAGTCAATTTAAAGACAAAGAGATGATTATTGAATATCATACACAGGGAACAGTTAGGCTAGTTATACTGCAATAGAAATCAGTGCTGGTTATTAAGAAACATTTAATCAAGGGCAAATATGACCAAAAGAGGAAGTGGAGCAATCAACTGACAATAGGGAAGAATACTCCAATTATTGCACTCAACCATTTGATAAAATGAGTGAAAGGACCTGCCCACTAAATTAGATACTTAATAATGTTAGTCAATTGACAAGCATTTAGTAGATGCCAGACACTGAACTGAGAGATGAGGATTCAAAGAAAGGCAAAACAGTCTTTGTGCCTCAGTGAGCTCACATTTAATGGGAGACAACATGCATGTTTATGCTGAGACATAGTTAACAAAGTGACATGAAAAAAAGGTCAATGGGATGTTGAGCACTATTAAAAGTCACAGTATCTGCCATAAGGGAGAGATTACTCCTCTTTGAATTCTGTCCTGGTCAGGCTAAATTGAATGTAACATATTTTGGTATTTTCCCCATTTATTTAGTATTTTATTTTTCCTGGTTATATGTAAAAACAGTTTTTAACATTTTTTTTTAAATTTGAGTTCTAAATTCTCTCCCTCCCTCTGCCCCTCATTGAAAAGTCAAGTAATTCAATATAGGTTATACTAGAGTGTCTCTTATAAGACAATCAAACCAGTGGAGGGCTTCAAGCTCATGCCATATAAGGATGAGGTAGAAATAATAGGGATGCAAGGTAAGTGGATGAAAATACTAGCAGTTTTCAAATATTTGCAGGGCTGTTAGGTAGAAAGGGAATTGGATTTGTTCTGGTTGGCTTATACATGAAGAACTCAGAAAAAGGGATGAAATTTGAAGAGATGCAATTTTAAGTATAGTAATGGGCAACTTTCCTAATAATTAGGGCTGCCTAAGATTATAAGGGAAGTTGAAAACTGGGGGAAAATTTTATTTCCTGTGTTTCTGATAAAAGCCTCATTTCCAAAAAGAGAATTTATGAGAATACAAGCCATTTCCCAATTGATAGTCAAATGAAATAGACAATTTCCAGATGAAGAAATTAAAGTCATTTCTAGTCATATAAAATATGCTCTAAATCACTATTGATTACAAATACAAATTAAGACAACTCTGAAATACCGTTTCACGCCACTTAAATTGGTTAAATAAAAATATAATGATACATGTTGAAGGGCATGTAGGAAAAACTGGACACTAATACATTGTCAGTGGAGTTGTGAACTGATCCAACCATTCTGGAGAGCAATATGGAACTTTGTTCAAAAGGCTCTCAAACTGTGTATATGCTTTGACCCAGCAGTTACTGATTCTGTATGTCAATGAAATCATAAAAAGGGAAAAGGACAATCATGTATGAAAATATTTTTAGCAGCCCTTTTTGTAGTGGTTAGGAACTGGAAATTTAGTGGATGTTCATCAGTTGGGGAATGGCTAAATGAGTTATGTTATATTAATATAATGTAACAGTCAAGCAGATTGATTTCAGAAAGGCTTGGAGAGACTTCCAAGAATGGATGCTGAGTGAAGTGAGTAGAACAAGAGAACATTATACACAACAAGATTATGTGATGATCAACTATGATGGACATGGATCTTTTCAACAATGAGGTGATTCAGGCCAATTTCAATAGACTTGTAATGGAGAGACCCACATGCATCCAGTGGGAGGACTATGGAGACTGATTGTAGATCACAATATAATATTTTAACCTTTTTGTTGTTGTTTGCTAGCTTTCTCATTTTTCCCTTTGATCTTGTGCAGCATGATAAATGAGGAAATATGTTTAGGAAAAAAAAAAACATAACTAGACTGTTACAAAATGAAAAGGACTCCCTTAGAGTCATGAGTTCTTATGGCAAAGTCTTCAAGTAGAGGTTAATAGATAACTTCCGACAGAACTCCCAAACAAGAGATAATTTCCCCTAAAATCTAAGACTAGTCTTTTTCAATGATTGTTCAAGAATATGCTCATCAGACAGAAAAAGGCCTTTCACATCAATGATTTTCCTTACAACTCAAAACATTTTGAGCAATGAAATGTCAGCATTCTTCTGAACCTATTGTCTTTTTTTAACCCCAGCATTCAGTGAGATGTACATTGTGACATGATAGCCTTACTATGACTCCTGAGTAGATAATTATTTCTTCTCTGTTGCTAATTCTTTGATCACAACTAAGGAATTTTCTTTCAAACCTGGAATTTAACTAAGTCAAGCGAATAAATGTGAATGAATTTAAAAGAATCATTAGGTTGGTATTAATTCTGACAGTGTTGCTTGAGGTCCTAGAAGCTGTTTTAAACCTTAGCAAAAGGACAGAAGTAAAAGGGAAAATGAAAAATAAAACAACTGTATTCTTATTTTATACTGGAGAATGAACCTCAAATAAGATAAATAACTTGTTTAAGATTGCAGGATGGGAAGTGACCAGACAAGAACTAGAATCCTATTGTCCTCAATCATGATTCATTTCAAAGTCTATTCTTGGCAAGTTATGCAATAATAAATAAATAGATGGATGGATGGACTGATTGATGAATAGATGGATGAATTAATAGATAGATGAGTGGATAGATAAATGGATAGATAGATATAGATAGGCAGACAGACAGATGAATGTATAGATGGATGGATGGAGAGATGGTTAGACAGATTAGATGATGTACAGACAGACAAATACATAGATACATAAACAGAAAAATAGAAATAAATTGAAAAAAGATGACAGAGAAATAGATAGATAGACAGACAGATAGATATAGATAATTTTCTCTTCAGGATTTCTCTCCCATAGAATACAACTTGCTGCAATGAATAGAGCCTTTTTTGCTTTAACTTTTTATCCCTACTATTTAACACAATGTCTCACACCTGGACAGTTCTTAATAAATAAGTGCTGATTGACTAATTAGAATATAAATGGGACAAGATACATGATTTCCCTGGTTAAAAAAATCTATGAATTAAAGAAACTCTTTCCACCAAAGCAGGGAAGCAGCTTTTCTGAAGTTTCTAACCTTAGAGAGTTGCCTAGAGCAGTGGTGACAAATATGAATAGAAATAAGGAACACTAAAGTATCCAGTTGAATCCCGAGGGCCACATATTGGCTTACCATCCAAATCTAATATTGTAGATGACTTATTACAATTTAATTATTTTATTAAACACTCTCCAATTACTTTTAACTTGTTTTTGTCTGTATTCAGGGCTGATGTGGGACAAATGTTTGATAGCTCTGGCATAAAATTGCAAAGTTAAGTCACTTGCTCTGAGTCACATTGTCAGAATTGTTCAGTGGCAGAATTCAAATCTGGGTCTTTTGGCCAATGAAGGGATGGAGGGGAAATGGAAGAATATATTTATTAAGTACCTATGTCCCAAGCATTGTGCTAAGTACTTTAAATATATTATCTCATTTGATCTTCACAGCAACCCTCAAAGAGAGGTGTTATTATTTGCATTTTGAAGATGAGGAAACTGAGGCAGAGAGAGGGCTTAAATGGTTTGCCCAGGGTCTCTCAGGTCTTCATGATTCCAAGTTTAATGCTCTATCCCACTGTGCAACCTACATCCCAATCCTATCCACAATTTCAGTCTGACTCTCAAAGACCATAAGTCCTAAAAGTCAAAAAAGATAAGAAATAAGTATGTGAGTAGCTATACAGTATTCAAAAAACTCCCATTTCTTCTACAATACATTGCCCAATATCTCCTTCCAAAGACTAGGATATCTAGCCCATTCCAATTGAATGGTATCATAAAGCATATGCATCCTAAGGGTGTCAATCATACACAAGCATTTCTTCCTTTCCAGTTTTACATCCCTTTAGTTAGCCTTTAATCCCTTCTAGTTAGTTGTAAAACATACACACTTTTAAAAAAATGTTTATTTTATTCTGAACTAAAGAAATAAAACAATCATTTCTATGACCAAATAGATGGGGCAGGGATGATTTTACATGAAACTGCAAATCTATTATTTATAACATGCTATTCCTTTTAAATATATAAAAAAGTTAACATGTAATTTTCCCTTTTTTTTTCCCCTCTCCTTGCCCTTAGAAATAGCTGTCATTAGCCACAAATGTGTATTTATGTATGTATTTGTATATAAAACCATCTTATTCATACTTCTATTTATAAGTTTTTTCTTTAAATGTAGATAGTATCTTTATAGGTGAGTGTGTATGATATATATATGTGTGTGTGTGTATGTGTGTATATACACATACATATGCATATAATATATATATTCATACAATATATATATATTACCCAAATTATCTTCAAAGGATATATATGTGTGATAAATCAATTGTGATATTCAAAATGACTAATTTGCTGAAAGTTGTGCTTAATTTTTTTTATTGTTACTGTCTCTTTGTTATTACTCTTTGTTATTTCATGCAAGTCCATCCATAGTTTCCATTTTCTTATTGCACAATAGTATTCCATCCTGATCATATACTGCAAAATGTTCAGCCATTCCTCTATTGACTAGCATCCCCACAGTTTCTAGTTCTTTGCTATCACAAAGCAATCTTTTAAGGATATTTTTAGAACAGATAGGTTATTTTACTTTTCCCCTAATCATCTTTGAAAATAAATTGTAGTAGTGGTATTGCTGGGTCAAAGTATGTAGGCAATTTAATAACTCTTTGGCATAATTCCAGATTACTCTTCAAAATGAATGAGTAGATTAAAGAACAAATCACAGAAACAATCAATAATTTCATCAAAGATGATGACAATAGCAAAATAGTATGTCAAAATCTATAGGATATAGCAAAAACAGTAATAAGAAAAAATTATAAATCTAAATTTATAGAGAATACACAGACTAATGAACTGATGTGCAATTATAAAAAAAAGATATATATATGTATATATATAATACTATATATAAATAATAAGCTAAAATTCCTTAAACATTAATTAGGAAATCCTAAAAAAAATTAAGGTGAGATAAATGAAACTGATCTCAAACAAAAAGAGTAGCAATGATGAATTAATTAATAAAATAGAGTTTGGTTTTATGGAAAAAATAAATCATTGGTTGATTTATCTTTTAAAAGAAGAAGAAAAGCAAATAACTAATATTTATAGATAAAATAGTGAATATAAATAGCACTAACAAAGATGAAATTAAAACAATTGTAAGAAATTATTTTGCCTATTTATATACCAATATATTGACCAATTTAAGTAAAATAGAAGAATATCTACAAAAATCTAAATTGCCTAAAGGAAAAAAAATGAAACATATCACTAAAATACAAGCATTTTAGACAAAGAAATTGAAAAGGCCATAAATGAACTTTCTGAGATAAAAAACAAAACAAAACACCAGAAACAGATGGATTTAAAATTAAATTTTATAAAGCATTGCAAGATCAAGTAATTCCAATATTAAATAAATTAGTTGTAATAATAGTAAAGAAGATATTCCAGCAAGCTACTTTTGTGAAACAAATATGATATTGATTCCTAAACTAAGAAGAATAAAAGTAGACAAAGAAAATGATAGACCAATTTCAATTACTGAATATGGAAGCACAAATCCTAAATAAATAGTACCTAGAAGATTGTAACGTAAGATTATATATTTTGATCAAGTGGAATGTATAGACTTTATTGCATCCCTGTGATGTCAGAAGGAAATGAATGGGGCGTTCTAGTTGTTTCCCTTTGACAATCTCTCACAGGTGTGTTAGAGGTGGATACTATTTGTACAGGAGCAATAATGGATTGGTTGGAACCTGAATCTCTAGAAAGAACGATCATGTCAAAAAGATGACAAATCAATTTGCGAATTTAGAGTATATCATTTAAAAATTATATTAAGAATTTCTTTTTTCTGATGGGTAATATGATATTTGAGTTTTCCCAACCAAAAAAGAAAAAAAAAAAAAAAGCCTTAATATGTATATTATCTTCTTAGTCTCCCTATGTAAGGTAGAGAAAATATATTTTGCTACTGTTGACCTATATGGAACATTTAACTATATCGATAGCTTTTTTAAAAAATACTTTTATGTCTTGGAAAGCATAGTGGTATAATAAAATGGGGGTGGCTAAATGAAGCATGACTGGAGTGTCAGGCTGGGGTCAGGAACACCTGGGTTCAAATTCAATCTTAGACACTTATTAGCTGAGTATCTCTGGATAAGTTACTGAACTCTCTTTACCTGGGTTTCTTCATCTGTAAAATGGTCTGGAGAAATAAATCACAAACTACTCTAATATCTTTGCTAAGAAAACCCCAAATGGAGTCATAAGAGCAAGATACCACTGAAGAAAATAACGAAATTAAGGACATATAGCATTTCATCAAAGCACTATCTTTTAATTAGTATTTTATATTTGGAAAATTCAATTTTTTGAGCCTTTGCAAAATGAGGTAAGAGTGCTGCATTAATTCCTGTATAGGAATAATATGAAGACAAAATAAAATAATGCACATGAAAGTACTCTGAAACTATGAAGCACGTGTAAGTAAAAACCTCTTTGGGGGAAGGAGGAATAGTGTCTTTTTAAAAGGGAGATAGACAAGGTGTGCTCCCTACTCTCTCAAAACTTTAAAACACATGAATGGACTTGGGCTTTATTGAAATCTAAGTTGCAAAATCTGCACAGCTTCTAAGGCTGTAAGTAAATGTAAGTATTAAATAACAATTAGCTATGACATAAGTTCCTGCTTTAAAGGGTAAAGAGCCAAGTTTGTAGAGGGCTTACCAAGAATCTCTTATTCATATCATTTAATACTGAATTGAATATCATTCCCTGATTAGAAAGCTCATGCTACATGAAAATATATTGAAAAAAAGATTAATGCTTCCAAGTAGGGTTCCACTAGATGGTCTCTAAAGATCCTATCCATTATTAAAATCTTGTAAGTCTAAAGCCATATTGCTTTTCTGTCTGTAAGTGTGTATACCTTTTACTATTGAGCAATGCAGAGGAGACAAGATTTAATTCTGAAGAAAAGGCTCTGGAAAATTGCTTCAGGTTGAGTTTGAAAGTAAAATGTGTGTGTGTGTGTGTGTGTGTGTGTGTGTGTGTGTGTGTGTGTGTATGTGTGAAGAACAGTTAGAAAGAGCTTACTTGTTATTATTGCATCATCTTGGTTGTGTCCAACTCTTCCTGACCTCATTTGGGGTTTTCTTGGCAAAGATATTGACATTTCCTTCTCTAGCTAATTTTACAGATGAGGAACTGAGGCACAGTTAGGTGACTTATCCAAGATTACTTTTGTTTTTACTATAGTCTGGCCCACCAACAGTCTGAGGGACAGTGAACTTGCCCCCTATTTAAAAAGTTTGAGGACCATTGTCTAGATACTCCACTTTTCTAAAGTAACATGAAGATGAATCCTTCTGATTGAAAAATTGGTATTCTATGCACTGCATATCTAGTTGCTGTAAATAGGGACTTTTGATGTAACTATTTTGAGTGAGAATTAGAAGTTTTATTTTTTTAATTGTATGAGAAAATATGAATAGATATATTTGGGAAAAGCTCTTTAGAAAATTGCCTCATTGTGCCCAGGTATTAAGTACCTTAAGTTCCTTAAGTCTTGCTCTTTTTGCATATATTTTTGTACTGATATGTATATCCTCATAGCCAATAGTGAATCAGTTTTGGCATCAAGAATGAGGTTCAAGTTGGTCTTCACACATGCACTGGCTATGTAACTCTGTACAAGTCATTTAATTTTTCAGTTTCCATTTAGACTTAAAAATCATGAAATATCTACATAGATATAAAAAAAAACTTTCCTCATAAGGAATATTTAACAGAAGTGAAATCATATGTAAATAGCATCCCTTCTCCCCAGAAAAATATATTAATATGTAAATTTATACAGCCAACTTTTTCTGTCTAAATGTAGCTTACAGGTGTTTCAAGCCTACTACTAAATATAAAATAATATGGCTATTCCTTCCTTTCAGCAAAGTCATGACTAGAGTAAATAATTTGCTCTATGCTAAGCTTTTGACTCTTTTTACAGAAAAACAATCTGAAAGTTGGAAGAAGCCTCAGAAGTCATTAGTATCAAGATGTGAAGAAAAATGGGGGCAGCTACATGATACAGTGCATAGAACATCAGTCCTGGAGTCAGGAGGACCTGAATTCAAATCCGGCTCAGATACTTAACACTGGGGGCAAGTCACTTTTACCTCAGTTGTCTTTCAAAAAGCAAAAACAAAACAAATAACAACAAAGACAAAGAAAAATCACATTTATTCTATCTCCAATAAGTGGTCATCTGGACTTTGAAGAACTTCACTGAAAAGGGAATTAATCAATTTTTGAGATTTAAAGAAAGTTTTGGTTTTGTTTTTTGCTTTTTTATAATTATTTCTCTCCCTTCTCCCACTTTATTAAATTGAGTTAATTCATAGAATCCATAGATTCTTCTTCATTTGGAAGAAAAACTAAGTAAATCAAAATGTATCCCACATAATCATAGATCTGATATTCCTAGACACTCCACTTTTCTATCTTTTTAAAATGTTTTATTAATGCTCTTTCTTAAAAAAAACAAAAACAAAAAAAAACAAAAAAAAAACAGTATTTCCACTTTTCAATAGCTCTCTTGTAAGTTAAAAAAAAAGCACATCAACCCTTGTAACAATCAAACAAAACAAGTAAATACATTGTCCATATCTGAAAATGTATGACTTGTTCTACATTCCTAACCCACTAACTCACTTCCAAAAAAGTGGTCAGGATTCTATCATCAGCTATCTAAACTAATGATTCGATATTACATCAATCAGAGTCATGAAGCATTTCCACTTTCGTTTGCTTTACATTATTATGGTCATCAAAGTAATTGTTCTCCTGGTTCGGCTTACTTTGCTCTGTATCAACTAATAAAACTTCCCAAGTTTCTCTAAACTTTTCATGTTCATCATTTCCTAGAAAGCAAAGTTCAAGTACAATAGCATACCATATTTTATTTAGATATTCCTCAATAATGTGAATCCCCTTTGGCTTGAAAAAAATGGCATCTCCAAACCCCCTCTTCTCATTCTCTCCATACACATGTATGTATGGGAATATCCATTCTGCTTTTGTCCTTTTTTTTTTTTTTTTTTTTCAAAATGCTAGTCTAAAATTTCTATTTATTCCTAATAAATTTAATTTTATTAGGTTTCAATTCAGCATTCCAGCTTGTGAAGAGCTTTGGTGATTCTGACTTTATCATTCTGCATTTCACTCCCAGATTTCAGATGCAATGGAGCATGGGCAATATGTAGGGGATATTGCAATTACTTGAAAACTGATTATTATTATTATTATTATTATTATTATTATTATTATTATTATTATTTTATGGAAAGTTTGAGGTAAATTTATTTCTCTAATTATCACTCTGGGACAAACTGTTGACCTTGAAACATTAGTAGAGATAAAGAAATAAAGCATGATTTTATTAATCAGTGTACAAAACCATTATAATTGGAATTCCCATTACATGCTACTACTTTCTTTGGACTCTAGTTTGCAAATTCAAGCCTGTACCATAGAGGTGCTGAACTAGGGAGAGTCCATGAATTTGGATGGGAATATATATATTTTTTTACTAAACTTTAAATGAAATTTAACATTTCCTTTGAGGGGGGCCCATACCAAAACAGCTAAGAATTCCTATCGTGTGATCCTGAAAAATCCTAAAGTGTAGTGTCAGTTTCCTGAAATTTTGCTTCTGTGCTTTACTATATAACAACTGTTAAGCCTCATGATCTTGTTTCATACTTTGGATCTTCATGAGCATTGGCCCTGTCACCAATATCATCAATAGGTATTGTATCATTTGTTCTATTGAGCGAATACCACTCAATTTTTTCCAAGTACAAAACCCATCCTTTTTTGCTTGTGTATTTTTTAGCTTCTTTCATAAGAATTCCCTGGGAGAATACAGATTAACCTTAGTTTCACACACAGATGATGCTTTAGTCATTTCACCATTTTTCTAACTCATGCTTGAGAAAAATATAATCGAAATATCTTTTTGCATATCTTATGCCCTTCCTTGCATGAACCATTGATTCCCATGGGAAGCAGATTGCTTTTGTTTCTGATATACGAATAAAAGTCAAGTTCCCGAGTCTAATGCTTGATGTGTTTGATTGTTTCCAAGAAGGCAGATCACATGTGACACACATAATGTTCAGAAAGCCAGACAGCCATTTACTGAGAGTGTATATTAACCGTTTGACTCTGCACAGGCCAAGTGATTTGAAGCTTGTCCATACTCCACAACAATTGACTGACTCTGGAAAATGAATGCAGATCATGAAGATGGAGCAATTCCATTGCTACTTAGAACATGACATTTTGTAACAGTTAAAATTCAGTTTAATTTGGTGCATAAAATTATGTGGTAGAACTATTTTAAATAATCCTATGATGAGCATTTTTGTATTTTAATTTAATGAACACTCAAATAACAAAAGAAAGACATGCTACATGCCATTTCCTAATCTCCTGAATATTATAAGGGAAGGAGGTACAATGATTTTGTTTAAAGATTAACTTTATTTTAAAATCCAGAATTCTTAGTTTAAAATGGACCTCCCACAGACACAGTACTTAAATCATTCCTGGAATAAACCATACTTAATTGCACCAGCTATATTTTATAGTTGGTCTCTGAAAGATTAATTTTTGATTGTTTAGTTGATTGTTAAATTGACTGCCTTCTTTTGAATTGAGAGTTAAATTCAGGGAACAGAAAGTAGAGCAGGAGTTTGAGGAAGAGAAAGGTAGAAGCAAAAGGGGAAAAAAAAACAAATAATTCTCCTCTAAAAATAATGTTGTATATAAAAATTCACACTTCTTATTTGACTCCTTTTAGAGTTAAATTTTGTTTTTGAAATTAGCTGTGAAACAGAATATTTTAAGGGAATAATCTTGGCAAATGTATTTCAAATTAAAAATTCAAATTATTCATGTAGGGCCAAATGTTAAATAGGATCCTAATTACCTCCAAATTTGCACAGCAACTAATTGGGCCTCGAGCCAGTTAAGAACAAACTATCAACCATTCGTTAGCAGTAAATTTTCAATACTCATTTGACAGGAGTTTGCTAATCTTCTGACAGGTGTGCATGTTCCATATCTGCAAATTCCTGTTTTCTAAACCTGCCTGTCATCTCTATGCAAAATAAAATATACATATAACAACAACCAAAGTATTTCTTTTACTTTTTTCATAAAATTTGAATTAAACACATTTTCAGTTATAATTTCATTTTAATTTATCAGGGACACAGATGATAGTACAGTTTACTAGCTAGTAGTTTGTTGCTCAAAAGGGCTAATCTAGGCTGTTTCCCTTTTCAGAATCATTTGTCCCAACCTTTTCTCCTCCCCCTTCATGCATTCTTTATTTAAATGAAAGTAATGTTCTTGATTGTCTCTGAACTTGGAAATTTATGCTCCATTTCTATACCATCGCCCAGGTTGTCTGGAGTTGCTGAAATATTCTCTTCTCCTCCCCTTCACCTCTTAAAATCCCAAGCTTTTTTCAAGGCTGACCTCAAATGCTAGTACCTGTAGGAAGCTAATTCTGTTCCTCTAATAATTGCAGTAAATGAACAAGCAGTGTCAAGGACTAACTCTAAGTGCCAAGTACTGTGCTCTTTTCCTCTTTAATTATCTTAAACTTTTATGTGCAAATGTTAGATTTCCCCTTAAAATTCCACTTAATGCACACTGCTAGGAGAAAATTTCTTAGAGGGAATTGAGTAGATTTAGTTTTTCCTTTGTACCCCTTTGGATAAATGCCTTTGGAATAACAAAAATAGTTTTTGTTTATATGTTCATATGTTTTTCAAGATGTTTCAAGTGTGTGTAAATTACTGGGGATGAAATGTTGATTTGTTTACAGTACCTAAATGGTGCAGTGAAGGTGAATAGAGCACCATGACTGGAATCAGGAAGAGCTAATTTCAAATCCAACTTCAGGTCACTGTATGACCCTGATTGAGTCATTTCACTTGTTTGCTTTAATTTCCTCATCTGTAAAGTGAGATGAAGAAGGAAATGAGAAATCACTCAATATATATATATATATATATATATATATATATATATATATTTTTCCCCCCTGAGACTGGGCGTAAGTGACTTGCCCAGGGTCACACATCTAGGAAGTGTTCAGTGTCTGAGACCATATTTGAACTCGGGTCCTCCTGAATTCAAGGCTGGTGCTCTATCCACTGCACCACCTAGTTGCCCTGTCACTCAACATCTTTGCCAAGAAAATCCTAAATGGGCTGGCAAAGAGTTGAAAACAACTTAAAATAGATGAATAAAACCACTGATATATTTTCATTATATGATAACATTAATCAAGCAAAAGCACTTCTACTGATACTACATTTACAGAACATAGTTAACTGGACTAAACTGGATTGAGTTGGTTTACCATATTTCATTAGTTCTCTATCAGTTGAATTCCAAAACACATTTCATCTATCTCTCTGTCTATGTGTGTATCTATCTATTTTTTTTTTGCCTTTTATTGTACTCTCTTGTTTTGCTTTTAATTCTGTGGTTTTTAGAAATAGATGTTACTCCAAGGGAAAAAAAAAAGATTGCAGCTCATACTTACAGAGCACATTTCACTGTTAGAGATAGATCTTTGGTATAGTAAAAGTCAAGTCTTTCAAGGATCATTCAAGCCCACAATGAGACAGGATCAGTTGCAATAAAGTGAAAACAAATTTGTGGTTGACAATGAAAACTGGCACCAAGATCTGGACATCTGATTTATGTGAAATAGCCAAATCATTCTCTAGGTAAATAGTAACCGTCTTCATAGAAACCTGGCAGCCAGAGATTTTGTTACCAATTCTTTTACAATGTGATAGAAAGTCTCCTTGAACAATAAGAAGACCAAGGTAATAATAGCTACAAAATATTTCTTTGAAAACCTTATTTTCATGTGTACTTTGAAATATATGAATATCATATAATAATTTTGTAAGAAATGAATAAAATTACATTCCTCTGACTTTCCTTCATACCTAGAATTTTTTCCTACTCCAAATTTACTATCCAAGCAATTTAAGACTATCTGAAAAAGCTATGTTTGATCAGGGTCTCAAAGGATATCATGATAGCCCGATCTTCCACAGTCTAGGAATGGTTTCTTTATTGAACAGTCACTCTGGTTTCTTCTTTTTGTCTACGGACCAGTTACTTTAAGCTTTTTCTGCTTCATCTGGCATCTAAATAGTCCAGCAAATAGAGTGCTGGGTCTGAATCAGGAAGAGCTGAGGTCAAATCCAGCCTCAGATATTTCCTGTCTATGTAATCATACCAAGTCACTTAACCTCTGTTTGCTTACTTTTGAATTAATTCCCAGAGTTCAGTAAGAATATGCAAGATTGGAAATTAAATCACTGTCAAGAAGCATTAAGGAATTAGTTAGTGAATAGGTGAAGTTCCAGAACACTGAGGATGGGTAAACAGAAGATGGAGCTGGGGCTGGGGAATGTACCAGTTCTCAGAAAGGGGAAAACAACAGATTGGGGACTTTGGCATTGATACTCAAGCAAGACATAGAATGATTATTATATAGATATTAGATGCTGAAGAAAGCAAGTCACTGAGTTAATTTGAATTCATTAGAAACGTCTCACTAAATTCATCTTATTTCTTTCTGTTAAAAGTACAAGGAGAATGCTGCAAAAGTAATATATTTTGGTTAGAGTACCAAAATGTCTCCTAAAGATGAGGCAGTGAATAAGAATAAATATCTATGAGCATCACTTGTAGGTTTATATTAGTTTATAAATTATAATATATTATATAATACATAATTTATGTTTTAATCTATTGTTTACCAGAGAAATGTGGAGTAAATCATGTCACAATTAAATAGATTCATGTCCTGTGGGGAAAATATTGCAAAAGGATATTGACTAATGAATCAGTGGAAGGAGGTCCCTAGTGGAGTCCAGGCTCTACATGGCTCTGTCCCATTCAACAGGTTTGTAATTGGCTTGAAGACATATAAAGCATATTCATCAAATATGATAGTTAAATATGTTGGATGACAGAATTATGATTTAATTAAGACAACAAAAAATGCAACAATATTAACCTCAATGATGACCCACATAAAACACTGAATTCAGTCACATAGGCACAGATTTAGAGAAAAATGGCTTAATATAAATTAATATTGAAAAATTGACTGGAGATACTGTGGTTTTGAGGGATTATCAATAATGTTTATGTGATCAAAGGCTTCATGAAACGATTTATAGTTTCTAGAAAAGATGACCTAAATTTCCCAGTACTACCTATGTTGGTGAGACCACATTTGGTTTGTTTAATTCCAATGCCACATTTTACAATGATAATGAACTTATCAACTTATTCTTGTTTAATTCCAATTTTACAATGGTAATGAAATTACTAACTTATCTAGAAAAAAAAAAAGAATTAGATGGTGAAAGCTTTGTGAACTGTGGGATTTGAGAAATAACTGAAGTATATGGAGGTGATTAGCTAATAGGAGAGAAGATTCTGAAAGAGTCTTCAAAAATCTGAAGAACAATCATTTGAAAAAAGGAATTAGAATTATTCTAAGTTGCTACAGAGGATAGATCTAAGATGTATGGAAGAAGGGAAAAGGAGGCACAATTTTTATTAAATATAAACAATAACTTCCCAAGAGTTAGAGCTCTCTGAAAATGGAATATGTTACCTAGAAAAGGAACAAGTTTTTCATCCATGAAAAAATTAAGGCAGAAACAGGATGTCATAGCAATGATTTATGAATTGAGAGTATACTGAATTAGTGACCTTTAAAATACTTTGTAATCCAGTATTTCCTTATTTGTATGTATAAGTGGGCAAGCATATGTGATATGAGTACCTAAAGTACTTTGGTCTCCTCTTTTTGTTTACTGACCAGTTGTCTTTTACTTTAAGCCTTTTCTGCTTCATGTGGCATCTAAATGGTTATATTATATTAATTTTAACAAATAACAAAACCAGATGTGAATATCTGGACTTGGTATCTTATCTTAATTCCTCTTGAATAAATAATTCTGCCCCATTGTTCGTTTTTTAAAAACCTCTAGGTATCATGGAACAAAGGCACAGAATATAAAATAAAATCTTTGTGTTCAGGAAACCAGACAATAAAATGCACCTAGAACAAAGAGTGAATCTTGCAGCTATATTCTAATTTCTCTGGAGATACTTATAGAAATTTGAGAGATAAGTTTTCTTCTTTTTAAATTCTAGCATATGTTATAAGAAGTTTAAATATCACAAATGTCAACCAAGAATGATAAGTCACTAAAAGACCTCATCAATCTGGAGCATGTGTGATAAGGGTAGTTGATTAATACAAGTCTTCTGGGTAATGCTCATGCAAATTATGAATATTAGGCTTGTTCCTCCATTCTCTAGTCAAAATGAACTATTTAATTCCTTCATGACTTGTTTGGGAAAAAAAAAAACATACAAGCATAGTTTGATAGAAAGCCAAGATGAAAACTGGATATTGATTACATGAAATTAAAAAGCTTTGGCACAAATACAATTAATGCAGTCCAAATTAGAAGGACAATATAAAACTGGGCATAATATAAAGAATTTCTCTGATAGAGTTCTCATTCTTAAATATATAGAGAACTGAACCAAATTTATAAAAAGAAATAGAGCCATTCCTCAGTTGATGAATGGTCAAAGGATATGCATACATAGCCTTTTTTTTCCAAGAAGAAATCAAAGTTTTTTCATAGACACATGAAAAAGTGCTCAAAATCACTACTGATTAGAGAAATGCAAAATAAACAATGCCAAAATACTACTTCACAAGCATCAGATTAGTTAACATGGCAAACAAAAAGGAAAATGTCAAATGCTGGATAGAAAACTTGGGACACTTGTACACTATTGGTGAAGTTGTAAACTAGTTCAACAATTCTGAAGAATAATTACAAACAACCCCACGAGACTATAAAACTGAGCACATCCTTTGATCCAGCAATCCCATTCCTATATCCCAAGATATCAACGAAAAGGAGAAAAGATCCATTTGCAGAATACATTTATTGTTGTTTCATTATTTGTGCTTGACTCTTCATGACCTGATTTGAGGTGTTTTTTTGTTTTGTTTTCTTTGTTTGTTTTGGCAAAAATATTGAAATGGTTTGGCACTTCTTTTTCCATTCAATTTCACAGAGGAAGAAATTAATGTAAACAGGATTGAGTTACTCAAGGTTGCATAACTAGTACATTTTGGAAGCCAGATTTGAATTCAGATCCTCCAGACTTTAGGACTAGCACTC
This sequence comes from Sminthopsis crassicaudata, assembly GCF_048593235.1. Classification (NCBI taxonomy): domain Eukaryota; kingdom Metazoa; phylum Chordata; class Mammalia; order Dasyuromorphia; family Dasyuridae; genus Sminthopsis; species Sminthopsis crassicaudata. The sequence continues at coordinate 29,519,981 of NC_133621.1, read as the reverse complement.
TATCTGCTATTTCATTTAGCTGCCCCAATATTTGTAATAGCCCTTTTGTGGTCAAAAATAATTAGAAATCAAGGGAATGCTTATCAATTGAAGAATAAGTGAGAACGTTGTAGTATATAATTGTGATGGAATATTATTGTTCTATAAAATGTGATGAACAACATGGTTTCATAAAAACCTATAAGACTTAAATGCATGCAAAGTGAAGTGAGCACAATACTGTAAGGTTGATCAATTGTGAAAGACTTAGCTACTCTGACCAAGACAATGACCTAAGACAATTTTGAAAAAAAAAATTGGCTGCATTAATTTTATTTGTGCCAAAGCTTTTAATTTCATGTAATCAAAAGTATAATTTTCTTCTTGGCTTTTCATCAAACTATGCTTGTTTATTAAATGGAAGACAATCACAAAATGAATTTTTTTTGAATATCACACAATCTGGAGCTTTGAGCATTATGATGACCTCAAGAGCTTCAAGTAACCCCAATAAAATAATAGTTTAACAATCTTTAAGATTGCTTTTTTTTTCCTTTTTAATTACTTCTACTTTCCATCCCATTTACTACCTGCTCTTAACCTTGGAAAACATTCTTAATAATCTGATGATAATTCAATACACTGATGATGCTATATGGGGAAACATATAATTAGCATTGGATAAGTGATTCTTGGGGGAAAAAAAGTTTTCCAAAGCTCAGGGAATTTTAAATTTCAAAAAATCTACAAGTTGATTCTTTTCATATTGTGATTATCATTTATTTTGTGAGTTATGCCTTGCTTTGCTGTAAATCATATGATTATGAGAAAATGGAAATACTAATATAATTCTGGGAAATGGGACAGCAGGTGCTGACCACAAAACATTCTGTACATCTTGTGGTACATTTTTGTAAAAACCACAGAATGTACCAAGATATTCTTGTAATAACATAAGATCTATAAATCTCTGGCTGATCAGAAAGAACCCTAATATTGCTCAAGATTCCGTAAGTTGATTGGTTTCTCATTATTGGCTATATGAAAGCTTTGTTAATGGGTAAATAAGATTCTTGTGTCTACTGAGGGGCCTTAGATTTGATTTATCATATAACTGAAAGCTTGCTAATAAATTGATACACTCTGATTTAATTGCCTCAGCCTTTATCAATTTTACTTACAATAATTGAGAAGCATCTGGGGGACACTGCTTGAAGGCAATTATTTTTTCTATGATTGAATAAAATTATTTCCTTTATAAATCTCTTGACTTACATCAATCAATCATATATAACATGAATTTATTAGACACTGAATATTTGTTGGGTACCCCTCACCTAGACAATAGCATAGTCTACTAATTAGCCTTCCTGCCCAAGTCTCTCCCACTCCAATTCACCATACAACCACCAAAGAGATTTTCATAAAGTACAGGTCTACCATGTCACCTTCTCCAGCTCAACCGACTTATAAAAACAGACGTAATCCCTTCTTTCCTTGGTAGGTTTCTTATATTTTCTTTCCTTTTGTCCAATCATACTGACCTATTTATTATTTTACAATCCAAACTCCATCTCTAGACTCCATGGCTTTGCACTAATTATCCCCTATGCTTTCTCACCTTTGTATTTTAATTTTAGAATCCATTTGAAATCTTTTACAACAAACTTTTCTTATTCCCCTGGTTGCTAATGCACTCTCTAGTAACTTCTTTTTTTTTTTTTTTTTTGTTTGTTTGTTTGTTTTGTTTGCTTTGTTTTTTGTACATATTATGTGTGTTGTATCTTCTTATATATATACATGCCCCACTCATTTTCCCCAATAAAATAACCTCCTTAAGGGCAGAGACTATTTCATTTTTGTTTCCAGTCCACAGTACATTCAGTGAACATCCCTTAAAATTTTTCTATGCTCCCTACATTGTGCTAAGCCCTAAAGATACAAGGACAAAAGTGAAACAATCTTTGCTCTGAAAAACCTTACATTCTATTGGAGAAGCAACATATACACAACATACAAAATAAAAATAAGAGATTTATTTTTCTTTCCATTGGTTGGTGGCTGAGACACTAGCAGCTATGATGTCAGGAAATGCTTCTTATTTGAACTGCAGTATGAAGGAAATCTAGGGCTTCTAATGGTAGAGTGTGAAGATTGAATATATTACATGAAACATAGAGCATGAGCATGGTGGACAACTTGTGCAAAGACAGATTAATGTATTAGAGGAACAACAATAAGACAATTCAGTGGAACCAAAGCATGTATGAAAGGGAGTTATATACTAAAGTTAGGATCAAATTCTAAAAGCCATTAAATGTAAACAGACAAGTTAGTATTTGGTCCTAGAAATAATAGGGAGTCATTGGAGTTTATTGAGGGGAAGGAGTAGGGGAACAGATGTGCTTTAAAAATGTCACTCAAAACTAAAATGGGAATAACCAAGGTTTCCAAGATAGATAGCCTGCCAAGTTTCCATTCATTATAGTCACTTAAAATATCACTGGGAGGATGCATGTTGAAGGAGTGAAGGAAAGTGGCAAAGAGGGAAAGGTTACCTTTGAGCACTAGAACATCTTATTGGAATATGTCAGCATACTATCCCACCCACCCCAGTCTTAGGCTCCATACCACTTAGAGACTAAAAATGAAAGAAAGGCTCAGGAGTCAAAAGCTGTTGGAGTATCCTATTAAATATGAATACCCTTGGGGAAGCAAAATCTAAAAATGCTTATCAGCAAAAACTTAATTATCTGTAATGTCTCAGAAGGAATAAATCAGGAAGGAAAACCAGATAAGTGAAGGGCAGGAAGGAGAAAGGAAGAAATAAAATTACATGGATTTGAAAGGTAGATGGGAATTCAAAGCAAACTTCAGAAACTCTATATGTTTCCCAATAATCCAATGGAGTAAAAAAAAAACAAAACAAAACAATAATCTCCCCTCCGGCTGCTCCCCTGTATGCTATGCACAGCTGATCAAGAACTTATTCCTGATCTTATTTTGGTTGGTTTGCTTTACCCTCACTTGCCACCCAGAGAGACCAAGGTCAGAGAGGCTCAAACAGGCCACTAAAATCTAGCTGCATTAATGTTTAGCTTCTGGAAGTAAAAGTTAGAGACAATAGGCAAAGCCCTATTTTAGAATGGTTTCACTTTGATAATATCCCATATACTTGTTTCCTTTCTCTCCTTCCCAGAAGTCCTTAAGTTTCTGGCCAAATCACCCATTCCAGGGCTGTCCCGCCCTGCAAGTGCTCCAAGCTAAGTTAGGGGCTGGGAAAGCAATCAGGTTTGTGTATTAAAATCAAAAGATTATGATCTGGAAGGGACTTCAGAATTCTAGACCCATTTAGATATTTACAGATGAGGAAACTGAGTCCTAGAGTGAAATGTTTCTCATCACATAAACAGTTTAGCTCCAGGTCTTATATTTCAATTTAAATCATTTGATTCCAAATCCACAACACTGTTTCACACCTAGTCCTGTTTAGAAAGTGAGAATCGCCCACATTTTTTTTCCCTTTCCCATGACTGTTGACTTGTTAAAGTGAATTTCCCATAAATAGGATATTAGGCAGTTTCTGGGATATATTTTTAGGAAGAGTTGCCAACTTTTAAATCATTCACTTTATCCTATTCTATTGTCCATGAGGGACCAGAGCTTGGCTTGGGTCTCTTCTCCCTTCTCCTTGTGAGAGCCCCCATATAGCAAGCTGTCAACAAGGCAGACTGAAGACCAAAGTAAGCTGTAAATGAAATGGTTCTTTGGAACTTATCACCCTTACCATGAATGTTGAATGATGATGTAGCAAAATAATGCTACAATTCACAGCAACTCATTCTAGGTGGGATTGACCTATAGGATGGTGGGTAGAACTGTGTTTTGCTTCATGATTTAATTTCTTTACATGATGATTATGCATTTTTATGTTGCATTATGCCAGTTGCTACCAGTGTATTTGAGAAAGTCATTTAATATTTCTGAGCCTCAGTTCCCTCAATTATTTAAAAAAAAAAGAGAGAGAGATTGGATTAGATGATCTTTAAAATTACTTTCCTTCAGATCCATGGTCCTATGGCACCATGAGGTCTATTAGGAACTTTGCCAGTGATTCATAGAGCTCTAATGGGAAGATACTCCAGGAATATTTTCAGTATCTTTATTCATAGAGGAAAACATTATCTATTCTATCCCACTTTTCAAAAAATTGATTATATGTATACATTGATTATATGCAAGATTGAAATAAATCAGTGAAGCTATTTTAATTCAATAGTGATAGATATTATATGGCAGGAGATACAGGAAAGCCTCCTGGATTTCACCCAGAATTCCTGAGCTTAAATCCCCTCATTTAATCATTTCTTGTCTGTGTGTCCTTGGATAAGCAATTTTACTTCTCTAGGACTAAGTGATGCCACCTGGGAAATAATGGGAAGGTGTGGGGTGAATCTTAAAATTCCTTTCTGATTTAAATCTGTGATCTGACAATGAGTATTCAACAATGTATGAAGATTGGAAATGTATTTTATCCCTAATAATACATAGTGATACACATGTGTATATACATATATATATATGTCTCTGTGTATCTGTATGTATCTATGTGTGTGTGTCTATACACACACACACACACACACACACACACACACATACACACAATGCTACATCCCCTGGGGGAAAAAAAAAAAAAAACAACAACCAACTATTTAATGAAAACAAATACCAGCCAATAAAATAGGACTTCAAGAAAGAAGTTTTAGAGGCTCCAGAAGACAACTTTCCTTTCCTAAACAGAGGTTATATTTTAAAATAGACTAAAGAATAAAATCTTTAAATACTTTAAAGATGTAAATTTTCTTATTTCCACCTTGATACTATGATTGCTTCCTTTTAGCTGATATTACATAATTATTTTTTTTCCTTAACCTTAATTACAAAATTGGCTAATCCTGATCTATGATATAACTGCCTTGACCAGAAGATGTGTATTTTTAAAGAACATTGAAAAACTCACATTTGAATAAAGAAATCATTGCTCCCATTTATTTATTTTATTTTTTGCAAATTATTTCTCAGATTTAGGTAGAATGGACAATTCTTTAGATAGTTTAAATTCCAAAAAGTCCATCAAAACAAATACACACACACACACACACACATTATAAACTGAACTCCAAAGCTAACATGTACTATGTCTTCAAGTTGTAGCTGCCAAAAAAATGGCAAGACACCCACAAATATTTGCGTCCAGTAGACCATAAATTGTCTCAAAAGAAAAAAATAGCACTTGAGTCTTGCAATAATTTTAGTGCATTTTTTGGATAGAATACATAAGTCCAGAAAACAGATGTGTAACATATTAAAATGTTCCCTGAAATAGAACATAGAAAAACGAGATAGTACCTGATTACAGTTCAACAAAGTGCAGCCTCTCTCCCCTTCTCAGTAGGAGTAAAGGGAAAAAGAATTTAAGTCAATTAATTAGACTGCCCTATGAACAAACTACTTGCCAAAGATTGTGCTATTAAGCTGTCATAAATTTAATTTCTATGAAATACATAATTATCTTCAAATAAGTTTTTTCTCTCCTATGGGAATTTTCTACATCTTGTTTTTTAAAAGAAATTCAACAAAATCACCATCCTTCCCATAAAACACTTTTATGTTACATTTCTTCCTTTGACCTGCTTTTATTTGAATGGATATATTCTCATGTAGGGAGCTCACTTTATGTAAAAAACAAACAAAAGAAAAGAGAAAAAAAAAAACTCTCCAACTTCCTTTACATTTCTCCTTTGCTATCTTGAAGGCCTATGTCTTATTCATATTTGGTGAACTTGGTGCTCATCTTTGAAGTATCTTTCCAATTTCCTTAGGTTGCAAGTTATTATTTGATCTGATTATTTAAGCTTTTTGTTTGAAAAGAAACTAATTTCTCAGAACTGTGCCTTTCACAAAATGGCCTTTCCACATTATAAAAATTAGTTAAACACAGACCACCAAATGGACACTGTGATACCAGTGTGAATGAGCTAGCTTCTTTTCAAGTATAAGAAGGGTTAGGGTTAGGGTTCACAACTTCCTCTTTTTTTCTCTCCATAGAGTCCAGAGAAATTGTTTTTTTAAATATTTTATATGGAGACTGAACCCAGTGTTCCCTGGTTTTCTTATCTCTTTCATGTCTTAGAACCCTAGAGGCTCATTACTTATGAGAGTTTAGCAATAACATCCAAGAGTTTTGGTAAAAAAGGGACATGCTCTGAAAAGGGGAGACAGTGCCCCAGCCTTGTCAATCACTAGTAGCTTCTGACCCTAAAATCTCCAACAAGTCATCAAAACTTATTCATTTTCCTTGGGAAAATGTTTTCTCTCACATTGCCTGTACTGTAGTTTTATCTCATGCTCTATTATAGTAATTTTTGAAGTTATGTTTGTCTTATTTTGCTGTAGATTGATAAGTTTTGATATCATCAAGAAAAAAGTTATAACTGTGAAAACTTTATTACTTTTCACAATTGGCTTTGACTTTTACCTATTTTATTTCTACATGATTCTATCTCTTCCCTTGACAAATTCTTCATAATATACAAATTTATTTGTTCAGTACAAAAATGATTTTCAAAAATTGAGGCATTCAAACAGGCAGCAGTCTGGCATAAAGAGTTGATATGGAGGTCAGCAAAACCTGCATTTAATTTCTAAAACTGAACTGGGTCAGGGGAGAGATTTCCTATATGTGCAAGCTCCTGGAATCCCAAGTCTGAATAATGTCAACAGAAAATCACAAAAAGGGAGGAAGGGATTTATCCCACCTTTAGATATTGAGTTTAACGTTAAGGAAAGAAACAAAGGAGGTGGTTATGATTCCAACCTTTGTCATCCACTTCATTTCCATGAAGGATTTGCTGACAATTTCATTGATCTTTCATATCAGAATTTTGATTTAACCTATATTGGAATTGTATAAATGTGATTTAAATTTCTCATTTCCCAGCATTTCTTCTTTTAATTAGTCCATGCTAACTCACTGAAGGATACTTAAATATCAGCTATGCCATTTATGGGCATTCTTTGCCATCTGAAGTCTAATGTCTACATTCAATAATCGTGTTTTATATATATATATATACACATATATATGTATATATATATATATATGTGTGTGTGTATATACATATATAGCTATGCGTTATTAATCAAGAGTACTTTTTTTCCAAATAATTAATGATGAATAGAAATACAGATTCAAAGTTATCACCTCTATCTCTCTCAATTTACAGATGGGCAAACTGAGGTCTGGTGGAATTAAGTGATTGGCCTAAACTAAGAGTATGACAGAGATATGATCTGAACCAAAGTATTCCCAGTCCAAATCTAGCACTCTTTTCACTGCAACAATTAGTAATAGTTAATGTCACTCACATAATAGGACTTAGCATTTCCTTACAATCCCCTCGTATACTGCTGTGATTAAATAATCAGATGGCACTATCATCTAATGCTACAAGCAGAAAGCATGGGAAAATAGAATGACTAGAGAAGAATGGCAAAAAGGAGGAACATAGGTTAAAACTGGAAGTAGTTTCACTTCTAGAACAGCTCTGTCAAAAGAATTAGCAGAGAATTAAGAGATTAATTATCCATCCTATGTAAGAAAATCTGTGTAGGAGTTAATAAACTTTTATGATGTGGGATGTAAAAAAAAAGTATTAGCTAAATTTGAGAGATTAGAAAATAATGTGGAAATCAAATTATTTTTTAAAAAGGGGGAAGGGGAATTGTGAGAAATGAATGAACATTTACTTAGTTTCCACAGAAAATTATTTGGAGAAATGAAACTTAAATTAGAAAACTGAAATCCATAAGGATATCAAAGAATAATCAAGGGTAGAGTTTACTTATATTTCCCAAAAATAAAGTAAGCAGCCATGATCAGTTCTGATGGACAAGGCTCTTTTCAACAGAGAGGTGATTTAGGACAGTTCTAATGGACCTGGATGGAGAGATATGATGGAGAGAACTATCTGTACCCAGAGACAGGACTATGAGGACTGAATGTGGATCACAACATAGAATTTTCACTTTTTTATTGTTGTTTACTTGCATTTTGTTTGTCTTTTTTTCTTTTTGATCTGATTTTTCTCATGCAGCATAATTGTATATATATATATATATATATATATATATATATATATATATATATATATATATATATATATGAATGGCACATATTTTAGATAACTTGCGATCTATGGGAGGGATGTGGGAAGGGATGGGAAAAAATTGGAACACAAGGTCTTGCAAGGGTGAATGTTGAAAAATATCTATGCATATGTTTTGAAAAGAAAAAGCTTCACTAAAAAAAAAAAAAAAATTATAGCCCACAAGCTGAATGGGTTTCTTAGGAACCAGGCAGTCCAAGTCCATCATTTTATACATGAGGAAACTTAAGGCTAGAAGGATTAATTGATTTCCCACAATTTTAGCATGAATGAAATAAAATTTGCTGTCTCTTTGGGACTTGGGACAATAATATTATTACTATTGTATCTCGAAATTCATAAGCTCTATATGCATATAACCTAGTAGTTACCAGGTTAATGAAGATGCACAAATTTACTTTTTTTTCTTTTCTATTTACAAAGTTGTTTCTTTTATTTTTTGAGATATTTCCCCCCCTAATTCCTCCTCTAAAGAGTCATTTCTTTTAGTGATACTACTCTTATTCCTTGTCCCACATCAGATATAGGAATAATGTCAGGAAATCTCTCTCCAAGTTCACAAAAGGATTAGCTAACCTCTAGATTTGTTTCTGGGCTGAGCTCCTAACATGCAGGTCTAATCAATAGATATTGGTGGCATTTTCCTACGCAGAGAAATGAAGAGCAACAACAAAATTAAAATACTTTCAACTGTCAGATTTAAGACCGAATGGATGCAAGCAGAAGCAGGAATACATTATACACTACAACAACAAGAATGTATGATGATCAACAATGAAAGACTTGGTCTTCTCAGTGGTTCAGTGACCCAAAGCAATCCCAATAGGGATTTTGAATAGAAAATACCACCTGTATCCTGAAAAAGAACTAAGGAAACTGAATGTAAATCCATACAAGCTATGTTCACTTCTTTTCTCTATTTTTAAAATCTCTCTGATAGTTTTTCCCCTTTCCTCTGATTTTTTTCTCCCAATATGATTCAGAAAGTAATGTATATTACAAATAAATAAATTCACTAGAAAAAAAAGACTATAAGGATGCAAGTAAAGTAAGAAAATCTTGAATAAAAGTAAATACAATGAGACAGCTCAGAAACAGTTTTTACTAGATGAAATACCCCACATTTCCAGGGCTTGAAGGACCATCTTAAGACAATACTTGGTATTTATTTTATGACTCTTTCTAAAAAAATAAACAAGAAAACAAAATGACCTTTTTCTCTCTGCATTCCCATCTCTTAGGAAAAAAATAATAATAAAAAAAAAAAAAGAAAGAAAGAAAAGAAAAGGAGGATCAGTTATATTAAGTATGGAACTGGAATAGGGAAAGGTATCAGACCAGTGAAATTCTCCAAAGGCCAGGTAATCAATAAACTATTAGAGAAATTGAACCAAAGTCACATTGAGTTTCTTGCTATAACAAAAATGGAAATCAAAAGAAGCAGCTGGAGTCAAATGGAAGTCCAGCTCAAGGGTTCCCCCTTACGTAAAAAACAAAGTAAAGAATTTACAGATTAATATCCTTCACTTGTTGAATGACAATAAGGAATATCATTTATGGGACACATTCATTTCCACAATAGGCAATTGACCCTTTCACCATCAATCCCATATTTCCTGTTATAAAACCTTAGACTCCATTCCTGGAACATTGGGATCAGATAGGTGATTATCTGCCTCATCTAGTCCAAAGTAAGGATTTCACACCACTTCCTAGCCATCTCACCTTGATGCTAGCACTTATTCCCTCTATCTTGCTTTCTCTTACTCTACTAAGTCACCTCCATGTTGTTGTTTTTTGTTTGTTTGTTTGTTTTGTTTTTTCCTACCTAAGTTCCCTAAAGATAGGGACTATCTTGCTTGCTTGTGGAACTTAAGAATATAAAAAAGCTTTATCTTGCCTTAAAATATTTACAAATATAAGTAGAGTATCAGTAATCAAATTATCAACACATATTCATTAAATGATTACTATGTGTCAGGCACTATGCTTGGTGCTCTTGTTGAAATGAAACCAGGGAACAATTCCTCTCCTCAGGGAACTTACCTAATATTGTTTGAGACAACATGTACATAGATAAGAATATGATGGTTTTATGCAAAATATTTTTTGAGAAGGTATTAGAAGCTAGGGTGTGGGGGCAAGTTAAAAAAGCTTCATGTAGAATGTTATGTCTAAGACAAATCCTGAAGGAAACAAGAAATTCTAAGATTCTAAGGTAAGAATGAAGAAAACATCCTAGGCATGAGATACAGAGAGAACAAAGCATGGAGATGGGAGATGACATGACATGTATGAGGAGCAGCAAGATGAACAACTGAGCTACACCAAAATATTTAGTGAGTAGTGATAAATAACGAGGCAGAAAGGGAGAATTAAGTTGATCACTAAATTTGTGCCAAATTCTTCTGTAGAAAATAAAGCAATAGAGAAAATTTAAGACAGATCCTCCCAAATAAGTCATTAATATTTTGCAATGATTTGTGACCTGAATGAAACTGCTGGACACAAGGAAGCATGTAAGATATATTTCAGGAATTAAGTAGAATATGCTTTTTTTTTCTCCCATTAAAGGGGAACTGAAAATAAATAATAAGAAAATCTCTCCAAAATAGAACTGAGTGTATTTTTAAAAATACATGATTATCATTTGATACACAATAAGCATTTGATCAACAGGAATTTGTAGCAGTGAGATCCTATTTACAGCAAATTTCAATTTAGACCAATATGATAAAGATGAAAAAGGCAACATCAATAACAGAAATCATAATACTTCCATAATTATACTCAGAGAATTGCTTGAGACAAAATATAGATTGAATGTCTTATGCATGGTCATAAAATGTCAAAGGAAAATGCCAAAGGCTGTATCAGAACTCATCAGATCTCCTGAAAGTACAGATCCAGTTTTCTATCCAATATGTCTCTTTTGTCTTGAAAAAGATAATGTTCCATTTAAATAGATTAGTTTCAAACCAATATGTCTGAACAAGCTACTGCTCTTTAATAATGGGTAAAAAACAAACGCAAATGTGGTTATTATTAATGGCATTAGATAAGCCAAGGCAAGATGACTTTCTTAACAAGATAAAAGACTCTTCAAAATTTTCTTCCTTCTTGAAAAATTTGATAGTATCTACCAAGCTGAAAAACATGGCAGCCAAAGAGAACAATGGGTTCAAATTATTTTATATAATTTTTGAGAAGGATGAGAGATTGTGAGTATTAACAAGGCATAAAATAGGGAGTAAATATTGTTGAGAGCTTGGTGTGGTATCCAATTAAGTTATACAATTCTAAGAGCATTTATAGTTAAAATTAGAGGAAGGTAACAAAAAGATGTAAAGTGAAACATATCTGTTAGCATTTCTGTGATATATGCTTATTAACAAGGAGGACATAATCTCTCCACTTGGACACATACACATATCACTTAATAAAAATATGTCCCTTTAATAAAAATAAAATCCAGAATAACAAGTGGATCTGAAAAAAAATCATATGTATACATATATATGTATATATACACACATATATGTTACATATAGAAATATATATGTATATATGTATATATATGTACACACACACACACACACACATATATATATATATATATATATATATATATATATATATATATATATATATAAGAAATGCATTCTACAGGAAACACAATATTAAGGTACTAAAGGAAAGATTTTTTTCAAGATATCTCAATGAATTAAACATTCCAAGAGAATAGGGGGAAAGGATCATAGGTAGGAGATGAACATATTTGAAATGTGAACAAAAAGATGGCAGCAAATACAAAGGCAAAAAGAACATTGATGAAAACATTAAGAACATTTTTGTATGCATCTAAGAAAATATCCATGAATGACATAACAAAGTAAAAGCAAATCTTTTATATACCATTTATTTTTAGTAGTAGATCATATCTTCAGAATCAGTGAACTGCCTGAATAGTGTAGCAAATACAAAAGATCAAAGTATCTATTTGTTGGTTCAAAATAAACGTTAATTTTTTTTCTTTTGCTAGAACAAAATATAGCCTTAAAATACTTCCTCAAACAAAGATTCTCTGACTTTTAAAATTGTATGAAATTCCATATAATTTAGCTATAGAGATAACTTTGCTTCATAATGTGCTCAGTATCAAAGAATACATTTTGTTTTAGACTACAACACGCCATTGCTGGGAAGCACGTACATTAATATATCTTGGATATGAATTACAGATGGATGGTGAAATTGGCTCAGAACTGAATAGAAAGGAGGAGAAAAAGCTGGATTTTATTTGGGAAATTGTGTTGAGCTTGAAATGACCCTAAAGTGCTGGTTGCTGCCAAAGGCCTTTTCTTTCTTCTTTTTTTTTTTTTAACATTGAAATTTTGCCATTGCTGTAAATCATGGAGCATCATGATCTCGAGAGAATAAATTAAACATACGTGGTCTGAAAATAGTCTGTGACATATGACCAATTATGATTTGTATCTGAAAAAGGTTGGGGGAGGTGGGCCTGTCACAGGAGATTATAGATAAACTAATCAAGTATTGTATCAATACCCATGTAATGGGAACTAAACAAAGCAAAGCCACCAATGTGTAGGAAGAGCCTTTTAAGGAGAATTAAACAAAATGAAAAGGTATGATATCAATGGAAGCACTATGAACATCACTAAGGTTACAAATGCAATAAGGTACAAAATTAAAATATAATAAGTATAAAATATATATATATATGTATGTATACACATAGATACATATACATGTACACGTGTATGTATATATCAATGCATGTACACTGTATATATATACTTATGTGTATATATGCACATATATTACATATGTGTATAAATGGGTACACATACAAATTAATTACTTAAAATATAAATATATCTTGGATTTGTTAGTACTGATGAGGAAACTCAAAGACTTCCAAAGGTCTGAAAATATAATAATTTAAATGGCTACTCTACAAGTCAGCTTGAAAGTACTTTCCTGCTAATTCCTTTGATTTCTTACTCTGAAGAAGGCACAAATACATAAACCTTTGCTCTTCTTTTAATGTTCTCTTTGGAATAAAAACAGGAAGTAGAAAAATGAGTGGAAATAACTTTCTCCTGAAATATATGTATATTAAGTAAATGTCTCATAATTCAAAGGTATTATTGTCCACAGTAAATTCTCACTTTAATAATTTCCTGTGAAGTATTTTAACATCCACAGAATGCTTCAAGCTGACTTTTAAAGCATAAATAATTTGATTAATCAATAGGATATGTAAAATATATATTAATTTCAATGCCTGGAAAAATCAAAAGTTATTTCAATATCTTTCTTCACAATGAAATTATAAACTAAAGCTTCAATAGCCTTAAGTAGGTAATAAAATATTAAAATAATTATGTAAGGGAAATGTCTTAATCAATCAAAAAAATGAACTGATGTATCTTATTTATTGTTTTAAAAGTCTGTGGGAAACATTCCAAGGAGCTAAAACAACCTCTTATTTTGTCAAACCTTAATTTTTCAGGTGACATAAAGTAAAAAGATAGATAATCTAATAATGGATGGATGACATAAATCCTAAAGATGGATAAAATATGATGATTTTTTCCTTTGGTTTTTTTTTCCATACAAGAATATATTGTTGAATCAGTAAGACCTGGATTCTAATTCAGTTTCAGACACTTACTAGCTTTGTGACCCTGGGCAAGCTACTTTCCCTAATTGCCTCAGTATTCTCATCTACAAAACAGGGATGATATTAATAGCATGTAGTACTTAGTTTGTTGTGAAGATTGATATCGAATTGGTAAAGCCCTTTCTTTGTAAACCTTGAGATATTATTTAAATGCTGGCTATTGTTATTACCTACTACTTCAGAAGATACAAGATTTGTTTTATAGGTCTCTTGAATTGTCCTTTAGCCTAAAGGCAGTGAGCAATTGTGCTTAATAAAGGTTTATTTATTAAATACACAACTCCCTCTATTCTAATAGCTGCCAAGATCACCCAAGCATTGACAAGAGTCACAGAATGTCTGAGATGGACCTATCAAAGGAATGGGAAAAAAGCTCAAACAATCCTCTGTATCAGTGGTTAAGATTGAAATAGAAACAATTCTATTTGCACGGACACCAGAATCTCTGCAAACCACATTCTAACTTAGAAAACCATATGTTCACCTTAACTACAGTGTATTGTATTTTTATTTATTTTTGTCACATATTTCCCAGTTTCATGTTCACGTAGTTTAGACTGCCTGCAGATTGTGTATTTCATAGGTCTGCTCAGATATTAAAATATTTCATTGAGTACAAAAGAACCACAGTATCTTTAAAATTATGAGGGAATTACTATCATACAACTTGTAACTCAGTGATTGTGACCTAGAATTTTAACGTCTGTACCAAATAGTTTTATCAAGTTTCATGAGACTTTTTCAAAGTCTCCCACATATCATAGAGGGGAAATACAAACAACAGACATCTAAAGATGTACCACTTTGCCATAAATAGATTTCTTTTGTAACTTTTCCTCTCCCTCCTTTTGAAATTAAGATCTAAAAAAGTAGTGGAAAGAACAGCTACATTCTCTCTTAGAGGTTCAGACTTTTTCTATTTTCATATGGTGCTTTCAGGTGGTTGAAATGCTTATTATGTGCAAGACACTATACTAGATTCTACATATGCAAGTTAAGAATATTTTTAGAATCCCAATAGTCATAACATTTTCATTTTGCTTATAGAATTAAAAAAAAAAAAAAGTAAAATGGTCAATAGACTGATTAGAAATATTGGCAACAGCTGCTTCCCCCAGGCCATAAATATCAACTCTTCCTGAAGGATGGCAATAAATGAGTTGAATTGTAGACTTAAGAATAACTCAGTTTTATAGGATTATAGATCTAGGACTGGAAGAAATCTAAAGGTCAACCAGTTTACCCTTTCCCTCTAGTGTACTCTTTTTCACAAATGAGGAGACTGAGCCACAGGATGGTTGAGTAACATAAACTCAAATTCAATTTTAGAAAATATAAATATTTTTCAAAAGTTAGTGAATCTTTACAGTGGCTTGTCAAAAGAACATTGTAAATAAATTGGGTACTTACCAGAAGAAAGAAAATGTATTTGGGGAAAAGGATATTAATTTTAATGTTTTGTTTCTTAAAAGGAATAAAACAATGAAAGATTCCATTAGATTTTGATTAAAGACATTCTCCCAATTTTCAACAATGGAGATAAGATCCAAAGTTTCAAAATTTTTCTCATGGTCAACATACTACCATCTGGAATTGAGCAAAGAGGTGGAATAAATCCAATCAAATCCAATTCACAATAATAAAAAGTTCCAAGAGGAGTTTTCTCCTCTTTTACACCTGGTTTTGCAAGGACAATTCCAACTTTTAGTCACTTGTAGATCCACATGTAAACCCACTGACCTTCAGACTGAAAAATTCCCAGGTGGTGGTTATAATTCTTTTACATGATAGGGTTTTTTTGTTGTTGTTGCTAGAATAGAATCTATGTCAGTAAAATAGAAAACATAGTTTAACCAGTTTCTAACTCAATTTTGCTATTAAAAGTAAACTAAAATCACTTGCAGTTAGTGAGAGTAGTGCTCCTTTTCAGCGTGTGGCAAAAACATCAAACCTGTAGAGATCCCATAAATCAACTAGTCAAATCATTTCCAACTTTTTTTAAGTAATCATAACCATGCTTATTATTTAAAAAAAAGAAAAAAAAGAAATAAAAAGTAGGCCCATATGGTTATGTGGTTACATGGATGCTTGTTACCAGAGAAAACAGGGAAACAGTATGTTAGAAGGAATGGAGTTGGATATGGAGGATTTGAATGTGAGCTCTACCATTTATGACCTAGCTGACCCCAAATAACTCAATTAAGCTCTCTGGGATTCAGTTTTCTCCAAAATTTGGAGATAAGACTGAAATTCTTCCAATTCTAAATTCATGGTGCCATGCCAAAACCCAACTAAGTTTCCTTTCATGGAAAGCACTTTTTACATGAATTTGTATTTTATTCAACTCGTAAAAAGCATGCTCACATATTATATTGTGACATAATTCCTATTTGCCATAGTTCAATAAAATGTGTCAGTGTGGAACAACGTGTCCAGTCGTGTAGAAAAAGAGAACCTGGACTCAAAAATATGCTTCTGATTCTTACCAGAAGTAGAACTTGTGGTTGGTCATTTATCATTTTCTCTGGGCCTATTGCCACACGCAAAATGAGGCTAATTTCATTAAACTAGCTGAGTGAAAATGACCCTTCCTCTTTTAATTCTGGGATACAAATATCATGATGACAGCATTTTATGTATGAGAATTCAAGAACATCTAGTCATCATTTGGATTCCCCCCATGCTCCCATCCCCTAGGGATCTTTAGATGGGTTTGGTACCATTCATTGAATCCAAGGAAAATGGTGGTTCTTTATTATTCAAACAAATCTAGCAATTCCATAGCTAGATAAGAGCTAGGGATCCAGTGCAATAGGGAATGAGGATGGGAAGAAAATAAAAACCTTGTTGTAAAGTCAGAACAGCATGATTCTGTTGAAATTTGGTACCTGCGTGACTTTGGCCAAGGTAATCAAACTCCCTTGGACTTTAACTTTCATCTTTAAAATGAGGGACTTTGAAGTTGAAGTGCATTAAGATTCAGTCCAGCTCAGTAGCTGGATCCTGGTTTATTTAAATTATAGTAATTTAAACTATACCATGATACCTCTTATTAGACATTATTTTCTTTCCTTTTTTCTTCCTGTAATTTACAGTTAACCTTCCCCCAGAAAGACCAAACCAATATGAACTGATTTTATTCACATCATCACTTCTTCAGAAGGTATAACCCCCACACACACATATACACATGAGTAATATATATAATAAATGCATCTCTTTTATTAAATTAACTTCATACACAGCTTCAAGTCATGGTTTCCTGTTTCTTACAATGGTTGAACCTTTATAGGAAATCAAAATCAGTGTCAATATTACATTAAAAAGTCTAAGAAATGTTCCCTCCTCTCCAATAATATGTCAGTTTCTTAATGCTGTTTCTTAATTGCTGCTATTATGTATGAGGGAACCAGAACTATTTGCCAGTGTTCAATTCATCTATAAAATATGATCCCATAATGATCAAATAGCTCCCCAGAGGACAGAGTGAAGCAAATCATTCCCCCACCCTGCAAGTTAAAACATTCAATATTTTAATTAAAACTGGTTGTTTCTTATTTGATAGGGCTTTGAGACACTGAAGTAATATCTCCCCTCAGACTCTTTAGTCCTGAAACAATTAGAAAAATAACTTATTTCTGCGTATGATTATAAAGATCTGTCAGGGAAATTTTGAGCGTGAAATTCTGAGAAAGATCAACAAAAAAATCAATTATTATTTGCTGTTTCTTCCCCTTGGCAAGAAATTTAAATTAGAATAATTATTCCTCTCAATTTCATTAAATACCCAGATTCTAGGGGGGAAAATATTACATTTGCTAAATTGCTTTGCAGAATTTGTAATGATATTCTGTGTTAATATAAGGGCTAGTTATTCTTATTGTCATCCTAAATGGTAGATTAAAACACTTCACACTTTGTATTTTGTGCTTTTTTTTTTTTTTTTCCAAATGCAACTTTTCTCTTATTTGTAAACTGGTTGCTTACCCTGAGCCCCAGATGACCCTGTGTGAAGTGGGAGTTGGGCTAAGTGGTTTCTGAGGCCCCTTCCAGTTCTATAAGTAATATCTCATGAAAATCAAAGATGAGAAAGGCCAGTCCCCGCTAATGAGGAGGATGAGAAAAGAGATCTGAAAGTAAACTAGAAATTAAGTGAATACCATCATTTGGGAATGGATAAAGAAGTTGTGCTATATGGATGCTGGGAAGCCTAACTACTATAAGGAATAATGACCAGGGATTGCAATGGACAAGGCAATGGACAAGGAGTCAGGATCACTTGAATTTTACAGATGTAGACACCGAGGCTGAGAAAGTTTCAGCAACTTGCCCAAGATGACACAGAGAGTAAATGTCTGAGGCAGAACTAGCTGTGTCATCTTGGGCAAGTTACTTAAACTTTCTCAGTCTCAGTGTCTACATCTATAAAATGGGAGACAGCAAGACCACCTACCTCTCAGGGTTATCATGGGGACCAAATGAAGTCTCCTATGTAAAGTGTCTTTCAAACTATACTATGAGGAGTACGTAGAAGCATGAGAAGACATAAAAAGTGAACTAATTCAAGGTCAAATAAGGAAAATCAAGGAAAAAAAGACAGATCAATTGACTAAGTATCTCCTTGCTCTTCCACAAACAAGAAAATCCATCTCTCAGCTCCAATAAGTATCTTCTCTGGATGAGCTCCATTTCTGGGATTCTCCCTGCCCCCTTATCTCTACCCCCTGGCTTCCTTTGCTTTTTTCAGATATGAACTAAAATTCCTTTTCTACAGGGAACTTCCCAATTTTTCTGAATTCTAGTGCTATCTCTTTTTAAATTAACTCCTATTTGTCCTGCATTAGCTTATTTGTACACATTTCTATGTTTACTAGCATCCTCTTTAGATTATGAGCTCCTTGAGGGTAGAAACTGCTCTCTGCCTCTTTTTATAACCTCAGTGCTTAGTTTAGTGCCTAGAATGTGTCCCATGCTAATTATCCGACTACTAGGTGCCTGCTCTGTGCCAGGTACTGAGAAAGGAAGACAAAAAAAGGAAATAATTCTAATTCCCCAAGAGCTTGCATTCTAATGGGGAAATGACTTACATAGTATGTAAGTATAGAGATATGTATGCATATATATACAGATATATACATATGTGCGTATTTGTCTGTATGTATACATATATGTATATGTAGATAGTTATGTAAAACAAATATAACATTAAGAGAGCTGAAGGAGAATTATGTAGTAGTTAACTTTATACCAAGGTTAAAAAGGCTATAACAACCTGATCAGGGTATTAGGATATAATCTTATCCTTTTGCATTGAAAAGAGACAGGATTTGGGGGCTTGTATCAATAGCATCATCAGTCCAAACAAGTCTACATTATAACAGAAAAAGGAGAAACTGGGTTCCCCTCTTTACTTGAAATGGATAATTCCAAGGGTCTACAAAAACAGATCATCAAAGGGTCTTTTTAAAAAATGTCATATTCAATTAGCTTTTACACTCTCTCTTTGCCATAGGACCATATGCAGATGTGGCCTCACATGGCCCTCTCATCTAAAAAAGAACTTTTAAAAAATCCTGGAAACAAAAAGTAAAGTTTTAAACCAGACTTGTAAGTGTGTTTAAAAATTCCCAAATAAGTGTCTGACTAGTTGCTGGTTCAAACGCTAGAAAGAACAAAAAAAAGTTTCCTTCTAGGATTAGGACTTTATAATGCTATGAGATATATGTCCTATGGTAACAATGTTGTTAAAGTCATTAATTTTCTTTTTGAATTAAAAGGTTTTATATTTTATGCCAAAGTCACAGTTTGCTTTAAAAAAATGTTCTCTGCATTTGTCTAGGCCTCCAGGGGAACATTTAATGTGTTACTGCTTCGGAGGAGAGCAAATATAAGGGAGAGATCAAGATTAAATTTTACAGGCCTCTAAATTTAAGTTTAACATAGAATCCATTGGAACACTCAAGGAAAAAAAAAATATTTCCTTATCTCTTGGTCTTTATAGGCTGATATAAAACCATTTACAATGTGTGAAATTTTTCAGAAGACGATCCCTACCCTGCTCTCCCCACTTTGTGAGCAGCTTGCAAAGAAATCAAGCAGAGCAAATAAAAAAGTGGCCTTGGAATTAGGAATATCTAAGTTAAAGTTAAAGTCACCAACAGTTAGCAGCCATGAGATATTAAATTAATTACTTAACCTCTCAGTATCTCTAGCCAACTAAGGTTCAAATAAGAACTAAAATCCCTTTTCTACAGGAAACTTCCTAATTTTTTTAAATTCTAGATTCTAGATTTCTTGTCTAGATTTACAAATTTACATTGATGAAAAGAGTTTCTATAGTGAGGAATCTCAAGAATGAAAAGAAAAATCCTTGATCTCTCATCCCCATAGAGAAATATCATATATTTGTGACTCTGTATTTAATTTTGGACCAGCATTCTATTTCATTGGCATAGGTGATGAATCTCAGCAAAGTTTCTTTCTATGGTCAGGGGAAATTAAGACCTACCCTGCCCACTAAATGGAAGTCTTGGATGGTTGCTTGTAGGCACTAAGGAATGAAATAATTGGTCTGAGGGTCACAGGACCAGATGTAATGGTAAGGTCTCAAACTTAGTCCTTCATGATTCATAAGGAGGTGTTCTCTTTCTATTACAGGCCACAAGATGGGGCGATGCATAAAATAGTGAGCCTGGAGTTGGGAAGACCTGAATCTTAAACCAACCTCAGGCACTTTACTACCTGTGTGACCCTGAGCAAGTCACTTAACTGCTGCCTGCCTTAGTTTCCTCTTCTGTAAGATAGGGATAGTAGTTATAGAACCAACTTCTCATGTCAGTTCTAAAGATTGAATTAATATTTGTATAGCATTTTGCAAACTTTAAAGCTCTATATAAATATTAGCTATTATTACCCATTATTTCTCATTGTTTCCATGTATTTCATACTTTCTGTAAATTGTCCTCAGTCCCACATAAACACACACACACACAAAACCTATTTCTTGATAGATGCTGGTTAGAAGAATAATAGAAACAGAGATATCATCTAGATGTTCTCCCTTGGCTGATAAATACATCCCTGATTTGACATATAACATTAAGTTGTTCCAATTGAGGATGACTAGGACAAAGGAGCTGCCAGCTATGATGAAGTGTGTCGTGGCCATGTTATTTGTTGTTTGTAATGTGTGGAGATTAAATATAGAACATCTCACCCATTCCCATTCTCATCATGACCTCAGTGTCTATTTAAACAGTATTTCTGCTTATGAAAGATCATTCTTTAATCTAATCTTCAACTAGGCCCTTAAAAAATAGCCCAGAACATCACTTGGGCAGAGCATTTTATAAAAGAAAAGATCTTCAAAGGGACAGTGACCAAACATATTACTTATCCAATATTCCTAATTCACCTATGTCAAAAATTTTAAGTGAAGCAATAAATATGTTGAGTTCAATTCTCCCCTCCCAGCACCGAGAACCACCGCTATGTAAAGATGATGAAGAGGATGAGGATTGAGCTAAGATGTTAGAAACTCTATATTCCGATCTTAGTTCTTCCACGTATTAGCTGTGTCAGCATGGACACATCACTTGATTTATCTGGGCCCGAATTTCTTTATCTATGAAATGGTGCCTTCCTATTACATTAGCTATTTTTCATTCAAGGTGTAAAAGTCTACTACTTGTTCTATCAAACTTACAGAATTTGTGCGTTGCCATGGAGAAAATAAATGCTGACATCTCAGTTAAATATGATGTACTAAATACAAATAAGGATGGTGAAGTCCACAGAGGAATTAAAAGTCCCATTATGGAGTAAGATATAGTGGTCTTGGGGTGAGTGTATTGATAGCATTTTCTCTCTATACCCAACAAGCCCTCTCAAGCAACTTAACCTTGACACTTGAATAGAGATATCTCAGTAGTTCTGGACAGGAAAAAAAAAAATCCATATGTGGACCAGAGAATTCACATGTGCCCTGATAAAAGTGTTTTTCCAGAAGGAAAATGCTCACTAATCTCATCGAGGTTATTTTTGATTCCTTCAGAGGCAAGAAAAACCAGTCACATGGGACATGGAAGAAACATTTCATTCTTCTCTTACTAAGGATTAGAGAACCAGTTCTAATACTTATTTATGTGAGCTAAGCCAAATTATTTAGCCTCATTCATTAGCAGATTCTTCGTTTTCCCTCAGACTACCTTTTTTGTACTTCTGCTCCATCTTCCTCTCAGGAGATCTGACCCTGAAACCATGTCTGAGCTTGTTGTTACACCAGAAATAACTCATGGCACACTTATCTGTGAGCAATCCATGGCTCCCTCCCTGCTCTTTCTTTATCTCTCCCTGCAGCTGTCTCCTCCCCCCCCTTCACTCCCCCCCAATGAAGCAAGAGCAACCTGACACTTTAAAAAAATTCCAGTTTTCATCACATTGTTACCTCTATGTATGCAGCTAGATGATTACAGCATTACAATATTAAAAACATCCCATCATAATTAAACTACTATCAATAAAATACAATATCTGGTGGTACAACTGAATTTACCCACCTAATTATCTGAAAATTTTCAATAACTCAGTCTCAAAATATTTATTAAGCACTGCCTATGTATAAGACTTATGCTAGGACCAGGAGAAATCAGGACAAAAGGAAAATAGCGTGTGCCCTTAAGGAGATTACTTTGTGTATCCTTCCAACTGGACTATTTCCCACATCTGTATATATATATATCCCTGCCTCAATGCTCTTTGGACTGACTTCTCTCTGCCATTCCATACTCTCTGTTCTCTTTATACTTTTTTCTCCCTTCCTCCTTCTCTCTCTCCCCCTTTACCCTCCCCATTCACCCCATTCTTTCTCTCTTTTTTCTCCTCCCCCAACTTCAAGTATGGCTCAGCTTTTTCTCATTCCTGCCTAACTACTAAGTGTTTTATATCTCTTGAAATTACTTCAGAGGATGAGAGAATAGAAAAAGTCATATCTTCACTTTAAAGAGTAGGCTATTGAAAATATGTTTCTATGTGAAGACTTCCATTGAGAGAAAGAAACATAAGACTGACAAGGTACAATATTGAAAATTTTAAAAAAAATTGAAAAAAACAATCAAAGAGTATACTTGGTATCCTTTTTATATTGACTTAGCTATGTACCTGTTATCTTCCCTTAATAGAATGCAAGCTCTTTGAGGGCAAGTAATGTGTAATTAGACCATGACAATCACCAATCACCAATATTTAGGAAGCTCTTTAATATTTACCAGAGGTTCTTCTGAGAAAACAAAAGTTACATAAGTGAGATGATGAGAAAAAGGGTTTTGTGATGGAGAGGCAATTACCATCATCAATTTGAGTGTGAGTACATAAAAATCGAGTTGGTTAGATTGGGGAGGGAGAAGAAAATGATTTCATAAAAATAAGTCTGACATTGTTTTCTTGCTAGACTGAGGTAAACATGAGCCTCAGAGAGCCCTTACTATTTAGTCTATTCTATCAACTTACAAAAAATAAAACATCTGAACCATTGAACTCAATGACTGGTGGATGTTCCTGGCAACAAGCCTGAGCTGAAAGTAATGGTGGATGGGGTAATGGGGTGGTCAGTCTCACTCCATTACTTTCAATGCAATCTATTCTGTTGTAGCTTTTATATCATACTCTTTAGAAAACATGGAAGTAGTATTTCATTCTCCTCTCATGATGGGTAAGAAAACCAGCTCTAGTACTTATCTGGGTGACCTCAGCTAAGTCCTTTAGCCCCCTTCATCCTCAGATTCCCGTTTCTCTAGAAAAAAGATTCCTGATTATTCTGACCCACCATGATCCCCATGCAATGGTGGATTTTAGGAGATTAAAACAGCTTAGTACATATTGAACAAGTTGCAAAAAAGAAGGAAAATCAAATGGCGATGGGTCTTCACAGATTGAAATTCCTTAGAAGGTGAGATGGTCACTGATAAATGAATTCTATCCTAAACTACATTAGTAGACACAGTTTCTAGAACAAAGGGGATTAGGATTCCAATATATCCATTTTATGTCATATCACATCAGCAGAGTATCTGAGTTGACCTAATTTATAAAGAATATTCATAAACTGAAATATGTGAAGAGGATAAGTACTATGAGGGACTACAGTGCATCCCATATGAAGCCAAGTTACAAGAATTATTGGGCCAAATGAAAGAATAGTTAGAAAGAACATGATAGCTGTTTTCAAATATTTGAATTTTTTTTTTTAATGAAAGAAGAATTACAGTTAATGAGGTTGATTCCAAGGGACAAAAGTAGAAACAATGAATGGAAATTGCAAAAGGGTAGATTTTAATTTAATACACAGGATAACTCTCTAATAATAAAATCTGTCAACAATAATAAAAAAATTAATAGCTAAAACATTTTTTTATATGCCAGGAATTGTGCTAAGCTGTTCAGTTGGCAAATCTTATTTGATCTTCACAATGATCCTGATAGGTAGGTCTATTATCATCATCATTGATACATGAGGAAACAGAGACAGATAGATGTTAAATGATTTGTCTAGGATCACACAGCTAGCAATGCATTTTATCTCCTCTTTCTGACTCTAGGTCCAGCACTTTCACTACTGCAACACTTAAGTGTTCCTGCTTTCCAAGGTTGGATTAGCTTTGTTGGGAAGAAGGGAGGCTCTCTCACTGGAAGTCTTCACATAGAAACATAAGACTGATAAGGTATAATACTAATACTAGATGATTCCTCAGGCTCTTTCCTACTCTAATATTCTCAATATTTCTTTTCTCTTATCTCATAGCACATGACTATACCTCAGAACTAAGTACCGGATACTTTTGTAAAAAGGTTTCCTTATAGAAAGAGCATTATGCTAGAAGTCAAAAGATCTTGGGCCTGCTCCCAATTCTACCAGCAATACACTATGAGGGAAAACTAAGTCATTTTGCTTCTCTGAGACTCAGTTTTCTCTTATGCAAATTGAAAAAAAAAATTAGTTCCTAGACTCAAACCTCTTCTAAATTACTTCTAGTTTCAAATTCAGTTTTTCTCTTTTGAATACTAATTGACTTGATTGAATAATGAGACTGTCACATAGGAGAATCTCCAGTGATGCCATGGAAAACTGGTCAATTGGGTAACAAGCAGATAGGAAAGCACATTATGCTATTGTTGACTTTGTGCTGTGGTCAGATTTTTTATCAAAAGAACAAAGTACAGAAGGAGGCATCAAGTTAGAGATTAGCTATGGAAAAAAGAGATTTTGGGAAAGATAATATAGCTTCGGAGTTCAAGAACTGTACTAACTTTTTTTTTTTGTTTTGTTTTGTTTTTGTTTTTGTTTTTTGTTTGTTTGTTTGTTTTTTGTTTGTTTGTTTTTTACTGTACTAACTTTAAAAAAGTAACAGTCAAATTAGCAGCTTGTCTGAAAGTGTTCGCATACCATTGGAAGGATACTTCACTTTCTCTTCTACTAGTTGATGATTCTAGCCTAGTATTAATGTGGAAATCCATATGCCTCCCCAGAAGTTTGCCTACTGTGTCGTTTGATAAAAGGATTTGTATTATTATTTTACCCAATTTTTATGACAAAATTTCAATTTTTATCTGATTCTCTTGAGTACTTGATTACCATATGCATACAATAATGTGATGATAATCATTGCTTTTATGACCTCTTTAGCCAAGTAATTCAAATTCCTTGATTTAGTTAATATTTCATTTCTAACGTGACATTTCAGCATCTGTGCTTGCCTTGATATGGCTAAGCTTCTCTGAGGAGAAGGCTTAACAACTTAAACTTAAGGTTTCTTTACAGGATTAAAAAAAGAAATTAGACATATGAATGTTCTTTTTATGACAACTCATTCTGAATTAGCATTAGGAACATAAGAAAACTACTTTAAAAACTCCTATCAGTGTTCAGCAGGCTTCTGATGACTACCAAGTACCCTAATTTTTTATTAACATCATAGGAAGAAATTAATTTACAGTGAAAGACTACTTCGCTATAGCAGCTAATATTACATTTACATGCCTCTATAATTTACTTCACTTATGGCTGTCTCTTACATTAATATTCATTACAAAAGTCCCCTTCTAATATTGCTTGATTTGACAGGAATGCATTAGCTATAACAAATGCTTTATAATGTACTCAGACAGTATTAAGGCAGACAGAACCTATGGCAATTATTGCTATTTAAACACACAGATTATGCCTTTCTGACTTTTTATTTTGTTATTTTAAGAAACTGTAAAAAGTTTGCAACATTTGAACAATGGATTTACATGTTTAAAAAAATTTAAGAAGAAGAAGCACAGACTAAAGATCTATAATTATCTTTAGAAGGATTCTTTCCTGACCCTTGGGATCCTAGATCTAGAAGGGAGTTCAGAAATCATTTAATTCAACTCCTTCATTTTCCAGATGAAGGAACTGAGACCAAGAGAGATTTACAAATTGTTTAAGGTCTTACAGATTTTAGCAGAAGATTAGGAATTTAAATCCATGTCTTCTAAGTACAAAACTAAGGCTGTATTCACTATATCACAGTTCCCCATCTCCTATTGCTCCAAAAACAGTACCTACATGGGAGGGAGCAAAATTTCTGAGAAAATTTAAACTGTCAATATAAAAAAATAAACAAGTAAATAGAAAGAAATCATTCTTTGATTTGAGTGACAACAAGGAAACCTTAGTAGTCTGACAGTATCTCAAGATCCTGGAAGGAACCCCAAGAAAATTGAGTTAAAAGGGGCAATAAGCATTGTGGGATCTCCAAAAGGGTGTATTTGTTTGTGGAAGGCTTGTAAAAGTATGCAAAAGTGACTGGCTTGCTCACTCCAGGATTAGGAGGATTTGGTGTTTGGAGAGGTATGGGGAAATGCCCACTTGACTTTTCTAAATCATAATATCAAGTAGGATTCAGTGATATAAGAAGCTACTCATCCTATTCTCCCATAACGATTCTAGTCTGGTTATAAATTCTTCTGTTTGGAAGATTATGGTCCTTCTGTTGCCACGAACTCTGGAGAAAACTCTTTCCTGTATCCTTCCATCTCTTAGGAAAGTCATTATGGCCTCTGCTCATGAAGTGATTTCTTCACCAACTTCTTTCCTCCCCTGGCTATGTTCAATAGCATGGCTAGTTCCTGGATAAAGAAGTCTGTCTCTCTGGAAAATCATTTTAATTTTCATGTCTAGTTCCCACATAAGAAACTGTTTTAAAAACTAGATGCATACTTTGCATGTTGGTCACAATATCTACATATCTTTATATGTAATCTGGTTGCACAATGGGGTTGTAACAGTACTGGAAAATGAGTCAGTGATCTTACAGATTCTGTACTTGATACTTATTGTGTCACCTCAAGCCCCAAATACATTACATTGTACTGAGTGCAGGGGACATTAAAAAAAGGGCAAAAAATATTTCCTGATCTCAAAGAGATCATAGTCTACGTGGATGAAAGCATGAAAAGGAACTTATTTTTTTTTTTTTTTCTTCAGCTCTATCCAACTATTTAATAAACCTATTTGCGGTTTTCTTGGCCAAGATACCAGAGTGGTTTGCCATTGCCTTCTCTAGCTCATTTTACCAAAGAGGAAAATGAGGTAAACGGGATTAAGTGACTTGCACAAGGTCATACAACTATTAAAAGACTAAAGCTAGATTTGAACTCATGAAGATGGGTCTTCCTGAGTCCTAGCTCAGCATTCTATTCACGCTACCACTTAAGTGGCTCAAGAATCACTTTTGTTTTTGCACTTTAATAGCATTTTATTTATTTTCCAATTACAAGTAAAGGTAGTTTTCAACATTCTTTTTTGTAAGTTTTTGACTTCCAATTTTTTCTCCATATCCCCTTTCTCTCCACCCTCCCTAAGACATTAATTAATCTGACATAGGATATACAGGTAAAATCATTTTAATGTATTTCCATATTAGTCATTTTGTGACAAAAGAATCAGAACAAAAGTGAAAAATCATGAGAAAGAAAACAAAAAACAAAATTTTAAAAAGTAAAAAATAGTATGCTTTGATCTGTGTTCAGACTCCATATTTCTTTCTCTGTGGATGTGGAGGAAATTTTCCATTATGAGTCTTTTGGAATTGTCTTAGGTCATTGCATTACTCAGAAGAGCTAAGTCTGTCCTAGTTGATCATCATGCAGTGTTGCTATTACTGTACACAATGTTTTGGTTCTGCTCATTTCACTCAATATTGATTCATGTAAATTTTTTGAGGTTTTCTGAATTCAGCCTGCTCATCATTTCTTATAACACAATGCACTACATTTATATTTAACTTGTTCAGCCATACCCCAATTGATGGACATCCTGATTTCTAATTCTTTGCCAGTACAAGAGTTGAGTTGATACAAATAGTTTTGTACAAGTAGGTCCTTTTTCTTCTTTTTTTATGATCTCTTTGGGATATGAATCTACCATTGATGTTGCTGGATCAAAGAACATGCAGAATTTTTTAATCCTTTGAGATTAGTTCCAATTTGCTCTCTGGAATGGTTGGATTGTTGTGCCACAGTTCCCTTTTATTATCCTGATTCAGTTTCCCTAATTGTCTTGACTCAGTTTCCCTAAATTGTTCTGCCTCAGTTCCTAACTGTAATGCTCAATCCTGCAACACCACCCTTCCTCCTAATCATAACATCATCAAAATGTTTGATAGAATAAAGATCTTATATCTTAGAATGTCCCCTGACTCTCCCCTTCTGTAATCCTAATTTATCAGAATGTTCCATGCTTTCCTCCACCCCATCAGAACCAGATTGGTAGTTTCCTTCCCACTCTCAGAACTCTGACACTGCCCCTGCCTCAGTTTACCCCTATAGCCAAGCCACATCACACACACACACACACACACACACACACACACACACACACTGAGAACTCTCATTGGTTTCTAGGTTCTTGTAGACAACAGTTTCATTCAGCCATGGGACCAAACCATAGATCTATTTGGTCCCAGTAAATCTCTCCCTTTCAAATAAAAATATTAAAAACTCTCTGATCTTTATCTTGCCTCAGTTTCTCTGGCATTACAGGATCAGTTCACAACTGAACCAACAGTGCATTAGTGTCCAAGTTTTTTTTTCCATATTCCTCCAACATTTATCATTTTCTATCTGTCATACAGCCAATCTGAGAGATGCAAAATCACTTTGTATGAACAATAAATAAATAGTATTGGAGTTAATTCTAAGGCTAGTACTTTCTTCAGTCTCATTATTGGAACAAAAAGAAGCAATTGGAAGTAATTGAATCGCTAACAGGAACATAAATATGCAAACAAAAGACCTTAGTCTTTAGCTATTTTGGTGTCCATTGAAATGAGTCAAGTGAACAGGGTAGTTTATGGTGAAAGACACAGTGATTTGACTGTTCTCAGAAATCCAGCAAATAACACTTTCCTCTTACTCTGTGATTGGGATTTTTATGCCTTTCTATCTCCTTTTATGGAAAGTAAATCCCTATGGATTAGGAGAAAACCTCTACATGTTAAAGTTGGTTTGGGGAGAAGCAATATCAGGGAAATATTGGAAAATATAAGTTTAATTATAAGAGGATAAATTGAAGATAATCAACAAAGAAATATCCTAGCAATGTGGGGGACCATCAAAAGCTTGTTCCCCAAAATGGGATTTTAACTGAGACCTGGAGGAAGCCAGTAGGTAGAGAAGGAGAGGGAAAGAATTCCAGGATTGGGGAATAGCCAGGAAATGCACAGAATTGGAAGATAAGTAACTTTAATCAGATTACTTAAACTACTCTGGTCCTCAGTTTCTTTCTCTAATTATTGAAGTGATTGGATTAACAACTTTTATTTAGGTCTGAATTATCCATATTAATTGAGAGAAACAAAGAAGCCCCAAAGCAATAGACGGTCTAGAATGATTGAAGAATATATTTGATTTTGGAATCCTTGACATTTCAAACATGATGACAGCACTTGAACAAGGTAATTTTTTTCCCCTTATAGAACTATGAACTCTAATTTCACCAATTGCACAAATTGCTCAAGGGTGTTCTAAGCAGATACCTTTCAATTTTTCTTATTACATAAAATGACTCCTTAATTGCCAATTTCACCCCCAGATTCTTTGACTGATCTGTAGTTTTAGCATACACACTGAACAACAGAGGACTTAACTTTATTACATGCCTATTTCCTCTTTAGACTCTTTGATCTAAAGAACAGGAATCACAGCATCTCTGTGTTGGAAGTCCAGTCTTTACCTGAGCAAGAATTTTCTCTCCAATGGAAGCTATGGTCAACGATTTTGAAAACTTTCAATGAGAAGAACCTTACTACTCCAGAGGGAAGCCGCTCTACTTTCGACCAGTTCTAATTAATAAAAGTGTTTCCTTACAAAAAACCTAAAACTATTTCTTTGCAGATTTGATACGTGGCTTCGAGCTCTCCTAGGTGCCCAACAATAGACTGTCTGATCCCTCATTCCTAAGGCAGCTCTTAATATATTCAAAGTCAGCTATCATGACCTTCCCCTGATCTTCTTTTATTCAGGATTCTCTTGTGGCATTTTGCAGCATCGTCCCCCCCCCCCCCCCCTTTCTGGTTCTCCCTATTAACATCAAGACAAACAGAACAATACCTCCTTAAGCCATAAATCCTAACTGGAAAGAGCTGTGAAACTGGGCAGAAAACTGGGATTCAATGGAGCTTTGCCACTTACTGTCACAAGTAAAATAATCTCAGAATCTCAGTTTCCTCATTTGTAAAATGAGGGGTTTGGACAGATAATTTTCAAAATCCTTTACAACTCTAAGTCCTATGAACCTTGCCCCAAGAGAAATTCCTTTCAAACTGTCAGGCTTTATCAATTCTGCCACAGCCAGACCCATCCTGTTATCTTGCTTTTTTTTTTGACCTTTCAGTCAAGGACTCTAGTGAGCCTAATTTATTTCCACAAAGGGAAGCCAGCCCGGAGCCTTTTTCACTTTGAGAGAGCTAGCTTCTGAATCAGCTCTGACCTGTCCAACATCCCTACTGAATTGTCTCCAAAGACAGTAGGGTCAAATCAAGTCAAGGCAACTAGCATTTATTAAGTACTTGCCGTGTGCCAGGCACTGCAAGAAGCACTGGGTGGAAAGGAATCTCTGTTGACCTATATCACTGGAGCTCCAGGGCTTAGCTGCTCAGGGTCATGTTTTGTCATGATGGGTAAAAAAAAAAAAAAAAAAAAAAAAAAAAACAACTTGTGAGAGATGGTTAATACTTCATGTTTACATGGTGATTTATGATTTGCAAAGTACTTAGTATGCACTATCCAATTTAATCCATCCAATATGGTTTTTAATTGATTAGCATCCCCATTTAATATATAAGGAAATGAACACATATAGAGATTAAATTACTTGTCTAAGATCAAGCAGCTGGTATGGGTAAAGCAGAATTTGAACTCAGTTCTTACTGCCTCTAAATATATTATGGGATCCACTGGGATAATCAGAAGGAATCCTGAGAAATCAAAGGAACACATCGTGTATGGTTCAAAGGGGAAAAAAAAGAAAATCAAGGCATTTTCCCCACTTAGAGATGTGGAATAGTCTGTTTTCTCTAATTTTCATTCTCTCTCTCTGTCTCTCTCTCTCTGTCTATCTCTCATTCCATCCCATTCTCTGCTCTCTCTCTGCTCTCTGTCTCTGTCTCTGTCTCTCTCTCTCTCTCTTCCCTTTCTCTCTCTTACTTTTTCTCTCCACCTATACATATTAGTTGTTTTTTTTTTTTTTTAATCTTAAGAAATTGACACTCTAATGAGCAAAACAACATATAAAATGGAGATTGAAAAGGGAAGGAGCAACAGTATGGGGAGGCCTGTATCTCAACAAGATAAAGCAATAGCTGTCCTATCAGAGCTGAGGTATCTAGGAAGAAGAGACTAAATAACCTCTGGGGAGCAAGGAAAAGGTTAAAGTGACTTAGTAGTAAATGATGAGAGTTGTTACCTAACCTAATTTATAGTGGGTTTCCTTGGCAGTCACAGGTGTGTTTGCATGTGTGTATGCACATATGTATATAGTCTCTCTCCTCATTTCTACCTTTCGGAATTTTTTTGACTCACATAGAGTATAAGTTCTTTGAGGTCAGAAACTAGGGTTCTTGTCTTTTTCTGGAGATAGTCACTTTTCATATGATATATTACTCATATAGACAAACAAATCCATGATTACATTGATGGGTATTTGATAGTATATGCAATCATTGATGTTACTATAAAGACACACACACACACACACATATATATACACACACAAATCTGACAATGGATACACACAAATTTGGACTCATCTTTAAGAAGATAACAGGGAAAAAAGGGCCCCAACCAATCATGTCACAGCCTGCCATTCTGATTACAAAGTACATGCTGTCCATTCTTTTGAGGATTATGGCATATTATCAAAACATGATAAATGCACTCCCAAATATATAAGGCTGAAAATGCCTGCAATATTTCTTCCAGTTCTGCTACAACAGCCATCCATAGTCTTCTCTGCGAGGTGGTTGCAAGCAAAAGGCTCATTTCACACAGGCACAAAGTAGAAGCTGACCCAAGTTAAGTTTGCACCAAATATGACAGTGGACATTCCCATAAAATGGGGAAGAAATGATGCTGAGGTAATGTCAAGAACCAGCCTGTGCCACATGTCCTGTTGACTCTATTCCTTTGATTCACCTTCTTATTGGAGGGTTTTTAGTGCATGACAATCTCCAGTTGGCATCGGCTCTTGGAAAAGGGATTTTTTTTTTTTTTTTGCATTTATTTGTTTAATCTCTTTAAAGCCGCTGAACAGTGTTAGTTCAAGGAAGAACTTGGAATTGGATTTTGAGTCCCAGAGGATACTTCTGCAGCTTGAGAGATAGTCTTAAGTCCTGGTGGGTAACAAGGCCATTTGCCTTCAGTCTATTAATAAGCTAACAGGAATAAGCACGGTGGTTAAAAGCTACAGAAATACATTTATTTTATTCTCTTGCCTTAAGTGAACTAAAGCTTCCTAAATGCCACTAAATATTAACAACAGCAAGAATGGCATCAACTTAGATGAGGAGAACAAGAAAAAGAAAACATGGGAACAAAAAAAAAAAAAAAAAATCAGAGATATGATTTTCATCCAAAGAAGGAAAAAGTGAGGAATTAGAATAGAAGAGTCTAGGGCCACTTGGAAACCAAGAAGGCCTCAGGGACCTTGACAAAGAGAGAAAAGATGGTCATCTGCAGCAAGAATTCACTGGTGGAACTTCTGCAGCTCCACTGTCAACTTTGCTTAGGGCTATTAAACCAGTAGAGCAAAAAATAGACACATTTCGTCCACAAATAATGAAAGCTGGGTGTAGTGAAGGAAGAGATTCAAATGACACAACAGATGTCTCAGGACTCTCGTTACAAGGTAGATGCACTGAAGTGCTCTTTCGGGGGCTCTGAAGGAGGAGAATGCCTTATTGTGCACAAAAATGAAAGAAGTAGGAAAATGAAGTTTTAAAGACTTTCTGCATCTTTGTCGTGCCCCAGATGTGCTGTTTAGAGTCTATTCGTAGAACTTGATGGAAGCTGTGTCAACATGGTACCAAACTGACTACTTATTTGATTCAAGCAACACTGTATTGTCATCTAGGAAGATCTGAGTCCAAATACCATGCTATGTATTATACAAAGTTCAAATTGAACCTCAGTTGTACCTCAGAGGGAAAAAGTAGCTATTCTCAGTTACTAAGTAGAGAAGGGACAACTGGACATTGAAATGTAATCATTTACACTACTAACCAGGTGACCCTGTCAAATTATTTGGTCTCTTTATACCTCAATTTTCTCATCTGTAAAATATGGGATTAGTACATGATTAATATATGATTAGAGATTAAGGTCTCTCCCAGGCTTAAATCTTTTTATCTTACCATTTTAGTCAATTGAAAAGAATTGTGGATTGAGGGTTCAAGTAGTGAGGCATCCTGTCTGACAATGACAATTCTGTTTCTCTAGGTCTCATTTACTATTTGTGGATTCATTGAATTGTCTTGCAGCTCTCCATTTATTCATCTATTCATGAAGTGAAAATTTGTTCTGTGGCACACAGATCAAAAAACATTGAATTTTCTGAGTCTGAAAAACTGCTTTTATCACCTAGAACAATGCCTCTTCCTTCTCTGAGCTTTAGTTCCTCCAATTGTAGCATGAATGGGTCAGGCCAGATGACTCAAATATCCTTTGAGCTCTCTATTTTTTTTGTTGTTGTTACATGTCAGGATGTGCTTTCAACTACTGTTCCTAGAATCCATTAAAAAAAAAAAAAAGTCAGCTATATTGAGTTAGATTGAAGGATTTAAAGCTAAAAAGGAGCAATAGGAATTATTTAGATGAAGTTTTTCTTTTAGCAAATGATAACACGGAGATCTGAGAGGCAATCAGACTTAAAGCCATCCAGGCAGTAAATAGGAAGGCCAGAATTAAAGTCCAGTTCTTAAGTCCTGTCAAGAATTCCTCCAGTAGAAATGCCCTCTCACCTGACTTCCTTAGGCTTTCATGACCAGTGTTTGGATCCTGTCTGATCAGAAAGTAAAAGCAGTTCATAATGGGATAGAAATCTTTTCTTAGTACCAAGTTACCTCATCATTGACCTGTGCCTTGTATTGATTTTCCTATCTTGATTCCTAACTGATTGTTTCCCAAACTGTATGTATACTTATGTATGCTTTTACTGTTCTAATACAATTACTGACATTTCCCCAAAAGAATGGATGTGTGGGACCATTCTTTTTCTCTACCATTCAAATTTCTTAGATTTGGCCTACCCAGTTAATTACAGACTCATGTCATTCAAGAAACAATGGGGATGGAAAGACCGAAAGGATTAGACTCAGGAAAAAATGAAAAAAAAAAAAAATATGAGAGCTAATAATACTCGTACTTTGGAGGAGAAACATCTACTTCTACTTCATTGGCTACACTAAAGACTTTGACCCTATGGGCCAAAACAAAATTTATTAGTCCTCAAAGAGATGAGAAAACCAGATCATTTTTAATTGACTCTTGAGGAGTCTGTAAGCAGGTCAAGAAGCAACAGTTAATACTGAACATGGAACAACTGATTAGTTTAAGATTGGGAAAGGAATATAACAAGGCCATATGTTGTCATCTTATTTAACTTATATACTGAACACATCATGTAAAAAGCCAGACTGAAAGAATAGCTGATGTTAAGGTGTCCAGGAGAAATATCAGCAATCTCAGAGATGTGTATCATACCACGCTGGTGGCAGAAAGTAAAGAGGAATTAAGAAGTCTCTTGATGAGGGTGAAAAATGAGTATATAAGCTGATTTGAATTTAAATTAAAAAAAAAAACCACTAAGATCATGGCAACTGGTCTTATCACTTCCTATCAAATGGAGGGAAAAGAAATGGAAATAGTGCCAATTTTATATTCTTTGGCTCAAAGATGATGGCTAATTGCATTCATGAAATTAAAATATGCTTGTTCCTTGGAAGGAAAGTGATGGCAAATATAGACCTTGTTGACAAAGTCTCATGTAGTTAAAGCTATGGCTTTTCAAGTAGCAATGTATGGCTATGAGAGTTGGACTACAAGTCAGAATCAATATTTTCAAGTTGTGGTACTGGAGAAGACTTTTGGGAGTCCTTGGAACAGCAAATGGGTCAAAACAATCAATACTTAAAGGAATCCTGACTACTCATTGGAAGGTCAAATGTGGAAGCTTGAATATTTTGGCCACACAGTGAGAAGAAAGGACTTATTGGAAAAGACAGAAGGCAAAATGAGAAGAGAACAGTAGAGCATTAGTTGTTTAGATATCATGGAAGCAATGAATATGAGATTTTCAGACTTCAAGGCATAGTAGAGTCAAAAAGGGGCCTGGCAGGCTATGGTCCCAAGGATTACAAAGAGTCAGGCATGACTGAGTAATAACCACAATAGAACTATGGGAAAGAAAGAGAGGGAATGAGAGAGGAAAGAAAGGTAGGCTTGTAATTATTCCTTTTATTTCATTAAAATAGAGATCTCTGAAAATGCTTCTACTAATCAAGGTCAGCATCTTCTCTCACAGATTAGGTTGAGCAAAGCGCTTTACAAATTTAAAAGTTCCATACATTTTTATTGTTATTCTCTTAGAGCTATAAACTTTCTGATAGCTACCCTTTCTTTCCAATTAAACCCTTATCTCTGATACATTTGTTTTTGTCTAGCTCTACCTCAATAATATCACCAAGATATCTATATATTTAGAAACATTTGGACAATAGTCTGAGAAATTTTCCTTTTTAATCTTGATATCTGTTATACTTTTAAGAGACTGACATTTAACTATATATACTCTCAAAGACTAAAGGGAAAAGTTGGGGTAGGAACATTTTTAAATCAATTTGAACATGCTGCAGACATGAATAAGAGCATGGATTTTCTCTTTGTTTCTACTTTACTCATATAGAGGTAGATTTATTTTTTTGGTCAGTTTATTCTAATCATAAGCATTGCTTAGTTTCTTTTCTGCCTTTCTCTTGATTGTTGTAATCAACAGAATATTTAAAAACAGCAGAGAACATTTTTTTTTGTTTAATTGGCAAGCTTGCAGTGATATCTTATTTTTTTATTAATTTTATAATTATAATTTTTTGACAGTATATATATGCATGAGTAATTTTTTTACAACTTTATCCCTTGTATTCATTTTTCCAAATTTTCCCCTCCTTCCCTCTACTCCCTCCCCTAGATGACAGGCAATCCCATACATATTAAATGTGTTACAGTATAAGTGATATCTTATTTAAATGATTGACTGATAGCACAGTTCATTAATTGAATAATGCTTGATAGAAATTTGCTAAAGAGCTGACGTTCTAACTTAGCTCATTCTCTACCTTCCCTGAAGACACTCAATTCAATTATTCCTAAAGGGGTATGGAGTCAAGCAGGTACAAGGTACTTGAATCTGGCCATTTGGCTTTTCTTCCTTGCTACTACTATGCGATTGTTTGAAAATCATGCCACTTCACAATCATAGCCATTTGTGAAAAAAATATAGAGCCATAACTCATTTTTGATACCATAGACAAACAGCAAGAAATGTAACTGCCGATCAATTTGGTGGCAAGAAGAAAAGTGGGTGACAGGACATGAAGTAGATTCAGACTAAAAAGAAATCCCAGAAGGATCATCAGACACACCTCTTGACAGTGCCCAAATCCTCACAAGTATTTGGTCTCCTATTCCATATTTGGTGGGTGTAGGACAGTGAGATTGAGGCATCATGGGGTAGAAGGAAATATACTGGACTTGAAGTCAGTGGAGACCCGAGTTCAAATCTTGCCTCTAACATAAACAGTAAAAACTCAGGAATGGGAAAACTTTTTGGGGTCACAGTTTTCTCATAAATTGTGACAATCCATACCATTGAGCATTGGGTTGAGTGTTACTGGAAAGCAAAAATGAAATAATGTATACATGGTTATAGAAATTCTAGTTCATTATTTATGTGGTTTATGCTGCACATTTGCTTAAGCAAATAATGAGTATCCAATGCAAACAATATAGCCTAGATTTATGGATTCAGGTGTATTTCCTCTGAGAAGTTCGTAAGAATCTGGACATATTATAAAATCAAATAGGTCCCCCCCCCCCGTGTGTATGTGTGTGTGCATGAGAGAGAGAGAGAGAGAGAGAGAGAGAGAGAGAGAGAGAGAGAGAGAGAGAGAGAGAGAGAGAGAGATGCAGAAAGGCAGAAACTGAGAAGGGGGTATCTAAAAATAAATAGATGTGTGTGATATTATGAATTCCTACCATGTGTATCATAGTATGACCTTATACTTTCAAACTCTAATCTTACTAACAAGGCTTCCTCAAGTCTTCTGAAGGCAACTTTAATCAAAAGAGTCAAGATTTGCCATTACTCTCTAGAAGTCTCTTATCCCATAGTTATAAGAAATATAACACACTCTTATATCTGAATAAGGAAGGCTAAGGAGCTACACAGGATGAGTGAAGAGGAATAAACTGATGCTTTCCTATCTCAGCAAGCCAAGCGACACTGCCACCCTGAATCTCATAGGAAGCTCGGTCTGGCATCCTCTGGTGCATCATCTGCTGTCAAATTGAAGAAGATTGATGAACTCCATCATAAAGGTGCAAGTTTGTTATTAAGGTGATCCCCTAGACAGCTGGGTCCCTAGAAAATTGGTTTGTCAAGTCAGCTGGTTGAGTTACCCATTATCACAGTCGTGGCGTATCCCCCCCCCCCCATAATGGTATTTCCCTCCAATTCCATGTAGGTTTCAACATTCATTTTTATAAGATTTTGAGTTCCAAATATTTTTTCCCCTCTCTCCTCTCCCCAAGACAGTAAGCATTCTAATATCAATTACACTTATATACTCATATTAAACATATTTCCAATTAGTCATGTTGTGAAAGAAGAATGGGAACAAAGGGAAATATCAGGAGAAAGAAAAAAAAAAAAACAAAACAAAAAAAAAAAAAAAAAAACAAAAAAGAAAGAAAAAAGAAAATGCTTCTATTTGTATTCAGGGCCCATAGTTCTTTTTCTACATGTGGATGGTATTTTTCATAATGAGTCTTTTGGAACTGTCTGAGATCATTGTATTGCTGAGAAGAACTAAGTCTATCAAAGATGATCATCATACAATGTTGCTGATACTGTCTATAATGTTCTCTTGGTTCTGCTCACTTCACTCAGCATCAGTTCATGTAAATTTTTTCAGGGTTTTCTGAAATCTGCCAGGTTGCCATTTCTTATAGCACAATAATGTTCCATTACATTCATATACCAAAATTTGTTTACCCATTCCCCAATTAATCATGTCCACTTAATTTCCAATTGTTTGCCACCACACAAAGGGCTGCTATAAAAATTATTATACAAGTGGGTCCTTTTCCTTTTTTAGGATCTCTTTGAGAAATAGACTTGGTACGGCTTTGCTAGATCAAAATCTTACAGTCCTTTGGGTGCAGTTCCAAATTGCCCTCCAGAGCAGAGTTAGATTAGTTCACAACTCCATCAACAATGCATTAGTGGTCCAATTTTATCACATCTTCTCCAACATTTATTATTTTCCTTTTCTATCATATTAGCCAATCTGATAGGCATGGGGGTGCTACCACATAATTTTTAAAATTTGATGATATAATATAATAGTTTAGACGATTTTTCCATATTCCTATAGATAGCTTTAATTTCTTCATCTAAAACCTGCCTGATTATATCCTTTGATCATTTATCAATTGGGGAATGACTTACATTCTTATAAATATGACTTGATTCTCTATATATTTTAGAAATGAAACCTTTATCAGATATACTAGCAATGAAAATTGTTTTCCAACTTTCTGATTTTCCTCCAATCTTGGTTGCATGGGCTTTGTTTGCAAAAAACTTTTAATATAATCAAAATTATCCATTTTTCATTTCATAATGTTCTCTATCTTTTGTTTTCTTGTAAATTCTTCCATCCTTCACAGGTCTAACAAGTAAACTATTCCTTGCTCTCCTAATCTACTTATAGTATCATAATTTATATTTAAATAATGTACCCATTTTTACCTTATCATGGTACAAAATATAAGTATAAGATGTTGATCAATGACATACTATTTTCTAGTTTTCCTAGTCAAATAGTGCCTTTACTTTGACTTTTATTATCAAAAATAGTGAGTTCTTACCCCAGGAGCTGAAGTCTTCAAATTTATCAAATAGTAGATTACTATAGTCATTGATGACTATCTCTAACCTATGCACTTATTCACCATTCTGTGGAAGATTTTACTACTTGAAATTTGTAGATACATTTTCAAAAACAGTTTTTGATATTGAAGCTCTGTCAGGCTAAATTTTGGTCCAGAGAGAACAATCTGACCTCATGTGGCATTTCTGATTTCTTTTTCATTGCTTACAGTAGTAGCTTAAATGATAGAAATCAAATAATATGAGTTAGAACACAACCACTTATAATTGAAAAAAGCAGCAATGATTTTTTTGTGCTTATGACACTTTGCCTACCAGTTTTACACTAACTTTACAAGATTGTAGGCTAGACTGGTCAAATAGAGAACTGCAGAACTGTCCAGGGGAAGGAATCTCAGCAGCCACCTAATCCAACTAAGAATTCCAAAGAATTTCTCTACAGCATATCCTACAAATTATAAACTAGCCAGGCTCTAGAAACTCTCATTATCTCTTGGATCCAATAGAAAACCCTCTGATTATATTGTAAAGCCCTTTATAGACTGACTGTCCCCTTCCTAACTTTCCTGTTGGATTATATCTCAACCTTTACTCCCCACTCTGTGTACTCTAAACCCAGTGACACTGATCTTTACGTTCATTTCTACATCTATCTTTCAGTCCTCCAGTGCTCTTCCTCCTCCCTCTGCCTCCTGGCTTCTTTACCTTCCTTCGAGACTCAGCTCAAATCTTACCTTCTGGTGGAGACCTTTCTGATTTGTTTTCTTCCCAGCTATTAAGGCCTTCCTTAAGATATAATATTCTATTGCCATAGTACTTGTCTGTTTGATCTTTTAGCATGTTGACTCTTCCATTAAAATATGAGTTCCTTGAGATCAGGAATTGTATTTTTGTCCTTTTTTTGTGTGTGTCCTTAGAATTTAGTATATAATATCTGTCATGTAGTAATTGCCTATTATTTATCAGTGACTAATATGTAAATGTTTTACATGACTTCACATGTATAATCAATATCACACTGATTGCCTTCTCAAGGAATAGTAGAAAGATGGGAAGGAGAACATTTGGAAGTCAAATTTTAAAAAGACAAATATTTTTTTTTAATTATATTTAAATATTTGATGAAATAAACAAAAGCTTTATTAAAGAGAAAACTAATAACTATTTGTTAATTCATTCTAATGAAGAGGAAATTATCTCCCTTGGTTAGAGTAGATCATTATCACTCCTGCCCCACTTACTGACCCCCCCATTCTTAGTGCCAAGTTAATCTATATGCTACAATACTTGAATTGTTTAAATACACACATGTATGCAAATATATGTATATATGTGTATGTATACACATATGAAACATAAATCTGGATTAAATACACACATATATACATATATGAATATGTATGTATTTCACCCGGATCTGACTTCATTGTAGTAATCAAATGAGTATTATTATATAAATTTTTATAATTACTGTACATTTGAGTATATTTTAAGTCAATTTACTGTTAAGAAAAAAAAAAAAAAAACATAAGATGCCCAAAGATGAAAAAATAACATAGCTTTCTAGAAGTCAGTGCATTAAAAAGAGACCTCAACTTCAACATAAGGGAAAGAAATTCCCTGCAATTGCTTTTCTCACAAATTAAGGTGAGGTGGTATAGA
The DNA here is from genome assembly GCF_048593235.1 of Sminthopsis crassicaudata. Classification (NCBI taxonomy): domain Eukaryota; kingdom Metazoa; phylum Chordata; class Mammalia; order Dasyuromorphia; family Dasyuridae; genus Sminthopsis; species Sminthopsis crassicaudata. The sequence goes on along the minus strand of NC_133621.1, from coordinate 29,478,652 downwards.
GGTACAAGAGGAAAATAAAATGACTAGGTGTCAAAAATTCACCATCTGCTACATCCCTAAATGACCTTTCTATCCCTGCCTGCTGAACCACTTTATCTGGTCAGAAGACCTGGGATTTGAGATAATGCTGGAGCAGGAGTCAAGTAAGCAGACAACCTGCATTGTACTGAATAAAGCTTTTTTGCCCACAATGCCTCTTGCCTACAAGGGTGTCAAGGACACAACTGGTTATTTTTGGAAACAGCATGGTTATGATGGAACAAATACTTAATTTGGAGGCAGAGATCCTGAGTCTGAAATTCAGCTATGTCACTTAGTTGTGCTATCTTGGGGAAGTCACTACCCCTCTCTGGGACTCAGTTTCCCCTTCTGTAAAATGAGGATGTTGGACTAGCTGGCCTCTAAGATCCTGGCCAGCTATAAATCTGTTCTTAAATCACTTGCTTTAGATAAGGAGGCATTCTCCTTCTGACCTTGAGGTAAGTTAGGCAGAGCCCAGAAGAGTTTGCTCATCTTAAATATGCCTTCCAGCTGTTTACAGCTGGGAGCACAGCTACCATAAGGTAGGTCATTTTTTTTCCCCCAAGAAAAAGCAGGAAGTAGAATATAAGAAGAGAAAAAAAGCAGTACTTTTCATCCTGAAAATATGGCGGGTGAGAAATTATATGATCCAAGTTTATAAAAATCACAAAAAGTGGTAGACAGAAGAAAGGCATTCACAAAATCCCTGAATACTTCACCAAAGAGCACCCCTGAAAACCTGAAAGATGATAATTATAGAAAAAACATGTTTACACAGACTATATTAGATTTAAAGATCTCATTAGCCTATGAGGTGGCTCAGATGGAAAATAGAAACAAATTTATGGGGCTTAGATATATCCTGGAAAGATTTGCAACATATTACTATGGAAGGTGGGTGTGTTCTGAGTTTAATATTCAGATTTGAAATTGATGTCAAGGAGCACAAGAGTGCCTTTCTATGCAGTACTTGGTGCCATTAGCAGGCAGGCACAACATACTGGAAAGACCATTACAATGACCTATGCAGACATTTAGAAAATGCTTTTATGAATTGGAAATTAAAGGCATTAAATAAAAGGTAGCTTTTTGTCTCCCACTTATCTTTTCTTCTTTGTCCATACATACATACATACAAACGGAATTTCAATTTTCTACCTTTCCTTTCTGAGTTTTTTGTGGCTTTGTTTTTGCCAGGAGAAATTAATTGACACAATGGATTAGAGCACTAGGTCTAGGCTAAGTTTAAATTTGACTTTAGAAACTTACTATGATTAGAAGGGAAGTAACAAATTGGGAAAACATTTTTACAGTTAAAGGTTCTGATAAAGGCCTCATCTCCAAAATATACAGAGAATTGACTTTAATTTATAAGAAATCAAGCCATTCTCCAATTGATAAATGGTCAAAGGATATGAACAGACAATTTTCAGATGATGAAATTAAAACTATTTCCACTCATATGAAAGAGTGTTCCAAATCACTATTGATCAGAGAAATGCAAATTAAGACAACTCTGAGGTATCATTACACACCTGTCAGATTGGCTAAGATGACAGGAACAAATAACGATGAATGTTGGAGGGGCTGTGGGAAAACTGGGACACTGATGCATTGTTGGTGGAGTTGTGAAAGAATCCAACCATTCTGGAGAGCAATCTGGAATTATGCCCAAAAAGTTATCAAAATGTGCATACCCTTTGACCCAGCCATACTACTACTGGGCTTATACCCCAAGGAACTATTAGAGAAGGGAAAGGGTCCTGTATGTGCCAAAATGTTTGTGGCAGCCCTTTTCATAGTGGCTAGAAGCTGGAAGATGAATGGATGTCCATCAATTGGAGAATGGTTGGGTAAACTATGGTATATGAATGTTATGGAATATTATTGTTCTATAAGAAATGACCAACAGGAGAAATACAGAGAGGCTTGGAGAGACTTACATCAACTGATGCTGAGTGAAACGAGCAGAACCAGAAGATCATTATACACTTCAACAATGATACTGTACGAGGATGTATGCTGATGGAAGTGGATTTCTTCAACATAGAGAAGAACTAATCCAATTCCAATTGATTAATGATGGACAGAACCAGCTACATCCAGAAAAGGAACACTGGGAAATGAATGTAAACTGTTATTTTTACCTTCTGAATCCAATTCTTCCTGTGCAACAAAAAATTCGGTTCTACACACATATATTGTATCTAAATTATACTGTAATATATTTAACATATATAAGACTGCTTGCCATCTGGGGGAGGGGGTTGGGGGAGGAAGGGAAAAAATCTGAATAGAAGTAAGTGCAAGGGATAATGTTGTAAAAAATTACCCATGCATATGTACTGTCAAAAAATGTTATAATTATAAAATAAAATAAAAAATTAAAAAAAAAAAAAAAAAAAAGAAACTTACTATGTAGCTGTAGACAAGTCACTTAAACTTTCCCTGCCTCAGTTTCTTCAGCTGTAAAACAGGAATATTAAAAACATTTATGTCTTGTTTGATTTTAATTAACAGAGAGTTGAGCAAAGTTCTTTATTGCTACAAGTTTCAAAGATTCTCATGACTTTGACATGAATATGAAAATCATTCTCAAAGAGCCTTTTAAAGTGTTTTGCACTACAGAATAAAAAAAAAAATGTAAGTCAAGAAAAAATACGTATGTAAAATTCTGTATTCTTTATATCTTCCCTATGACTGTAAAGACAAGGGTCTGCTGTGAAACTTCATCTGTTTCATTCTCATAACTTTATGAAGAATGGCATGGGTGGGATATAGATTATTTTAATAAAATTGTTATTTTGTTGAGAGTGGGCAAATAGATAGCTGGTGATGTTTTCTTGGTGACTGCTGTGTCTACTCAAATCTCTCAGACAGATTCTTCTTCCTGTAACGAACCGTTGTCTCCAGGCAGTTGCTGTTAACTCTTGTCCTTAGAAGTGACTTCCCTTCCTGCAGAGAGCCCCGTCAAGCCTGATGCAATGCAGAGTCTTTCTCTTGAATCCTGGCTCTGAATCTCCTCCAGCTCTTATCCTTCTCCAGGCAGATCTGCTCTCTGCGCCCAGTGCTGTCTCTTTTTATCCTCCCAGAGAATGGGCGTGGGATAATGCAAGGGCTTCTGGGAAGAACCACCCCAGCCAATGAGCTTGCCCCCTCTATCAAGTCAACCTGAGTTCTCACCTTGTAATTGTCCAGAAAACCTGAATTCTCACCTTGTCACTATCCAGACAACCTCAGTTCTCACTTAGTAATCCTAACAGGTGACCTTTTTCTTCTTGGTAATCAAGTCTGAATTTTTTTTCAATGTACTTGGTATTTGAAAATTACTATTTCAATACCTTCAAAATCATATCAATTTCCACATGGACCTCTCCTGTGTATACTTCGCATGCTCTTCCCATTTTTGTTTTCTTCCACACCACTTCCAGTTGCTCATACAGGACATCCAATGTTAGGTCTCATAAGTGATGATTTTACTGTCCTTGAGAGAGAAGAGTTTGTTACAAAAATCTTTTACAATTCTTTTCCATTTTTATTTGGTTTCCCATCCTTCCACTTTCTCCTTAAATTCATTTGGTGTGACTTTAGTCAGATCTGCTTTTTTTCTCTTCATTTTTTTTTAACACAACAGAACAATGCAAATGATTCTTATTCAACTATAAACCCAAAGCATTTTGGTCATGGTGAAGAATTGAGAAAAAAAAATGTACCTCCCTCCTTCTTTATAGAAGTTGGAAATTATAGGTATGGAATATTGTATATTATCAAGCTTAGTTGATCTGTTGATTGGCTTGGGAACCATTTAATTTTTTCCTTCCTTTTCTTATTCTTTGAACAGGTGATACCTTGTTGGGGTGAGGCTCAGAGCTTGGGAGCTGAGGGTTCCTTGTGAGATACAAATTGTCCCACAAGATGGTAGAGATAGGAGCACATCTGATGATGTCCCACAAGGTAGCATGGGCATAGAAATGCAGATTCTCCATTAAACAAAGCAGTCTATTTCCATTACTGCAGAGAAATTCCATTTAAAGACAGTATATTATGAATGGGATCTATTCTCAAAAGTTATAGAGGAATGATATAAAAGAAAAATCTATAAAATACTCTATGCTAATAAAGAACTAAATAATTAGAAAAATATTATCATAGGTAGATTTATACAATATAATAAATGACAATACAACTCCAAATAATTTACTTGTTCAATAAAACTTTATGTCTGTGATTCTATGTCTCATGAATACTGGTCTAATACCTGCTGTCCAAAACTATCTTCAGGGAACTTTCTCTCTGTTTCTCTTCCTCTCTTTTAAACAAGTTGCATCCAGTCTCATGGGCTCCCTTAACTGCTTATACTTTATAATGGCTTTTTCAAAATGGCTTTAAAATGTACAAACTATTGCACATGATTGCATCTGTGTGCTATGCTACAGATAAAGTTTATAAAAGAAAAATATAGTTGGGGATAAGTAATATCACAAGGGCATTCCCAACTCCTACACCAGGGATGTGATCTTCCTTTCTCCATGCTGACCCTCTCACTAACCTTTGCGCATTTATTGTCCAGATAACACTTGGTTTGGAAAAATAGGGAGAGAAGTTAGAGACAGTAGATGAAACACTTCTTCCCAGGGTGTTGGAAATGGCATGCAGTACACTATTTAAAGACTATTAAAGTATGTGATTTATCAGTAGTGAAGAGAACTTAGTTTCCTTCCTATTGATTTCAGAGAGAATAATTTTTTTTTCTTCTAAAGAAAATCTGCAGGAAATAATTATAAAAGTTCCTGTGTGAAATGCATGGGTTTTTGGTTTTGGTTTTTGTAAACAAAATAAGACCAACTATCAAAAGCATAGTCTCACTAATGAATTGTTGGTAGAGTTGTGAACTGATCCAACCACTCTGGAGCAATTGGGAACTATGCCCCAAAAGACAATCAAACTGTTTATATTCTTTGATCCAGCAATACTAGCAGTAGGTCTGTATCCCAAAGAGATCATAAAGAGGGAGAAAGGACTTACATGTGCAAAACTATTTATAGCAATCTTTTCATAGTAGAAAAAATGAAAATTGAGGAGGATATCATTTGGGAAATGAATACTACTTGTGCTATAAAAAATGAGGAACAGGTGGATTTCAGAAAATCCTGGAAAGGCTTACATGAATTAATGAAAAGTTATATGAACAGAATGAAAACATTGTACACAATAACAGCAGCATTTTGGATGATCAATTATGATTGACTTAGCTCTTCTTAGCAATATAATGATCAGGGACAATTGCAAAGGATTTATGATGGAAATTTCTATCCATAACCTGAGAAAGAACTAGTGAATGTTGAATACAGATTGAAGCACTTTCTCTATTTTTAGTTTTGGTCTTTTCTTCTTTTACAATTAAGACTAAAGCAGAAATATGTTTTACAAGATTGTACATACAGAAACTCTATCAACTTGTTTACTGTTTTAGGGAAGGAGTGAAAAAGAAAAATTGGAACTTAAAATTTCATAAAAAATTAATGCTAAAATTGTCTTTACATATAATTGAAAAAATATTACAAATAAAAAACATAGTTTCTATCTACTTGGATTCCAAGGACTTATCCTAACAAAGATCTCAGAGCACACTAGGTTTCCTGCCATCTTCTTGATTTGCAGAGGTACCCAAGGATGATTAAGAAATATGTTGACCAAAGGAGAATATGTACACTTTGTTTTTAGAAATACCCAAAGGAATTATGATTTCAGTATTGTAGAATGTTTCCACATGGGAACTTTATACACACAGGAAGATTTCAGGTAATTTAAGGCTTTTGTCAATGAATCGTAGGGAATTATTGTGTCCATGAGAAGGTTAACAAACTTCCCAGAGTCATAGCCATTTTCCTGAGATCACAGAGTACCTTGGACAGTATTTGAACCCAGAATTCTAGAGATCGAAGCCCTGAACCCTATTTTACCATACTATTTAATTTGAGAGACAGTAATGGATAATTGGAAAGTAATTCCCATCCTATGTCTATTGAGAACAAAATTGGAGATGGAGTTAAACCAAGTATGTCTTCAAGATGCCCTATATTAAGAGGGAAGGCTTATTCTCCTTAGTCAATAAAGCACTGAAGGTATGGGGAGAGAGCAAAAACAAAATCCATAAACAATCAAAAAATCCCAACTGAATTTGAAGTCATGGAAATCAAATTTGAATCTTGGCTCCACACACTAAATGTATGACCTTAGAAAAGGCATTGACCTTCTTTTGGCTACAAAAAGCTCATCAACAAAACAGACAGGAGAGTGAAAAAGGTGATGATGGAAAAGATGGGTCTCTAAGGTTCCTGCCTCCTCTAGACCTAGGATCCTATGTGGATAATAATGGTATTTAAAATTCTGCCTTAGGGTTTTTTTTTTGTTGTTGTTGTTGTTTTGTTATTTTGTTTTTATTTTCATGACAACGTAGGAGGAAAGTGCTATTTATGATTTTCATTTTACATTTGAGGAAACTGAGGAAGAGGTTAGGTCATTTGACAAGGGAAACAGTGTCTGGGGTCAAATTTGAATTCAAGATCCAGAATTCTAAGCACTTTGCAATCTAACTGCTTTAGGGAAAGTGCTGTCTCAGAATAAGTAGTCTACATTTGCTATTTTCTTACTAGCAGTTTTTTTACCTCTCTCCTTCCTCATCTCTAACATTTACAAAGGCTTGCTGTTTTTCAAGTTGCAAATTAAGACTTTAGAAGGTTTACTCAAAAGCTCATTGGATCTCTTATCTTCCTTACAGTGACTTAAATCCCATGGAAGACATCCTTAGGAGTTAAATAAAATTCTATTGTTTCTCTTTGACTTCTCTCCCCATCTGGATTCCATTTTCACTTGTAGGACATAAATAGGATTGCTCTAAGATTAAATGAATATTCTCTGTGTACACTTGCTTCTGGTTTCTCTATCAAAGTATCCCACGAGCGCCTTTACAAATCATTGCACAGTTAAATGTTGGGGCAGGTAAAAGAAGGGGTTTCTAGATAACTTGAGAAGAAAAACTTAGAATCACAGATTCAAAGCTGTTAGATTTTAATCTTATTACAGTTGGAGTCGATTTTGTAACTCTTACACTCCAATGGTCTTATTTTACAGATGAGGAAACCTCTGTCACAATTGGTCACATATATAGTAAGTGGCTTGGGGCTTCTGACTAAATCTACTCCTATTTCACTTCTAGTATATGATGTTTAGAACATCTGGATTTGGGGATTGGTTTATTCAGCTGGTTATATCTTTAGGACAAAGATTATTTTTCTTCAGTTATTTCAGTCTTTTTGACTCTAATTTTTTTTTTTTGACAAAAATAATAGAATCGTTTTTAATTTGTTGCTCCAATCCATTTTACAGATGAGGAAACTAAGGTAAATAGGCTTAAGTGACTTATCCAAGCTTACACAGCTAGTGTCAATCCAGATTTAAACTCAGGTCTTTCTGCTCCAGGCTTGGCACTCTATCCATGCTGCCCTTTAACTGCCCTAGGATATTTTTCATAAGAAAAGGTCAGCAATTCTTTTCATACAATGGATTTTTCACCAACTAGGTTAGAATTTGGTGAATATTAAGAAGTTCATAAAGAAGAATGAATACATAAATTTAAGCTCAGCACTGTTGTATTAAAAAAAAAAAAAAAAAAAGATTTCAGGCTACCTGGCAACCTAGAAAAGTCAAAGTATTCAAAAGAGGTATATACAAATTGCAGTAGATGACCCCAACCCTCCAATTCTGAAATTTAGTGATTCAATGAAAAACATTGTGCATGTCAACATTGGCACAAACAATTATTCCAATACTAAATTTTACAGTTATATCATCATTTTAGTCTTGCTGATATTCATTCCCATGGTTAGCCTCATTTATTAACCACCAAGGTCATGATCACTGTTAGATATAAATATGCTTGTATGTGTCCATAAATGTGTATATATGTACTGTGTGTATTGTACATATGGGGTAGCTGCCCATGTAATACATATATAATATACAGATATATTTCTGTATGTATATGTTAGAGTTATCCTAAAATTGAGTCAAGTAAATATTTTAATTTTAAGAGATCAGTGATATTTTGTGTGCTTTCTTTTATTCTTCAATATTTGTGGTAAGTACTCAAATGGGATAAATTAACAGGGAAGAGAGAAGGGATGTTTTTCTGGATGAAAATTTTTAAATTTAAATTTAAATTTAGGTTTTAAAAAGATGATTCACCCGCCTTTCTTTGTAGTTGCCATTCTAGAATGTCATGGCATTTGGCCAAGAAGGAAACATGAGGATGATACTATGTGACAAGAATTTGTAACACTAGTAAAAAAATTACAAGATCAGCTGATCACAAAAGCACAAAATGAGGAAGCCAAACTTAGCTTTAGGATTATAGTACTTTTTTTTTTTCCCATCTAAGCAATGGAAATAAAGGTTCCTAGGCTCCTAGGCACTCAAAATTGCAAAGTGAGTGAACTTAATTTTGGTATGATTCTATTTCTACTTCTCTCATCTCTGAAGATACACCATATGTTATATTCAAAGATGATGATGTTATTAATGATGATTATAATAATAATAATGTAGTACTTTTAGATTTATGTTATTATATATCAGTTATCTCATATAATAATCTTATCTTGCTAATGTTGCCCTTATAGTCCAAACTATTCATTATTGTTTCTTATTTCTAAATTGAGTCAATTTCTCTACTTACTTAATTCTTTTACTGTTGTCACAATATTTTTCAATTTCAATCTATGATTGATTTATTTCATCTCCTTGCTTAAAATAATATATTGTTCCCAAGTCCCAAAAGATCCTGCTTCTTTATTAAATTTTTTCTCATCATCTGTATCTTATTTTCCTATTATTTTATACTAAAAATATGTTTCTTTCTTTTGTATTAATATCCATTTATCTCTTTTTCTCAATCAAATTTAACTTGAGAGAGATAGGGAATCTATCCTAGAAGCAGGAATACCTGAACTGAAACTAATCTCTTCCCTTCTCCTCCCTTTGTCTGTGGCTAGATATGCCACTTTATTTTTCACTGACTCATAAGCAAAATGAAGATATTGAACTGGATTTTCTTTTAAGGGTCTGGTTAGTTTGGGCATCCTTCAGATTCTTCTTGAATCATTATACTGAGAGCTAATTAGGTGTACGCGTGACCATACAAAACTCAGAATCCAAGACAGAAAACATCAGAATTCTAAGCAATATTCATATAAAGCAATATGGTATGATAGATAAAAGAATGAACCTATAAGACCTGGGTTCAAATAAAAACTCAACACATGTTAGCTTTGTGAGTACAGGCAAGTCATTTAACAGAGCCCCAAGCCATTCTCTAAGTCTATCAGTGGCAAAGCAGGGGTACATCTTTGCTGAGAGAGGAAGTTTTCTATATCAACCAATAAGAGCACATCACAGGTTTAGTATATCCCTACAAAAAGGGAACAGAGGATTGAATAGTAATTCAGTTGTGTCCATATCTTTGTGACCTGATGGACCATCACACAGCAGGCCCTCCCAAAGTCTGAAAATAACAGTCCATTAAGCAATAAGAAGCTTCCTCATTAAGAGAAAGGGGACATTGAGCCAGATAACCTTTGAAGTCCCTACTGTTATAAATCCATGCAGCAACCCCCTCTAAGGTCTTTCCTTGCCTAACCCAAAATGGTATTAAACTCAAAGAAATAACCTGCTTGGCTACATAGCAACTTAGAAAAGGATACACTAATTTAATCAACGTTGTGGATTTTTTTTTTTATTTTGTTAGACATTTCCCAATTATATTTTAATCTGGTTCCTGGTAGCATCTAGGAACTTTGTTTGTTGGCAGGCTGAGGCTTGACACCTCTACCCTAAAATACTTCATGATCCAGAAATCAGTCTCCTTATCTTTTCCCCTCAAAATATCCATACCCATATTTCAACTGAACTTTACACTTAGGAGTAAAGAAATCAGATTAAAATAAATTGTATTTAGATAAGAATGACAGATTTTTCCTGTGTGACTCATTCAGAAGAATTTATATTTTAAAAGAGGATGCTAATCAACCCACAGGAATTTTGGGTGACAAGAAGAATATAGATATAGGTATAGATATAGGTGTACAAGGGAATCAAGGATGAAAATACTTATATAGAACAGGAGAGCCTTCCTGTTGCTCGTCAAATATTGTATTTCATTTATCTTTGTCACTTTGTTCAAGGAATGGACCAGTCATTATTCTGTTTTACACTTGTTTCTGAATTGAGGGCAAATAGTATGACCTGCCATCAAACAACTACAAGCCCGAGAACCCAGCACTGACTATGTTTCAAATCCCAAACTTTTTCATATCTGTAAACTGGGAGAATCAACTCATTCTAGTTTGTCTAAATCATCCAAGAATCTTAAGTAAAACTTCAGATTGGCTATCTGTTCCCTACTTCCCCAAATAAGGAAGATAACTAGAAATAAAAAGACACTACATTTAGATCAAGAGAACCTCATTTAGAATCTAGGTTTACCTGTTTTCTGTTTGTGCGCCCTTGAACAAATTACATCCTAAGCTTCTGTTACCTCATTTGCAAAATGATCTCAAAATAAATCCCATGACATTTTAAGTCTGTTTTTAGCTCCTGTAATTCCTAGTGGGTAGCTCTTACCTTATCCCTTTGGATAACAGAGTTTTAGACTATGACTCACTAGATTGTCACAGCTCCAGATCCCTACTTTCCCAGTTTCTTGCCTAAAGATCATTTAACCTTACTCATAGAACTTGTTGTGGGCAAGGGCACTTCTAATCTCCAATTCCAGACAGTTCTCTTGTGTGTAGATATAACAAAAGTTATTATACCTTAGAAGCTAGGATAAGATCTGGATAACTGAACTACCAATGAATTCCCAAGACTAATTAACATCTTTCCATACATGCTTAGTCTTTTGTTCTCTTAACAATTGTCTGCTTGCAACTTTGATCTTGTTCACTGTGCCCAGTTCACTGTCCCTAAATGGCAGAGAACATAGGAGAGCTTTTTGTTTGTTTGTTTTGTTTTTGAGGTGCAGAGGGATACTTTTGGTTTTTGTTTTATTTTTTTCCCCCTCAGAGAACAGAACTCTAGTAGAGTTTAAAAGAATGGACTTGAAATCTCATCTAATCCTATCCATCATTCCTCAGATGATAACATTAAGATCCAAAGAGATCCCCTAACTACCTTGTAATGTACATCATGTTGCCCAAGAGATAAATTCAAGGGCAAGATATTGTGTCTATGTCTATAAGTCTGTCTATCTATATCTATATCTATATCTATATCTATATCTATATCTAGATAGATAGATAGATATAAGGAATGATGACACAGCCACACATTACAGCAAAAATTCTGTCCATCTCAAGTGGTCATAGCCACTTTATCTTCCCAAAGAAAGTTGAATAAAAGAGCAATCCATCCTGGGCAAGGAATTGTCTTAGATAACAATGGGAGACTTTCATAATATTTATTCTCTGTTTGTATATACTTTTACAACACAACTGAGATGTACATTCAGAAGCACAACCAGAGGCCTTTATCAGGATAATAAAATTACCAGATCATAAGTTTTAATTTTCCTCTCAACTTTCAGATGGTGTCATGATGTTTAAAAATATCTATTTAGGCAAATCCCACTGGATTTACCTGATGCTCATTAGGCTTTTATTTGCAAGAATTGTCCTAACCGACAATTTAATGCCCCATACTTCAGCTCAAAGACTCTGTTAAAAAGAGTAATTAGCATCAATAACACTTACCTGTATGTGTAAAGTACAGGCTATGCACCCATAATAAGTAAAGAATCACAACACAGGTACTTTAAACAATGAAGTGAGTGGAATTGATGAGACAAAGACTATCCCTAATGAGGTCTTTATTGAAGGTCCCTTCATAAAATGAAGATGCAAAGTCTGGGAGAGAATTTATCATGAAATAAAATTGTATATCAATCATCGGAAAGAGTTAAGTGCTGCCTTCAAGCTGCAAACCAAATCCTGGATCCCACAGAACACTTATCAATCCAGGAAACCTAGATTTAATCATTTACAAGCACTGAATCTCTCAAAAGTCAAAACCCCTTTCAAATATGGAAAACTTACAATGTGCTACCTGGGAATTATCTGAATCTCTCAGGGATGCTGAAAAGGAAAGGAGTGGGAAAGGGAATAATTCCTCACTGAACAGAAAAATGGCTCCAATCCCTTTCAAATATGAAAAACTCACATTGTATCTGGGAATTATCTGAACCTCTCAGGGACGGTGAAAAGGAAAGGAGCAGGGGAGGGAATTCACCACTGGACAGAAAAATGGTTCCAGAGTGATGTTGGCATGGTGAGAACAGAACCCAACAGAGCAGGGAGATGTGAAAACGCAACCCCCAGAACGGAAACAATGACAACAACAAAGATTATCTCATAACCTGTTTTGTCAGAGCTGGTATTGATGGCATTGGTAGTGATGGAGGTGAAGGTAGTCTTTGCGCTGTCCTTGGCAGGTACAGATTTCTGTTTATTTTTCATGGCTTCCAGTGCTTTGAGCTTCTTGGCATGTTTAGTGCCTTTGTAGTGGGCCGCAGCCTGGCTCTACAAAGGAGAACAAAATGAACCATGCAATCAGGCTCATTTCTAAACTGGCATTCTCTGTATTAGTACAAATACAGATGACCTTTCAATAATGGGTACCATCCATACTCTTCCTGACAATGATCAAATAGCTAGCACGTTTCAGAATGATGCCGGAATATGAACAGAATTGGGTGCGTAAGAATCCCAAGGCAGAAAGGATCGAATTGGATAAAACCTAAAAAAATAAAATCTTGACACATCACTGAATATTTTTTGGTGGTGTAAAGAATTTCACTTTGGCACATTGGAATGCTGCCTTCATTCTACCATATTGCTTGTCTCCCTAAGACTTAAACAAGGAGACTAATGAATTGTCCATCTGGCCCATTTACTCAAAAATGTGTCCAATGCAATCACTGAATGTATTACTAACAGGAGTTGCCAAAACTGTTTATGTGTAGGAGCTCATAACTAACAAGGGAAGGGGCTACTCTACAGATACATAGCTGGGTGAAAGAGTTTAGGAGGAAATATGGTGCCTACATTTTAATATTTGGAAGCTATTCAACTTTCTAGCTTTAAAAGGAAGGGTCAGTTTATCCTGCTCCCACCGGAAGGAAGCCAGTAAAATTCAAGACTAAGGACATTCTTTCAAATCATGAATCTCAGAGACTCTGACTTATTGCCAAGAGCTCCCAATGTGTTCTGACTAACAAGTGAAACTGATGGTAGCAGTGTCTTTTACCAATGTTTCTGCAGAGATTTTCCCATTCTTTATATTTTTTCAATAATACATGTATTTCCCCTTTAATTTATTGATATAAGTATATATTAAGAGGGCCTTTAAATATAAATCCTTCTTTTCATCCTACTTTTCTCCCATTCTTTAAAGAAGATCAAGAACACAGACCTAGGAGTAGAGGTTGGAATGATAGGCTACACTAAGGATTGTTTGGGTCCCTTTCTATAATGAGATGTTGAAATATCTGAAATTCTTAAACCTTCACATTTTACAAATCGATATCTAATGGACAAATATTTCCCCAAGAATTGAGGAACCTAAGTCTGGGATCCTATAATAAGTAAATAGTATTACTTTTTTTTTTTTTTTTTTTTTTTTTGTGGAAGATATAATTCTCTTTTAAAATTTAAGTTTTATTCTTCTCCTTTCCATTACTTCCTCTTTCTCCACTCCACTCATTCTTTCTTGAAGGCCAAGAGAAAAACTAACTTTGTACAAGGCTTGAAATAGAAATGATTGAGACAAATCAGCTGTTAGGACTTAACATCACAAAACTCTACTGATGATGAAAAGGCCATTGTGCTCTACCATCTTGAAGTCTCATTGATCACTGAACATTCATGAAAAAGTAAACACTTATCAGCATCTCTTTTATCTTGTACAGAGTAGAGTTTAATGTTGAAATGAATTGAGCTAGTAGTAGGGAAAATTAGTAAAAAAAAATAATGACCCAACTTTAAAGAGTGAATTTTTAAATTAAAATATATGCTAATAAACATTCAAAAATCACTCTTTTCATCTAGCTACTAGAAAAGTGTATTTAGTCATTTTAAAATGTATTAATCTATTAATATTAAAATTTATCAATTTATTTAAGGTGCATCATTCTGACTGGCTAAAACATGAGATTTTTAAAATATAAGTACCAGGTACCCTTATTGAAAGAACACTGGACAGTGAAGTTATTTATTAGAACAACTTAAACAGATAGCACAGTCATGCATCATTTACACATTTTCAAGGACACATAACACTGAGACATACTAAAAGCCAAAAACAAGAAGTTAAGAGATGCTACAGTTAAAGAAACAATGTCATATTAGCATGATCATGTGATATAAAGTATTTCCATTGAATATAATTTTTTTATCATTTCCACCAAGTAATAAACATTTACTTTAATATTGTTCTTTTAAAATATTTTTATTTTCTTTTTCTTTTTCCTTTTTTTTTTTTTTTTTTTTTTTTTTGAGATTGGATGTCTCTGTCCCACCAACACTGAAAGTAGAGCAGCCATTTACAAGCCTGACCCCACTATTGATAAGCATATTTATTCTGATCTGTTCCATTTCCACTCTATGAGTGGTTTACCATTTTTTGAGCAGCCTGGTGCTCTCCACTCTTAGGAGTTCACCATATTTTTGCTAGACTTAGTTCAGAGATCTGATTAAATTTAGCTTTACTAGAGCTCAGAACTTCTAAGCCCAAGCAACCCACCAATCTTGTTCTCTCTGATAATAGGGATAAAGATTTATACAAGCATTTGTCACCATGCTCCATTGGTCAAGTTTTTATTTTATTTATTTCTTTAAAAAAAAAACAAAAACATTTCTATTACTGGATAGAATAGAGGGGAATTGCATATGTACCTGTAAATCTATTATATCCAACTTGCTACTGCTTTTAAATACATAATAAATATATCTTATAACTTTTCCCCTTTATTCCCCTCTTCCCCCCCCATTGTAGAAATGGCTACCAATAGACACAAATATGGATATCTATACCTATATCTGTGTGTGTATGTGTGAGTGTGTATAAAATCATTCTCTTCATACTTCTATTTAGCAGTTCTTTCTCTGGATGTATCTCTTCCCTTCCCTTTGTAGTGTATTTGGATATTTATAATAGTCAAAATGACTTACTCAAAGTTGTGATTTTTAAGTTTGTTTTCAAACTAGTCAAGCTTTTCAAGGATAATTATATCAATTCAATTAAATTATTTGATAATTTATTTGATATTTGATAAAAGTGTTTTATAAGTTATATTTTCATCTTTAAAAACTTAAGCACCACCCACTCCATTTTTCCCCTGTCTCCAGTGGAGAAATGTGAACTTTTCAAAAGCATTCTAAGATTGGGTAGAAGGGGTGATGACTTATACTGAAAAGTAATTTAATCAATATGGAAAAATCCTGTTTGGAATCTAATTTACTCATTTAAATTAGTACATTATAACATACAAATAAGAAAGAAATAACATAAATTCATGTGTGAAATGATACATACAATGAGATTTCTGTTGATATCTTTATTGGGTAATTAGGAGGTAGGACCAAGCCAGGAGTCAGAAAGACACGAATTCAAATCTGGCCTCAGATACTTAATAGCTATGTGAGCTTGGGCAAGCACTTAACCATATTTGCCTCAGTTATCTTATCTGTAAAATGAGCTGGAGAAAGAAACAAAAAGTCCCTATAGAATCTTTGCCAGGAAATCCCAAATAGGATCATAGGCATGACTGAGAGTAACTTCCTAGGCTTCCAAGTGATATAATTAAATTTCAGACATCTTACCATCTTTAAAATTTTCAACTGTCCACCTCCTCAATGACAGCCATACTTTAAAAATCCTTTCAAGGACCAGGTATGAATTTATCTCTAGTGGATCTAGGGAGTAAGCCCATTTATAAATAATATGAATAGAGAAAATGTAATTCTAAAATGATGGTCCTAAGCAAATTCTCACTTTCCTGAGCTGTGAACTCAAAAACTAAATTGGAGAACATCAATTGAAGTGTGCCCTCAAAGAAATTGTCCAATGAAACTCAAGAAGGTCATTGTGGATTCAATTAAGGAATCTGTGTGATGAGAATACAGGGACAGAATTAAAGAGAATGCTAAGTACTGATCCAATCAATCTGTTTAACAATGGCAAACAACCCAGATCTTGTAGACTTCCAGTCTGTCTTTATTTTACTTGAATATTTCAATTATAGGGAGCTATGATTTCCATAGTGACAGCCCTCCCTATATCAACTGATGTAGGCTGCCTTCCTTTTTTACCTTAATAATTTTTTTTTATTTTTTATTTATCTATCTATCTATTTATTTATTCATTCTTTTATTTATTCATTTATTTATTATTTATTTTTATTGTTAGTAATCTGCATTTCAAAATCATTATGTGGTATCCAATCTAACACTGAATTTTTGCAGATGCAACTGGACTGATACTTATAGGAAAGTCCTCCACTGGCTTTGATCACAAAGGCTTTCCTTCTACAAGAAATCTTTCCCATTTACCCTCTCCCCTCCCTGTCTTCTTTCTGAGATTACTTTCTGTTTTACATATATTTATCTCATATATACCTAGTTGTCTGTTATCTTCCCTATTAGAACTGGAGCTCCTTGAAGGCAGCCATTATACAATTATCTTTGTTTTCCTAGAACTTATCATTTGCTTATCTCCCAACTAATTTCAGAACTACTAGATCCTCCTAGAATTCATATTCCACTGGCCCAGTTATTGAAAATCTGGGGCCCTTTTTTCCCAAAGGACTGGGAGGGAACATTAGTAGAGTATTACCTCCACACCAGTGATGTCATTATCAGGGCAAATTTTATTTCAAAGTTTCAGCATAAGGGCAGAGTACTTCTCCTTTTGGGAGAAAGTTCCCTAGAGTGACTTCCTCCTTCTTAGCTCACTTCTTGTCTCTCTACAGCCCTCATGATGACACAGCATGACTGGCACCCAATAAGCCTTCCTCTGGGCTTTCCTTACTCATTAACCCCCAGTCTGTGGAGCTGAATTACCCATCCACCCCAGTCAGAATGTTGTCTATATTATAGCCAGCTTTTCCTACTAGTTTTGTCCCAGATGGAAAATAACTAACCTAGCTTATACCATTAGTTCACTTGCATTATCCAAAAAGTTATTTAAATTCTCTAAGAAACCTGGTTTAAAAGTCATAGGTAATGCTTTGATGAGTAGAATTGCATGTTATAAAGATTCTGATGAACTCACTGTAAAATTCCAGAAGGAAAGATCAAGAAATATTATCTCATGTCTTTCAAGATCATCTGAACAAGACACAGTGAATTAGATAGACTAAATCTTTCAATCACATCTGATCCTGCTGTGGCCATAAAAAAAAGTCTCAGCCCAAGTGTGGCTCCTGCTGTGAAGTTATAAAAGCAATAACTCAGGAGAAGCATCTTCCCTGGCTTAAACAATTTTTACATTTTGGGGAAGACAGAAGGAACCAAAGTGGAATGTCACTGGTCCATGTTTCCAAGGATCATTTCCTGAGCTTTATTAACCAGTTTTCATTTCAAGGTCTTCCTGGAAAGCTGGGAACCATTCCATAAAAATGTGTGTGTATGTGCATTTAGAAATATATGCTCTTAGATCCATCTGTATGCATATATCTGCATGTATATTTTAAAGGAAAAGAAAGAGCTTCCTGTTCTAAAAAAAAAAAAATTAATAAGTAATCAAACAGCTGCAGTAATTGCATCATGATTATAAGAATAGAATAAAGAAGAGTTTAATGTTTTCAACGCAAAGAAAATAAGTCAGTGAATAAGAAAAGGTCACTCTAACTGACCTTACGTATTGAATGAAAATATAAAGCAAAACAAATAGCAGCCGCAAAGGCAAGGAACAACACTGCATTTTCTCATAGACCCCTGTGAAATAAGTGGGTCTTTTATAATTTCCCTTTAGGTCATGTGCCAATAGTCTAATCTGATTTTTAATATCTTGAATATTGGCTGCAATTTTTAGGAAATAACTCAAATTAAAGCAAATTGGAACTCAAATTCAACTAATGGTTAAATATATCCATCTAGAACCAGTTTGTTTGTCCTTGTCTTTAAGATAAGAATTTCTTTCTGAATCACTACTATCTAGTGGGGCCACTTACAATATTTTAAAATCATAGTACAATTTTGATTTAACTCTGTATGTGATGTTTTGAGGACCTTTTAAAAATAGAATTACCGGATACTCATAGCATTTCTGATATTAATTTTTTTGATTGTAATATAAATACAAAATTAAAAAGGTAATGGTTGCTGGTGATATCATACAAATTGACCGATGTAAAAAAACAACAGTACATAAAGACAAAAATCAGACAGCAAGCAATTGAAGGTAGATATATGACCACTTCTTTTTCTTCTAAAAATATTATGATGGAATATATTGGTTGAAAATAGGATCATATCTAAAAATTATCCTTCAACAAAAAAAGTTTGAGCTGGGGCTAATTTCACTCTAAACAATTTATATTAGTCAAAATGTAAGCATTTTATATATAAAATGAATGTTATATTTATCCATCATATAATATAAGTATAGGCCACATATGAATTATATTAGTTAAAGATTAGAATCTCACAAAATATAAGAATTACCTCTCTTAGTGTGAGTTGGTATTCATTGGTATTCTTTGGGAGATTCTGGGGAGGAAATGAAACTGATGAAACATGATACTGTATTCAGGAAACCTCAACTAGTTTAAAAAAAAAAAAAAAACAAATTCACTATATATTATACTTTAAAAAATACAGAGAATAATGCCAAAATATTTTTAAAACATCTTCCTTAACCCCATTTTTCTTCAAGCTTGTACCAGGGACAGGATATCTGATATTTTTTTTCCCTACTAATATGCTTTAATTTTTGAAATAGGCTTTATTTCCTATTCACTTAACACAATAGAGTATCTTCATTCACAAACACATTTTTGGTACCTGAAGGTTTTTAGGTCCACAAATTACTTCAGACTAAATTTGAAATTATAAGTTTTGTGATCCTAGGTAATTTACAGCTATAATCCTAAGCAAATTTACTAGTTTCCCTTAGGAACAATTACACATATTTCATAAACGTGTTTGTGAACCCACTTATGGGGAGGGTCCATGAAATTTCATGGTTAAAGAGGAAGACTGATCATTTTTTATTATTAAAGGATTAAAGGAATATGATGCTCTTCATCACCTTATTTAAGATTGACCTCAACAAGCCAATTGTTCTGTTTATCTGTTATGATATTCCATTGCTTATGAATGAGATGTGATAAACTGGAAAGGGGGAAGAAATAGTACAAAAGAAAATAACTAATATTTCATTCACACCATATAAAATTTACCAGAGCTGAAGGGCATCTAATCCATTAACTGCAGCTGCATGAAACTGATTCCTAGGCATATAGACTTTTGTTCTTTTTATTCAAAATTGGGTACCTACTTAAAGCTTATAAAAGGAACCTTATCTGGCAGATAAGTCATGTTAATTTGAAGTTCCATTCTCATAAACAAAGCAAAGCAATATCTTTTTTTTTTTTTTTCTTTTTGTTCCCACTCCACCCCATTCAGTAAAAGAAATTCAAATATTTAGAGAATCATAGTTTTAAGTAACTTGCCTCCACTGGTAAAAGCTTTAACATTTTAAACCCATGAATCTGGGTTGAGCAAAGGGAAACAGTCATGAATCCGATAAGTTAATTACCCTTTTCACATTTTGCATCCAGCTATAGCACAACCCATGCATAATAACCTGTTTCAGCTTGGGAAGCCAGCATGTAATTAGATGACCCAAGAGTGATAAAAACTGGAAACTTTCACCAATTTCAGCTATTCCTCATGGCAAATAACATTCAATTAAGAGTGATCTTTCCAAGACCAATGATGGGTGATTCATTTTGGATATGTCTTTGTTTGCCTCAGGACATTAAATACATGGAGTCAAGATAAAAATCTACCTCCCATCAACTAATAAACATTTATTAAGAACCAACAATGAAATAATGAGCAGAGACTTTCAACAAACACAAGTGTTACTAGGTTCAAAAATGGTGCTACCCATGGTTTCTGCAAAGCAAGAAGATAATCTGAATATTTCTTTTAAAAGAGATATTTCCAAATTTGACAGTGCAAAATATTAAGACTCTTTCCTACTGAGCTTACCCCACTGGATAGGAGCAAGCATGGGTACTCACCTGCCCAAAGCAACTCTGACCACTTATATATTCCAGAGTGCCCAATGATTGATGAAGCATTACATTATCTAAGGTGTCTTTTCTGCATTGATAAAGTGAGGGAACTTGAGTGATTGAGACAGGCTAATTGGAGTGTTTTCACCTGGTTCTCGTTGCCAAGGAAACCTGTGATGTTGAAGTACCTTCCAAACAGCTGTCTCATTGAGGATTAGATTGGGGAACTCTGATTGGGACATACATTTATAAAAAAAAAAAAAAAAAAAAAAAAAAAAAAAACTAAGAAGAAGAAGAAAAGAAAAAACTGGAAAGTTGGTTTTGGAAAAGTGTGACTGAGTGCTAACCTAACAAAAAGAATGATTATGAATTAATTAACTTTGGGAAAGTTTGGTCAGTAGAAGACACAAAGTTGTTTTAAATTCCAGAGATTCTATCAAACAAGCATTTATTTAATACCAACCAGGTTTGTTAGCTATATTAGTGGATAGGGATACAAGAATAAAAATTAAACAATATCCATACTAAATAATCTTATATTACGAATACATACAAGAGACAGAATTCTTGAGATCTCATTATTCATTCTGTTTGGTTCTATAAAAATAATAATAAAAGTGGTGGTCTTAATAAATGGTGTGATTACATGTAAGGAATTTATCCTCTCATGTTCTTGATCTCATTCTCCATGAAATGGGACAAGTAATAAATACCCACTGAATTCCATGATTGCCCCTATTAAGCAATAGAATGTAAACTCCTTAAGAATCGGCAATATTATCTTTCTATTATTGTGTTCCTACCACCAATACTACTCTTGGCACATGATATTTGTTTAATAAATGCCTGTCGAACAGAATTGAGGGGAAAATCCAAAAACAACTTCCATAGTAATACTCTCCTAAATTAAAAGTTCCTTTGAGAATGCCTTTCTTAGTGGAGAAATGTTATTTTTTATCATTCATATTAGTGCATGTAATGATATCTGGGATCACCTATGAAATCAGAATGTGTGTTGAGCTCAATTTTACTTTATGGCATTTCTTGGCAGTTCTCTTTGGTCTGTCAAAAGTACTTTGGGGAATTTTTTTTTTTATGGCTCTTAAAGCATCTGACACAAACACAAACCATTGTTTGATGCTTTGATGAAGCTTATCATTAAAAGCAAATGGTTCTACTTACAGAAAGGAGCTTGCTTTAGGTTAAAATTTGTCAAAAAGTAATATGGAGGTTTATTTTTTAAAATTTTAATAAATAATAGAATTTCCTTTGGAAAGCAGAAAAATAATGACTTATTCTTATAAGAACTATGTATTTTAAAACTTATTATTTTAAAAATGCCAGTGCATAAATATTGAAGGGCTCTATTAGCACATACATAAGGAATTGGCTTTACAAAAAAAACATTTAATTCTCTTAGGCCACAAGTACAACATAAACTATAAATTACTGCTTCAGGTCAGATCTATAAAATATTTTTCTTAAAGATTCAGGCACAACTAAATATGTTTTCCCAACTACTAGAATATGGATGTAGGGTAGCCAATCCCTACAATCAGTGTAACAAATGGATTAGAAATGCAATAGAAGTCAACAACATGACATAGGGGCTTGAAAAAACCCCTGATTATATTGGCGGATTTGCCAGAATGAGAAATATTTTTCTATCCTTAACTCATTGCTGTCAGACAACAGTTGAAATGTTTTATTCAGTTCTGAGATTCACATTCTAGGAAACTATCAAGTGGATGCCCTGGGGACAATAGATAGAAAATTTTCACTGGAAAGACTAGAACTTTCTTCTTTAAAGATTACTTCCTACAATGTCTGTATAAGTAGTCTATTTATTTATACTCTGCCATTCCCAATAGAACTTAAATACTTGGTGAGCAGAGGATGGTTTTGCCTATCATTTTATCCACAAAATTTAGAATAAAGTCATACATAATCTTTTGAATTGACCTTCCAAGGATCAGTGAAAGGAATAGGGGATACTTAGTCTGGAGAAGAAAAGACTTGGGGGCTGTTAAATGGGAAAAAAAAATTATACTTTTTAAATTTGAAATTGTTTTCTTCTTGAACCCATGTCATAAAAGTATCAATAGATAAAAGATTTAGAGAGCTAGACCTTGAAATTAGAAAAAATATTTCTCAACAATTTTAGTGGTTCCACAGTTGAATATGTTGCTTCCTTGTGTAATGAGTGTGCCATTATTAGAAACCTTCAAGCAAAGGACAGAAGACTACTTATCAAGGACATTGTGAAGTGTATAGCTCAAGTATAAGAAAGATTTAATATCCTTTCAAATTTTGACAGTCTATGATTCTATGAAGGCAGCATTTTATCCAGAAACTGATGAAGAAAAGTCTATTTATTCCTTTCCTAGTCATTAACAAAATATAGGTGTATTCAAGAAACCTTGCATTTCCTCATATAAGTGAATACAAATTGATACAGCCAAATGAAAACAAAACATTTAAAAATGTATGTGAAATATTGGCCAAAATGGAATTGACATAAAAGAGAACATCATTTTTAATAGACTTAACCTAAATATTTCCCTTCCTTCTCATTGCTAGCAATGATATTCACGATAAAATAGTGTGTGAATATGCTTGTAACCAACCAGTCAAAAGTTGTTTCTTCTTTTAACTTCAAAATACTTTTGTTAAACCTTTTTTATGGGGGAAATAAATTCCCCCTCTTAGCCAGTTCTATCACATTAAATTACATTGATTGTTCTCACATTAAATAAACCATTTGAAATTGTCTCACACTCCATACTCATCAAATTCACTTAGAAGCATGTAAGACAGGGAGGTCAAGGTTAAAAACAAAGTAATGGCAAAGGATGACTTCTTAAAAACTAAACTATTTATAGAAGAATTTTTATGTTGATAAAGAACAAAAAACAAAGTAGATACCCTTCAACTGAAGAACATCTACCTAAGTCGTGGTATATGAAGGCAATAGAATATTGTGTTGTAAAAGTGAATGTGACAAGCACCATAGAATATTAGTTAGAACACTGAATAAATTCAGAAGGATCTAGGTTCAATTCTACTTTAAATATTTATTACTTATATGTCTGACATTGTGCCTCAGTTTCTTTATTTGATAAATAGTGGAGTGTGTGAATAGATCAATGTATCCTAAGGTCCTTTGAATTATGAATCTATTATCATGTGAGGAAAAATGAATACATAGAAGCATGAGAAGAATTATGATCTGAGGAAAGTGAAGTAATCATAATAAAAGACAATATATGCAACAACAATACAAACAGAAAGAACAACAATGTAATCAAAATAAATATTGCAAAATTATAATTGTTGGTTTTGACTCCAAAGAAAATATGAGAGGAATTATTTCCTTCTCACTTCTTTGCAAGGGTGAAGGGACAAATGATGTAGAAGACTTCATACCATG
This sequence comes from Sminthopsis crassicaudata, assembly GCF_048593235.1. Classification (NCBI taxonomy): domain Eukaryota; kingdom Metazoa; phylum Chordata; class Mammalia; order Dasyuromorphia; family Dasyuridae; genus Sminthopsis; species Sminthopsis crassicaudata. The sequence continues at coordinate 29,454,845 of NC_133621.1, read as the reverse complement.
TAATATTTTTTTAAATATGGTCTTAATTTTGTGGAACTGTTTTTCCCTTCTCTTTATTATTTATTATAAGAATAGCTTTCTGCAAGGGACAAAAAGAAATAAGATACTATTTTTTCTAGAAATAAGAAACTATTAATCCAAAAGAAAACAGTAAAATCTTTCAGAAGAAAAATAAACCATCTGCAACTAAAAAACAATTATTTATTCTTTTCCAATGTGCCCAAACAAAATTATATTTGGTCAGCTCTATGGCAGAGTAGCCAAAATTCATAATTTTAGTGATTTTGTGTTGTAATACCTTTCATGAGTTTATATTATTATCCATAATGTCCATTCGTATCAGTCATTCAGCAATTAGTTAAGTTACAATTTTGTGTGAGGTAGGAGGTAGGAAATGTGATGAAGAGAAAAGAAGAAAAGAGATAAGGAGAGGAGAGAAAAGGAGAGAAGAGGAAAGGAGAAGAGAAGAAAAAAAACAAAAACCCATTTCCTCTATGGGGGTACAGAATCTAAAGGGAAATACAAAAATAAAAGTATCTAAATCATTGAAAGTATTTGGATATGATTTTAAAACTAAGAGGTATTAGCAGTTGAGAGATCAGAAAATATTTACAGGAGGACTTTTAGTTAAATCCTGAAGAAACCTAAGGAAATTAAGCAGCAGAGATAATGGAGAGAGAATCCAGGGATGGAAGCCAAATAGTGCAAAGGAAGGATTGATGGAAACAAGGAAACAACAAGGAGCACAGTATAGCTGGATAATAGAGTACAGGAATACCTCACAGCTATTGAGGGTTTGATGCCAGAACACCTTGGCAAAACAAATGTTACCAAAAAGCAAATCACATGAATTTTTAGTTTCCTCATACATATAAAAGTTATGTTTACACTATGTCTTTTGAGTGCACAGTGGTATTTTGTCTAAAAATGTACATAATCTAATTTAAAATACTTTATTGCTAAAAAAAATTGCTAGCCATCATCTGAGCCTTCAATGAAATATTATCTTTCCTATGGTAGAGGGTCTTGCTTCAGTGTAGATGGCTTCTGGCTGATCAGGGTGACGGTGATGGAAGACTGGGTTGTCAATGGAAATTTCTTGCAATAAGACAACAATGAAGTTTATCACACTGAGTGACTCTTCCTTTTACTTGAACACTTAAAGGTCATTGTAGGGTTATTAAATGGCCTACTTCAAAATTGTTGGGAAATAGGAAATGGGAAAGCCCAAGGAGAGAAAGAGAAATTGAGAAATAGCAGGTGGGTGAAGTGGTCAAACATACCCAACATTTATTGATTAAGTTTTCCATTTTATATGGACATATTTTGTGGCAATTCACAAAACAAATGACATCAAAGATCACTGATCACAGGTCATAATAATAGATAAAATAATAATGAACAAATTTGAAATATTATAAGGATTACCAAAATCTGATAGTTAGTTGCTTGACCCAAAGTTGCCACAAACCTACAATTTGTAAAAACAAACAAAAATAAAACAAACTCATGAGGCACAATTAAATAAAGTCTAATAAAATGAGGAATGCCTGTATTAGGAAGAGAGAAAGTCTAAGAAGGCTGGATAGGGAGGAAGGGGCCAAGTTGTGAAGGTTAATATAAGACTCCTGGGAGGTGAGGAACTTAGAGCACAGAATAAAACACAGATTTTTTTTTTCTTTTTTCGTGGAATTGAGCAAAAATTGAATTTGTTTTGTTTGGCTTCATATTTGTAAAATATTTTTTCCTCTTTTCCCTTAAGGATAAATAGTAGGAGAAGGGAAAACAGATTTTAATTGAAAAATAATTTTAAGAGTTTTTCTCCTATACAAATTTGGGTTATGATTAATTATGTGTCATTTCATTTATTTCTTGATCTTTAAACTATATTTTTAAACAAAATTTAGCTTCTCCCTTTGGCTTTCTTTCATATTGACATCATTACCAAGTTTTATGTTGACATGTTGAGACTCATCAAATTCATCATATAATTCCCCTCCTTCCTACTTTGTAATGTAGACAAGATGGCTACATGTCTTAGGATATAATGTCCTTATGCTTGGAATATTTTTCTCTTACCCCTACCTTTTAGATTCTCTGGCTTCCTTCAGCACTCGTCTCAAATCCCATTTCCTGCAGAGGCCTTTCCCAGTCACCAGCTGCTTGTATTATCCCCAATGAAATTTCTTTCCATATACCCAGAATCATACTATTTTGTATGGATCTAGATATCTACTTATTACTTTCTCTATTAGAATGTGTACTCTTTGAGGGTAAGGACCATGTTTTTGCCATCACTTAGCACTGTGCCAGGCACACAAACAGAACTCATTGAAGGCTTAATGATTCACTATTTCATGTTGCCTTTGAATGAATAATAAAATACATTCTATCTGCTCTTGTATTTGAATCTCCAAAGATCCCATGAACTTTTGTTTCACAAGTAATGCTGTTATTCATGTTAATAATAATTAGCAATAATAACAAGCATGTATATAGTGCTATAAGGTTTACAAAGTACTTTGCAAGTATCTCATTTTCTTTTTACAATAACCATGAGAGTTAAGTGGTATTATCACATGGATTTTACCATAGAGGGAACTTAGGCAGGCAGATATTGAGGGACCTACCAAGGATCACACAACTACTGAAGCTAGATTTAAATGCATGTACTCATATTATTGTTCTGTAAGAAATGACGGGCAGGATGATTTCAAGAGATTTACATGAACTGATGCTGAGTGAACTGATCATTATACATGGCAACAAGATTATGCGATGATCAACTCTGATGGATATGGCTTTCCTCAACAATGAGATGACTGGAGTCAGTCCCAATTGTTCAGTAAAGAAGAGAATCAGCTACACCCAGAGAAAGAAATATAGGAAATGAGTGTGGACTACAAGCATAGCATTTCCACTATTTCTATTATGGTTTGCTTGCATTTTTGTTTTCCTTCACAGGTTTTTTTTTCTTTCTTTCTAGATCCGATTTTTCTTGTGTAGCATAATAACTGTATAAATATGTATACATATATTGGATTTAACACATTTAACATGCATTGAATTACCTTCCATCTAGGGGAGGGGATGGGGGGAAGGAGAGGAAAAGTTGGAACAGAAGGTTTTGCAAGGGTCAATGTTGAAAAATTACCCATGCATGTTTTGTAAATAAAAAGCTATAATAAAAAGTGAATACATGTCTTTCAAACTGCAGGTCCCAATGGCCTATCCTTTGAAATACCCATCAATTTTTACTTTAAAAGTGAACTTCCCAAATTAAAGTTATTCATAAAAATCAAGGGAAAGCAATTTTTACACATCATTAGACAATTTCTTCTACTGACTATTCACTGAAAATTAATCCCCCAAAGTTTTAGTAGAGAAAACACTTTCTATTAAGAAAGGAAATCAAGACCTGCCACTTCTATATAAACCTTTAGTAGTCTTCCCTTTGATGTTTTTCTCTGCCTGGCCTTCAATTCATGAGTAGGCTGATTATTCTATTAATAAATCTGTCCCACAGAACTGTAGTTGTTAAAAAATACCTTTGTTCCTGAACTTCATCACAGTCTACAAATAATGATTTACATCCCTACCAGCTGCCTTGCCAGTGCTAAGCACCATGAAATTTCCCTAATGTCCTCTGAGCAGACAGGAAGAATAGTGTGATACAGGGTGAAAAATCTCCCCCCATCCTACAGAGACAACGGTAATTAAGAAGGAAGGGACTCAATATCCTAGAGTTTGGGAAATACTGTCCTATATGGACTTGATCTGCACAACAAATGGATTGGTATTCATGTTTTCATGTATGAGTGTGTATGTGTGCATGTGTGTATGCACATAAGTAATCTTCATGTCTAGAGTCCTCTGACATTGTAATTAGTGATTAATTAAATTCACTTAAACTAATCACTTAACCTAGATATTTTTTAATTGACATTTCTCTTATCATATTGCTTGTTGGTCAGGGCTACTAGTATGGGTCATATTTAAGAATATGTTGCTCAGAGAATAACAAGAAGATAAAAATCGATAAATGATCACTTGCTAATAAATTAGTTATTAATTTAATAGAAAGAAATTACCATTTGATCCTCTAATCTAGGGATGCCCAATATTGATTGGGAACATAGAATATTTAAAACTGTATAAAATCGTTTATAAAGATGCCTTAAAAGAAAAATTGATTTTAATCTAATTGATTTCTGACAAATAAATAATCAGCAAGGAGTAAGCATGATGCTAAAGAACCTTGAGAACTTCATAAGAATCACTAGAAGGAACTGGGAAAGGCTGAGCTGAAAAAAGAGAAGACTCATTGGGGACATGGTAACTGTCATCAATTATCTAATGGATTGTCACATGGTAGAAGACTGAAAAAATAGAACTTGTGGCAAGGGATGGAAGTTAAAAAAAAAAAAAGGTCAATTTTGGTTTGATTTAAGAAAAAAATCTTCTTCACTCTTAGCAATATCTAAAAGTGATAGGAATTACTTCGAAAGGGAGCTTTAAGAAATATCTAGTGACAGCTTCTGGATGGACAAATCCCCACTGTTTGACACTAAAGAGTCATTTACTCTTTCATTTTTCTAAGCAACTCTTTAAATCTTGGATATTCTGAACCTCTTTTTTTTTTTTTTTTTTTTTTTTATTTGGGAGAAGGACATTAACTAGATTCTAAAGAATTTCCTATAAACTCGTAGAGGCATTTAACTATGGAGACAGACATGAATAGATGTCCAGCCAACTGCAACTTGAGAATTAACAAGGCACTAAAATAGCTAAATGTTTGAAATCATATTATTTCCTCCCCATCAGAAAATCAATCATTGGTGATTTATTTATTTTGTTTTCCTAAAATGGGTATCTTAAAAACAGCTCAGAACAATAATTACCTTACGAATAGTAAACATGACCATGGGCATATGATTAAGTTTTTTCCAATTACAGTGGTCTCACAATGAAATATGTTGTTTCATTGCGTAGTGAGTGTGCTATTACTAGAAGACTTCAAGCAGAGGAGGAATTCTTGAGGGAGCTTTTATTTTGATAAAGTTTTGGAGAACTTGGGTCTCTATGATGCAAGGGGGCATTTTAATACCATGAATATTATTATCATTTTATACCATAATGGTAAGACCATAAACATTATAAATAATTACAACAAAAGCATACATTTTGAGATTTATATTTCCAATCTGTGTTACATGTTTTACATGTCTTATAATTACTTTCAGAGAGTGTTGAGTACTGAGTTTATACTTAGGAAGACTTAGATTTAACCCCCACACCAAACATCCACTAATCCTGGACAAGTCATTTCTCCTTTCTGGGCCCAGATAACTACCTAAACATCATGCTGTAATCTCACAATAACCCTCTGGAGACCATACAAATTTTAATAGCATTGTTATCCTTTTGGATTAGAAATTAAAAGAAACTCAGGAAATAATAGCAAAGTACCTGCCTGTCTAGGTTCTCTCATTACTGCTGGCCACTTTGAAGTCCAAAACATTTTGAAATACAATAATATAACTTCAATATACCTATGCTTATTGATATTAGCCTTCACCATTTTGGTAATGGTCTTAAATACCCTTCTTATGTAATAAATGATTGTTAATGTTGCTGCAAACTGCTTAAATCAGCAAGTGTTGTCCCCTTGGGTCTGTATTAACAATTTACTTTTTCGCAGACAAGTGCACAAATATGATTAGCTTTTGCAAATTACTCTTTATTCTGTTACTGGTAAGTAATTTTTATATTATTACAGGGTAAACAGATGCTATTTTCCACTACATATTCAGCAATAATAAGCTAATTTAATGTGTTAAAACAATAAAATAACTTCAAGAATGAGCTGCTAGCTCTAAATCTCCAAGATACATGACAACCAAGAAAAAATGACCATTACATTTGAGGAACTATTTAAAAAGTCCCTTACTGATTTGGGGCCATTCCACCATTCCATTTGAGGGATTCCACCTCAGTGGGGAAACTGATTAGCAAATGGATATTTTAACCTATAACAGTCCTACATACATCTAGATTAGGATATGAACTGCAATTAATTTTTAAAAGTCCCTTTCAATTCATTGTTTCCCACAAATAAGTTTCCACAAAACTTATTTAAAAATAGGTAGAAGGATAGAGAGATAGGGTGAAAGATAGAGAGCTACAAGAATTGGTAGAGACACATAGACACACAATGGTTATTGATTTTTGTCCTTCATTCTCAAGAAGGATCACAACATCAGGGAGATGCCATGACTTGCAAGTGAATGGGATTAAAATGAGGAATGGCTCACTTTCTTTTCTAGAGCCATCTGGATCCAAAAGTCAGATATAGCTCAGGATGACTAGAGATTCGGTGAGATACCTTAGCCTTTTATAGCCAAGACCTTTCCTAGGGCTCATTTTGATTGAGGCAAGACCCAACCAGGGATTATGGGCAGTTAAGTAATGAGGCAAAGAATGGCCTCTTTTACCTAATTTAAAAAAGAAAAGAAGATCCATCCCTGGAAAATAGGACAATAGGCCAGGGTTTCTGGCCAAAAAAGTGAGAAATTCTATTAACACTCACTTTGAGCCAACAAAGTACAATGACTGAGCTTAGCTTGACATGGGATGTATTGTAGACCAATGAAAGAGAGCAAGAGTGATATGAATTTAAGTTGTTTTTTTTTTTTTTTTAATAAAAGAAATATGACCTGTAAACCCAAGATATCTTGTGAGGTTTCAGTGCTCAAACTTTACATTTCTTTGGTCAAAGGAAGGAAGGAAGGAAGGAAGGAAGGAAGGAAGGAAGGAAGGAAGGAAGGAAGGAAGGAAGGAAGGAAGGAAGGAAGGAAGGAAGGAAGGAAGGAAAGAAGGAAGGAAGGAAGGAAGGAAGGAAGGAAGGAAGGAAGGAAGGAAGGAAGGAAGGAAGGAAGGAAGGAAGGAAGGAAGGAAGGAAGGAAGGAAGGAAGGAAGGAAGGAAGGAAGGAAGAAAGGAAGGAAGGAAGGAAGGAAGGAAGGAAGGAAGAGAAGGAAGGAAAGAAAGAAGGAAGGAAGGAAGAGAAGGAAGGAAAGAAAGAAGGAAGGAAGGAAGAGAAGGAAGGAAGGAAGAGAAGGAAGGAAAGAAAGAAGGAAGGAAGGAAGAGAAGGAAGGAAGAGAAGGAAGGGAGGAAGGAAGGAAGGAAGGAAGGAAGGAAGGAAGGAAGGAAGGAAGGAAGGAAGGAAGGAAGGAAGGAAGGAAGGAAGGAAGGAAGGAAAAGAAGGAAGGAAGGAAGGAAGGAAGGAAAAGAAGGAAGGAAGGAAGGAAAGAAGGAAGAGAAGGAAGGAAGGAAGAGAAGGAAGGGAGGGAGAAAAGAAAGAAGGAAAAAGCTGCATTTCTCAATTGGAACTACCCAAATAGGTCCTTGGTGGGGTAGTTTTTCCTACTCATAGATTGTTATTTATGTTTCATTCAAGGATCAAGACATCAAGTATGTGATGTCATGACTTACAAGTGAATTGGCTCTAAGTGCAAAGTCAAAAAAATTAACTCTTTTCTCTGGAGCCATGTGGGTCCGTTCAGTGGCAAGAGGAAATATATAAATTGGGATACAGTGGAAGGGGCCCCACCAACTTTGGGATCAAGGAGAACCTGAATTAAAATCTAATCTCAGACAGTAGCTGTGTGACCCTGGATAAGTCATTTAACTCCAGGTGCCTCCAAAAAGAAAATAAAAGAAATTAATGCATTCAAATTAACTAGAGGAGGAAGAGCACATACAGAGAGAGAAAGAGTGCTGAGATAGAAGGAATTACAGATTTGGAATCAAAGAAAAATCCCAAATAGACATAGAGATAACATTGGAAGGGAGAGGCACAATATAACAGAATGTGTTCAGTCATTTTTAGTTGTGACTGACCACATTTGGGTTTTTTGTTTTCATTTTTGTTTTTTAACAAAGGTATTGAAGTGATATGGCATTTTTTTTTTCTCTAGCTCATTTATGGATAAGTAAACTGAGGCAAATAGGGTTAAGGGATTTGCTTAGAGTCATTCAGCTAGTAAGTGTATGAGAGATTTGAACTCAGTTCTTCCTGACTCCATTGCTGGTCACTGTACCACCCAGCTTATGTGACTCTTTTTTGAGATCTCAGCAGTAAAGGAAATTATCAGATCCTCAAAGGTTATGTTGGCAGAGACAAGTTCTTTAACTTTCAACCTATTTTAAAAAGCTATAAATCTAGTATCAGTGATAGACTGCTGGGGTTTATTCTAGCTAAATTTGAAGAGCCTCATCACAAGACATGGTGAACTATTTTCACCTACAATCATTCATTTAAAGGGTTTTAAAGACCTATAAGAAATCCTGGATCTTTGAAGAAGCAAAGCAAGGTTGTGTTATTAAGTAGCAATCAAATAGCACACAATGGAAGTCTAAAAGAATGGAATAGAATTAAAAAGTTTTGATAGGGAAAGGGATGTAAACAAGATCCAGGATATTTTTAAATATCCAATTGGCTCATATAATAGAGGAAATGGAATTGGAGTAAGTAATTCCTCTTTTCAGGTTCAGCATGAGACACATATCCTAGGAACCTCATATAGATGGTTGGTGCCTCAGTTTCCTCATCTGTAAAATAGGAATAATAATTTCATTCACTTCCTCAGGTTTGGGTGAGAAAAAAAATTACAATCTGCATTGAAATCATAATATTTTGAGAGCTTTTTTTCTTCCTTCCTTCTCCCATTCCCTTTTTCCTTCTCTTTTTCTCCTCTTCTTCCTTTCCTTCCTCCTCTTTTTCTTCTTCCTTTTTTTGCCATATAGCTAACAGTATTAAGATTTTACATATTTGGGAGGAGAGATACCCATTTGCAAGGGTGGATAGATTGTGGAATAAACTTTGTCTACTTTTCAGTGACTCTCTGTTACAATTCTATTTCTATCCATGTTTTACAGATGAGGAGGCTAATTCTCAAAAAAAGATAAATAACTAACTCCAGCTTATACACTTAACTAATGATAGATCCAGAGTCAAACCAAGTTCAGTCTTGCACATTTTATCATACATTTTAAAAATATTTTAGTGTCTTAATCACATTTCCCATTTGATGCCTACACAAATGCAGATATAGCACAACTGGGGCTACATTTTCATCCTAAGAACATTCAGAAATTAGGGTAAATGTATTCCTTTTAATGATGACAAATGGTTCTTTAAAAATCACTCTAGATGGTGGTTGTCTCTCAGTAAGAGACCATAGCTATTTCAGCATAAGCAATGAAATGAAAATTTGAAGCATTTAATAGTTTTGCTTACAGCAATTTTACTGGTTTCCTCTAGGAAACCAACGTGAATTCTTCCAGTCTTTACATTTTCATTTCTTCAAAATATACACCCCCAAAGAACAATTTTCTCCATCTGTTTAGGCAAAAATAATAGACACTGGCCTACCTGATTAGCATGAAGAGATATTTATTTTGGAAATAAAAGACCTATGTGAATAATAGCAGAAACATGGTTTTCTACATGGGGATTATCTATGTCAAGATTCTGAGCACCTTGGAGGAATTTAAATTTTTACTGAATGGCATTCAAAGTTTTTCCACTGGATGTAGTCTAACTTTTTAACTTGAGATGCCAAATTTTCCTACCCATACTCCTCAATTTCAACATACTCTACCATTCATTCCCCAGTGTGTATTGCATTTCCTCCCAACTATCCATTGTTACTTCCTTTTTCCCTTGACCAAGGCTTTTTTTTTTTTTAATCTGTCTCAAGAATGGTCTCCTACATGAAATCTTTGTTGATTCCCCTCAGTGAAATGTGACTGTCTCCTCATTGTGTGCATTAAATTATTTGTAACATCTTTTTGTACATCATGATATCCTTTACTCTTAACATCCATCACAGAATCATGGAATCTCAATCTGAGAGGGCCTTTAATAGCATTATCCTACTTCATTGCATTTCATTGACAGTGAAACTAAGGTGTGGAGAAGATAGGTACCTTTCTCAAGGTCCCACGAGGGTTAAAGCATGATTTGAATTCAGAATCTGTAATTTTAAATCTATATATATATTTTAAATTTTACTTCCTCTTAAAGCAAGGGTTTTGCCATTTTTCATCTTCATATCTTTAGCAACTAGGTAAATGCCTTGCACATAGCAAGTAGATAATAAATGTTTTGTAGAACTGAATTAAATTGATTCCAAGGAGACATTTTCTCTATCATTAATTTTATTTGTAAGCTACCTTTACCAATCATCAGCAATAGTGTGCTTAGGAAATATATCATAAATTCTCCCAAAGTCTAAATCCAAATTAACTCTATTATTCAACATTTTACTATCATTTTACTAAATTAGTATAACTACCGTGTTTCCCCGATAATAAGACACTGTCTTATTATTTTTTGGGACTAAAAAACACCAGAGGGCTTATTTTCAGGGGAGGGCTTATTTTATCCTCCATCATGCCCCTTTTATCCTCCATCATGCCCATTTTAGCCTCCATCATGCCCCTTTTATCCTCCATCATGCCCATTTTAGCCTCCATCATGCCCCTTTTAGCCTCCATCATGCCCCCTGAGTGCTTATTTTATTCTCCATCGCTTACTGAACTTACCGAGTTTTTAGATGGTCCTGTCTCAGCTCTACTCCGCGGCGCTGCTCTCAGTAGCGCCAGCAAGCAAATCACCAGGGAAGAAGAGGATGACGCGCTCACTGCTGCAGCTCTGATTGGATGCAGCTCGGAGCGCGACGTGCGTTTCACCCGGGAGGGGAGGGCGGCGCTGCTTACTGAAGGTACCGCTACACAGCATATAGCGCAGGGGATCACCATGATGACCGTTTTCATAGTAAGTTCGATAGGGCTTATTTTCGGGGGAGGGCTTATTTTAGCGGAATATTAAAGAGTATGTGGGTGTCTTATTTTCAGGATAGGTCTTATTATCGGGGAAACACGGTATTCAGTAATTCACCATAAGAACTTTAACAATCAACTCAATTTTTTAATTTTATTTTTCAATTGTCCATTGATTATTAGAACTGGAGCACAAAGATGATCCATCTTTGCCTCAATCTTTCTGAACTTCTTTTTTATATCATTTCCCTGTAGGTAGGAATTATTTCTTTTTCTTATTTTTCCCTCTGGACTATGCATGTTTATTTTTATCTATTATTTATTTATTCATTAGCATTCTTTTCTTTTTATCTTTTGAGTTCAAAATAATCTCATATCCCCCCACCCTATTATATATTCACTGAGAAGGTAAGCAATATGATATAAATTATTCATGTGAAATCATGTAAAACATTTTCATATTAGCTATATTCCAAAAAAAAGGGGGGAAATTATACTTCAATTTGAACTCAGGTTTCGCCAGTTGTCTTTCCGGAGATAGATAGCATTTTTTCATTATCAGTCCTCTGGAATTGTGTTGTATCACTTCATTAATCAGAATAGCCAAATCTTTTACATTTGAGCATTATCATAATACTGCTTTCACTATGTACAATGATCTTCTAGTTCTCTTCATTGCATATTATATTAGTTCATCTAGATCTTCTTAGGTTTCTCTGAATTTTTCTCCCTCATCATTTCTAACAATATTTTTACTTCAAAACCATATTCTATAACATGTTCATCAAATTGATGAGCATCCTGAAGATGCTATTGCCACTGTTGATCTTGCCATTTGTGTATGCTTGGGACAGTTCTCCTCCTCAGGGCCATAGGTCTATTCTGTTGACTTCCTAAATTGTCTTACAGAGAAAAGGAATCTCTGCTGCTCTATAATTTGAGTTGAGGAGTTATTTTAAAGTTGTTTCTAGGAGAATATTGAAAGACTTCAGCTGGGCTACTACCTCTAATCCACTATTTTTGATGGAGAAAACAAAACAGAAATACTTAGATCCTAGGGTTCATAGGTTAAATGAATCTTAGTAGTTATCAGAGATGCAGTTCCACTCAGTTAAAAGATCTTGAAATTTGGAATGAGTTCAAATTATCCTATCTCAGTAACTAACAACCAGTGCAGCATTGAGTACATCAGTTAACTCCTCTAGGACTCAGTTTCCTTTTTTGTAATATGAGGGACTAACTAGATAGCTTCTGATAGAGCTTTACTCTATGATTTAATGATCTAATTCAATCATCTCACCACAACTACTTCACATTAGTTTCAGAAGATTAATGACCTTGTTCAAGTCACATTGATTAAATAGCATCCAATATTTGAACTGTTTTTCTGATTCGAAATCAAGTATTTTTTTCCTTTAAACCATGTGAAAGCTGGATGTATAAGTTCTTATCAAATGCTACATAGAATAACATTTTAATGGAAGCATTAGATCTCTCCCCTCTTCCCACAGACTACTCAAGAAGGCATTTTCACAAAATCACTCTAATCCACCAAAGATATTCCGTATCTCATTCTTTATCTAAGAGATCCTAGTCCTTTTTCTCAGTCATAATTTGTGGTGTCCATCTTTTGCCCAATGTATCTATGTATACAGTTCTTAAAGCAGCTAAAATGTATTATTAATAATAATATAATAGCTCAAATTTCTGAGAGGACATAGAGCATGTTAGAAAGAGAACAGGACATCTAGGAATCTATATTTCTGACACTGCATGATTCTGTGTGATTCTGAGAAGTATCTTAGCTTCTCATTGCCCCCCAAATCTTTAAGACTACCAATTGTAGAAGATACTAACCTTCATTGGTAGAGGTAGCTTCCCCACTCAGCATTTTCTTCTATCAATGTAATTATGGATTTTGGCCCTCACCTTATCGTTGCTCACAATTACTTGGGACTTTAAGGTTGGTAAAGCACTTAACATACATTATCTCAGAAACTGATATTATAAGTCCTTTTTCAGATGAGTCAAGCAAGTGTCAAAGAAGTTTCAACTAGGCCATAGGCATCCAGAAAGTAAGCACCGAGTATGAATCAGGAACAGAATTCAAACTCAAGTTTCTATACTTCAAGTCTAGAGCATTATTCATTACACAACATTATTTCTTGTGTTTAAGACATTCATATATTTGAGATTTAATGAGAAAATTGACCTTGGAACATGTTCTCAATTCTTCATCAAATTTCAATTCTTCAAGTCATTTTATAATGGTATTGAGTTTAATTCCAATTGAATGATCTTGGAATTTTGATCTTAACCCCAAAGGGGGTGATGGGAACAATTCTTTTGCTTCTTCTAAATTAAATCAAAGATTTAGGGTTTGACAATACTCAAAGAATTTAATATAATATACTTCAAAATTAAATACTAATTTTTTTCAGGTTTCCTCAAAATCTACAGTCACACTTTGATTTTCTGCTTGTTTTTTTAGCCTTCCTCTCAGATCAGATATGTCACAGTGATCTAGAAGAACTTTTTAAAATGTTTATCTTCCAAGAGACTTTTTCAAAGTAGAACACCAATAAGACAGAGATAGTATTTTGAATCTGAACATTTCTTGATTTTTAAAAAAAATCTATAAACTTGAATACCTCTGCAAATACTCACTATAGCTGCTGGAAATAGGTAGAATTACTGCTTTTTATGAATTAAATTAAAAGTAAACAGCACACTGGAGAGCATGACAAAATACAGAAATCTTGATTCCAAATATCTGTTCTAGCTATTAGAGGTAGTAATTCTCTAAAAAGTTAGAAACAGAAAGAATGAGAATAGGGAATAATTTATTTGTGTAGGAAATAACATGAATATTACCAATAGCCTTTTAAAAATATGTAAGTTCAAAACTATCCCACTTTTTTTCTTCCAAACTTTCTTCTGTTCTTTTATGAGTATTAAAACATGTTTTTGATGTTGAGAATTTTCCTTAATTTGGGGTGAGAGTGAGAGAAGTAAATACTATTTGTAGTTCTGCTTCTTGCCTTATCTGTCTTAAAATCTTCTATTTCTAATAGAAGAAAAATACAATCCTTGAAATAATAATCATAATGAAGCAAGGCAAACTCATACATTTAACTAAGCCAACAAAATATCTCTTTCTACACCTGTAGTACATCATATCTCCATTAAGAGAAAATAATATGCTTTATCAGCAGTTGTCTGTATAATCAATAACTTCTCTCTATTGTCTTTAGTTTTCTACTATGACCTTAGAGAACTTCTAGAGAATCCAAAGATTATTGGCTTTTCCAGAATCCCACAACCAGTATGTATCAGGCACAGAGAAAATAAACTCTTAGGTACCAAATGTCATATTTTGTACTTTTAGTTATTGAGTCCCAGTTTTCTCTGCATTGAGATTTCTGAACCTAGGAATATTCTTCCAGGTATTCTCCAGAAGAAAAATAACATAAAAATATTGTCACAAATAAATTATATCCTTTCCCTTAACAGTTTAAGACACACCTAGTCTGGATATATACTATGTGATTCATGAGGTCTTTAAACATTTAGTGAACAAAACACTCTGCCCAAACAAAGGGTTAGAAGATAATTTACCAAGTCAAGGGCTTTCCATTCTATGTTTACCAGCAGAATGACTAACTTTTAGGACATAGCATTTAGCAGAATGGGAAAGCCTTCAAGATGAGACTAAGGTCAGATCTGCTATTTCTGTAGGTTATTTATTAAAAAAAAAAAAAAAAAAAAAGGAGGGGGAGCTTAAAGTAGGTGAACTCCTTAAAGAAAATTTAGAACTTTTTAGGTTTCTAGATCATGATTTAAATTATCTGCTTTATAGGGAGTGTTTAGAAAGTAATATCACCTAACATGTTTTGTTGATTCAAACATGTTATAGCTTTATTTGGCATTTCCAGAATTATTTTTCAGTTGAAATATTCAATTATCCACATTTGTAAAGTCTGCTTTATGAAATGATCAGAGAATCTCTTATATTCTAGAGTATATTTCTAGAGTTTCCAGGTCCTTCCTCCCTCTTTCATTACATCAATTAGTACATATTAAATCAATGAAAGTTAATTTTATGATCAGCTTTAAAAATCACTAATAAAAATAAATTGACCTGGAAAATAGTTGTTATAAAATTCATCTGGGAGAACAAAAGGTCAAAAATATCAAGGGAATTAGTGAAAAAAATCTCAAAAGAAGGTGGCCTAGCTGTACTAGACCTAAAACCATGTTATAAACTAGTGATCATCAAAACCATTTGGTAGTAGTTAAGAAATAAAGCCGTTAATACTCAATGACTATAATAATCTAGGGTTTGAGAAACAAAAATACTGCAACTTCTGGGATAAGAACTCACTTTTTAGCAAAAATGTCTAGGAAAACTGGATAATAGTGTGCCAGAAATTCATCTTAGAACTACATCTCATACTCTATACCAAAATAAGATGAAGTGGGGACATGATTTGAGCATAAAGCGTGATATTATAAGTAAATCAGGAGAAAAAGGGATAATTTGTCTCTTAGATCTTTGAAGAAGGGAGGAATTTATGGCTAAAGAAGAATTAGAAAACATTATGAAATGCAAAATGGATACTTTTATTACATTAAATTAAAAAGGGTTTGCACAAAAAAAAAAAAAAACCTCAATAGTCAAAATTAGAAGGAAAACAGAAAACTGAGGAAAAAAAAATTATAGGCAGTGTTTCTGATAAAGACCTCATTTCTAAAATATATAGAAAACTGAGTCAAATTTAAAAGAATATAAGGCACTTCCCAATTGATAAATGGTCAAATAATAAGTAGAGACAATTTTCAGTTAAAGTAAAGACATTTCTGTTCATATGAAAAATGTTCTAAATCATTATTGATTAGAAAAACAAAAATTAAGACAATTCCGAGATAGCACTTCACATCTCTCAGATTGTCTAAGATGACAGGAAAAGTAAATGATAAATGTTGGAGGGGATGCGGGAAAACTGGAATATTAATATATTGTTGGTAAGATTTTCTAATCTTAAGCAGTAAACTTGGAAAACATTTTTTACAGTCAAAGGTTCTGATAAAGGCCTCATTTCCATAATATATACAGAATTTATTCTAATTTATAAGAAATCAAACTATTCTCCAATTGATAAATGGTCAAAGCATATGAACAGACAATTTCCAGATAAAGAAATTGAAATTATTTCTAGCCATATGTAAAGGTGCTCCAAGTCATTATTAATCAGAGAAATTCAAATTAAGACAACTACACACCTGTCATATTGGCTAGAATGACAAAGAAATCTAATGCTGAATGCTGGAGGGGATGTGGGAAAACTGGGACACTGATGCATTGTTGGTGGAATTGTGAAAAAATCCAACTATTCTGGAGAGCAGTTTGGAACTATGCTCAAAAAGTTATCAAACTGTGCATACCCTTTGATATAGCAGCATTACTACTGGGCTTATATCGCAAAGAGATTTTAAAGAAGGATAGGGACCTGTATGTGCAAGAATGTTTGTGGCAGCTCTCTTTGTAGTGGTCAGAAACTGGAAACTAAGTGGATGCTCATCAATTGGAGAATGGCTGAATAAATTATGGTATATGACTGTTATGGAATATTATTGTTCTGTAAGAAATAACCAGCAGGAGGAATTCAGAAAGGCCTGGAGAGACTTACATGAATGGATGCTGAGTAAAATGAGCAGAACCAGATCATTATACACTTCAACAACAATACTATATGATGATCAGTTCTGATGGACATGACTCTTCAACAATGAGATAAACCAAATCAGTTCCATTTGTTCAATAATGAAGAGAACTAGCTACACCCAGTGAAAGAACTCTGGGAAATGAGTGTGAACCACAACATAGCATTTCTACTCCCTCTGTTTTTGTCCACTTGCATTTTTGATTTCCTTCTCAGGTTATTTTAACCTTATTTTTAAGTCTGATTTTTTTCTTGTACAGCAAAATTACTGTATGGATATGAATACATTTATTGTTTTTAACATATACTTTAACATATTGAACATGTATGGGTCTACCTGCCAACTAGGAGAGGGGATGGGGTGAAGAAGGGGAAAAGTTGGAACAGAAGGTTTTGCAAGGGTCAATGCTGAAAAATTACCCATGCATATATCTTGTAAATAAAAAGCTAAAATAAAAAATATATAAGTTGGTGTAGTTATACAATAATCCAACCATCCTAGAAAATAATTTGGAACTGTGCCCAAAGAGTTATAAACTATATACACCCTTGGATCTTGCAGTGTCACTACTGAGTCTGTATCCCAAATGCAAAATGTTTGTGGCAGCCCTTTTTGTAATGGTAAGGAACTGAAAATTGAGTGCATGGCCATGAGTTGGGTAATGGCCAAATATGGTGGTATATGGATGTGATGAAATATAATTGTTCTATAAGAAAGGATGAGCAGGTGGATTTCTGAAATGCCTGGAAAGTCTTATAGGAACTGATGCTGAGTGAAGGGAGTAGAACCAGCAGAACATTCTGCACAGTAATGACAAGAATTTGTGATAATCTTAGTGATGATGAACTTGTTTCTTCACAATTATGTAATGATTCAAGGAAATCCCAATACATTTGGGATGGAATATGCCATCCATATGCAGAGAGAGCGAGCTATGGAGACTGAATATGGAATGAAACATAATATTTTCATTGTTGTTGTTATTGGTGTTTCTCTTTTTTTTTTCTACTTTTAGTCCATTTTTTTTCTTATGCAACATGACAAATATGTAAATATGTTTAAAAGAATTACACATTTCTAACCTTATCAGATTACTTACTGTCTTGCGAGAGGTAAGGAAGAGAGGGAGAAATAAATTTAATACAAAGTCTTAAAAATGTTGTTGAAAATTATCTTTATATTTATATTTGGAAAATAAAATACTATTGATAATTATTAAGAAGAAAAAAGAAAATAATTGTTATTGTAACAAAGTACATTAGAATTGTGAATTAGCTATTTTAAATGGGCAGACATTTAATTAGCTTTTAAATTAAGTTTTTAGTATAAATCATGAATGGTGTTAAGATGGTAAGCATTTACACATCAGGGATTCATAAACTTTTCTATATTATGGATTCCTTGGGTCATTTAATGAAGCATATGGATCCCCTCTTGGAACAGTAAAATGCATAAAATAAAATGCATTGGATTGAAAAGAAATTAAATTTTATTAAAGTAGAGTTATAAAATACATTTTCAAAAATATTCAGAGCCTCAGGGTTAGATCTCTTCTCTACAAAATTTTTTCATTTCATTGTCATAGGAAACTGCTTATTGTGGAAACCTCCTGTTGTGTTAATCCTTGATGTGGGAATGATTGATCACTAGGATTGCTGTCACTGTTTAAGAAGTGAAACTTCAAATTCCCAATGACAAATAAAATTATAAGAGGGAAAGGCCAATTTATATTGCTAATAGGTAGAGTCTAAGCAAATCCACCTAGGATAGGAGTAACAGGAGCTAAAGAATGAGTATGAGCTACCTTTCATAAAACAAATTTTTAGTGTTTTGGATTGACAAGAAGATATACATGTTATATGAATATTATACAAAGATAATTTTTCAAAGGATATATATACACATATATACATGGTAGTATAAGTATTACATACAAAAACACATATATACATACACACAAATATATATATATATACATAAAATACACACATACACACACACACAAATGTCTGTGCATGTATGTGTATAGCCTTTTCCTTACTACAACCTTTTTGATTTTTTCCCTAATCTCTATAACCTTCCCTTCACTGAGTATAAAACAGAAGGAAAAAAAAAAACACGTAGAAGTATTCATATTCAAGCACAATGAATGTCTATAGTGGGTATACAAAAATTCTGTCATTCTGTGAAGGTAGTCCTCCCATTACATAGAATTCTTCATCTTTTGGCTAACCTTTTGGAATCATAATTGATTTCACTTTTATCATAATTTTAAGTCATTAAAATTATTAATTTAATAATGTTGATTATATATATATATATATATATATATCCTGGTCTTCATCATCTTCTAGCATAGTAGTATTATTTTGCAGTCCTATCACCACCTTTTTCCAGTCATTTCCCAATTGATGGGCATAGCTTATTTTTTCAGTTCTTAGGCAACTACTACCTTACAGGTCTTGGATCTGAAAGTTTTCTACCATATACAGAGACTTAATGAAAAAGTAATTCTCCATTTAATATGAAGAAAAAAAATGTTCCAGTGTTTTTTGTAGGTTACTAGTCTAAGAAAAATGGAAGTACTTTCTTTTACCAAGAATTAATCAAGTATTAATCCATTGAACATTAGTAGGATCTTACAAATCCTTAGAAATCTGTAACAAAAATGTCAGGCTACTTTCCTATTGTGAGAAATTCATGTTGGGGTATACTATTCTTTGGATTTCACTTGTTTATACCAATAGAAACAAATTTGTAAGAAAAATCAAAAGTTGAGATATTATTTACCAGGAAACTTTCTTTCTTTCTTCATCTCAATAGATATCCTCTTGGGTATCTGGCAATTCTAGCAACCAGAAGCTTGTATGCAGAGGGCTGAAACTCTGAAAAGGTGTGCTCCAATCAGAAAGCAGAACACCTAAGGCTAATTATCTATTTGATGGGAGATAATGGCTCTATAAGCATATACTTAGATGATATGGTAATGTGATGACTCTCCTCATGATTGGTGCTTGCTGAATGGTGAAGTAATCATAGGCAAGGATTAGAGGGCTGAGGGAGAGAGCTCAGGGTCACTTAGCTACAGGAGGAGGAGGAGAGAAGCTGAAGACTCAGCTTCCAGAATCCAGGATACATCTTTGGCAAGCCATGTGGCAGCCTTCTCCCCTTAAAGACCAAGGACTTTGATTGATCCTGACTCTGACCAATTCTGAGGCCCTTCAGGGAGTTAGCCTGGACTTTATACTTGTACAATTTCTTAAAAAAAAGATATGGTCAGAGTATCAGCCCTGAAGTCACAAGGACCTGAATTCAAATCTGGTCTCAGACATTTAATACTTCCTAGTTGTGTGACCCTGGGCAAGTCACTTAACCCCAATTGCCTCAGCAAAATAGATAGATAGATAGAGATATAGTCAGGACTATATAATACACATTATGACATGAAAGAGAAATCAAGGAAACCAAATCCAAAATTTCTATTTAAAAATTCTAATTCACTGCCAGAATTAGCTGAGACTATTTTTTTAAACCCTTGTCTTGTTGGGCCACTTGTTAGATTAGAGTGGCAAATGGATGTTAAATTTCAAAGACCAGTTATTGAATGAGGAACCAAATTTGCACCAGCAAAAAAAAAAAAAAAAGGATCAGTAAGAGTTAAGGAATCAGAGTTCTAATGAATTTATTAGGTCAATGGAAATTTAGAGACATAGTCACTTATAAAAGTTAGAGAACTAAACTCAAAGTCAGAAAAATCTAGAGTCAAGTCCTACCAATGACACACATTATCAATTCACTTGACTTTCAGTGTTGTAGAAAACTTTTAAGGATTGTAAATTGCTATGAGTGTTTCTATAGGCTGAATTCATTTCACTATACTACCCACACTGCATCTCCTTGTTGACTTGAATACAAGCATGGTTTTCTGAGCTAAGTACGGAAAGCAGACAAGCAATTGAAGATGAATATTAAACAAAATAAACCCAAAATACCTTAAGGCAAAGATGAAACAATGGTATTATGGGTTATACCATATATACATAACCCATAATTCTTTTACCATTCAAACTCTTAAAGGGTTTGAAGACAATGAACCAATTTGACAAACCAAATCTGACACTAGTTAAGATCAATATGAGTGATAGAGTGATAATTATTTAGGGAATCTAGGTTTTTTTTGCCACCTATCAACTATCAGTAAGTAGGCTGATACCCCCATCTGCTCTCCTTGCCCTATATAGTCTGGGATGTGGAGAGAACTTAAGATCATCCTGTTTGACCTAAACATCTTGAAACTAAATAAGCTATCTTATAAGGGTAAGATTGTAAGTTAGATTTTATTGTCAAGTAGCTTACTAGAAAAAGAGAAGTTGATTATGTGGGAGGAATGTTTTTGTTTGTGCTTCTAAGTAGAACCATTACTAACAATTCTGGTATTTATAGAAAATAGATGGAAAGGTCAGGCATCAAATCAATTTTCCCAGACAAATTTGGAAGATGGAGAGCAAAAGGGAGAAATACCTTGGGAAGAACTTGGAACTTAAGGCTCCAAAGAGAGAGACATCAGCCAGTAGGGGGTTGAGGAAGAGATTCTGGAACATTTTAAAGCTGCTGCTGCAGTAGATGCTACTGTGAAATGGAATAACTTGGAGTCAGGTTAGAATATAACTATTCACCTAGGGTATGACTGGAAATGGATCCAATCTGGCAGCTTGCTAATTTCACTAAGTATTTTCTGTATCTCAGACATAAACTCAGTTTTCCTTATCTGCTGATGGTACTAATATTCTTAGTAATTTTAAAATGTCATCAACCTGGATCATTGTCCCAATTTCTCCATCTTGGTTATGACTCTGCTTCCACTTCTCTGTTTGATGAGCACAGAGACACAACAGCTGGGCTGTGGAAGTATCTTCTTTTTTTTCTGATGTTCCATAACAAATTTTATGGTCATTGCTGGCAGACTATCAAATCCCAACTCTTAATTCACAGCCAAGTTAACTTATAGCATCTGGTAAGGAAAAAAAAAATCAAAATGCAAATCTGGTCCTAATCTGCATGAACTCAGAATCGGAAGAAAAGATAGAGTTTGAAATGGTGGTTCCAGAAAAATTCTAATGTTGTCTCTGGATGAATTTAAAATCTAGACATTGTCACTTTCTGATTATATATAGGAGAAATATAAAGATGTAGAGAAAGCAAAGTGCTTTGGGAAAGTTGGGATCTATTAAGAGTAAGTGTGATGCTGGAATAACAGTTCAAGAGGAACCCTACTGAACTTGGAAGTGTTGAGCCTTTATATTAATGTGCCCTCTTACTTCTCCAATTTTGAGGCTATCCCTACATTTTTAGTTCTTACTTTCCCATAATAGCAAGTCCCTTCTTCTTTTCTATGACATGCAAATGGTTGATTTCCATAGCTTGGACAGGACACTCAAAAATTTACCACAGAGTAAGAAATTTGGAGACTATAAGTAGAATTCACCTTTCTCCCTAGTCCAACCTATCCCCAGATATTGCCAGATGGCAATGACACCATCGTACTAAGTCACTTGTCCTGCCAACTTCTTGTTGCCATAACAGAACCCCCAGTCACTCATTCCTTGCTTCAAAAGCACTGAAATTATGACATCGTTTCAACATATGGCTATGTACTATTTATCTAGAGATTCCTTTTGATTCTTAATGATATGGCTTCTGACAATGAGAATTTCAAGTGCCTTCATCAGAGGCTTCTGACCTCTAAAATTTGTCTAGGGATTTTTCTGCACATGTAGCAAAGATACTGTCTTCTGGGATGCAAAATTAACATTTCAGACATGGCAGTAAGAGCAGAGATGGTGGGAATTCCGCATGTAATGAGACTCCAGATAAAACTTATAATATAGGTGGTGCTGTACAGAGAACACTTGCACATGCATTCTCTCTCTCTCTCTCTCTCTCTCTCTCTCTCTCTCTCTCTCTCTCTCTCTCTCTCTGTCTCTGTCTCTGTCTCTCTCTGTCTCTCTGCCTCTGTCTCTCATTCTCTCTCTCTCTCTCTCTCTCTCTCTCTCTGTCTGTCTCTCTCACTGTCTCTATGTCTCTCTGTCTCTCTATGTCTGTCTCTCTGTGTCTGTGTCTGTCTCTGTCTCTGTCTCTGTCCAAGGTCTAACTCAGGCTTCCTATTGGCCATCCAGTGGAAATCCCTTATATGTATGGTTTTCTCCCATTAGAATGTGAGTTTTGGGGGAGTAGAGAATATTGTGAATTGTTTATTTTGATGTCCAGGCTTTGTACTTAGTAAATGCTTTAAAAATGTTTCATCATTCATTCAAGTTACAATGTAGGACTTTATAAGCTGGGGTGCAAAGAATATCAAAGCATCTCTGGAGATATTTCAAATATCCATGACTGTTATATGTGTGTATATATATATATGTATATGTGTATGTGTGTCTATACACAAAGATAATTATACACACATGTGTACATTTATGTATATATATCTATATATTACAAGAGAATCTAACGCAAGCAATGAAAATTGAATTTCTCTCCTTTTAGCTTTCAGACATTTCAATAAAAATAGAACACAAAATATGAGAAATGATGTTTCTGAGAGTGATGAGAGCTGGCTTGCAATAAGCCCTCCAATTGACTTAATGATCTTTACAGATTGGCCAGGTACAGGCAGCAGCAAATGTCTCACTCTTAATGCTCTCCTACATGGAGTGTCCACTCAGATTTTTCCATCCTAGCAGCACCTGGATCCTTCTGAAGGATTTTCTTCTGTATTCCCCACTGCTTACATAGTCTTCCCCTTTAAAGGTTTATTACAACTAAATATGTTCTAGATCACTAGAACTAGAAAAAAAAAGAATTTTTTATTTATTTAGATGTGGGGGACATGGAAGTGAGTGTTACCATTTTACAGATTTAAAAAATGAGTCCCAGGTCATTAAACTAATTGTTGACTGAGGAAAGAAGCTGTCTTTCTTAGCTTCAAGTCTAGTGCTCCAGCCACAATGCAGTAGTGCTAACACTTCAAATTGGAAAAGTGATGGAATAGCTATGCTATCCTATCCTATATATCCTATAAACTTAGGCATCTCCATGTATAAACTACAGATCTCTTCACTTGCTGATTAAAAAGACCTTTATTAAATCAGCCTCTGAAGTCATCTTTTAAAGTTATAGTCATTGTTTATAAGGAGAAAAAAGGAAATTGTGGCTTAAGTTGAAAAAAAAGTAGCATATTCCTGGTGGCATTGTCTCACTAAAATGTCACTATTTAAGACAGTTGAGATTTGTATTCTCCTGTTAGATGTGACTCTCAGCAAAGTGCTAATTCAGAGTGACAAATATAAAGATAGATGAATGATAGGTCTATAAAAATAAGAATTACATAAC
Organism: Sminthopsis crassicaudata; assembly: GCF_048593235.1. Classification (NCBI taxonomy): domain Eukaryota; kingdom Metazoa; phylum Chordata; class Mammalia; order Dasyuromorphia; family Dasyuridae; genus Sminthopsis; species Sminthopsis crassicaudata. Next base: position 29,430,885 of record NC_133621.1, on the reverse strand, counting down.
TTGTTCATATTAATTAATACTCTCCAATTATAACACACACATGCTATATATGAACATATAAGCATATGTACATAGAAATAGATATGTACAGATGCAAAGGGAAAGGGGTAGAAGAAAAAGAAAAGGGAACCAGGAAGAATAGATCTAACTATAATTAAATCTAGTACATGGACATAAAATTGAGAAAGATCAAACTTAAGAGAACCAACTGGAAATATCTGATTTTCCATTTATCATTCATATTATTTTTGAAAACAAAATCCCAATGACTGCTTATGAATTTTAAAAATATTATATCTAATTTTTGTCCATTAAGGAATATCATTTTTCCAGGAATTTTGTTACTATGTAGATAAAAATAAAATCTAATCATGTCTCAGTGTCCATAGCTGAAAGAAACATAACTCTTCCTTAATCCAAAGAAAATAACACATTATTGTCCCAAAAAAAGGAAGAAAAGACAAAAAAGTGAGCTTCTATTACTGAAGGTTTTTATGTAAAATTATAATTTTTAATCAAATTATTGTTTTCTTATTTTGTATTTGTGTTCCAATTATAGTGTGTTCTATAGCTTTTAAAATTAAAAAAAAAGGTTTCTAGAACATTTTAAATTGTTTTCAACTTTGTGTGATTATTTAAAAAACAAATACATACAATAAAGTAGAGGAAAGAAATGATCTGGCTAGCTTGATGGGAGAGCAAAGAATTATTAAAGGGTATTTATATAAGCACTTTAGGAAATCAGATATTCAAAAAAAACATGGTCATGGAATAATCAACTACATAAAGAAAAACTATTAACAACAACAACAACAACAACAACAACAACAACAACAACAACAACAAAAACAGTTAGCTTAGATATAAAGGCATTTTTTACCTGTTATGTACCACTGGGGGAAAGAAGAAATGATAAATTTATCATGTTTGTGTGTGTGAGAACTCTCAGTGATGACAAAACTTTCATGATATAACATTTGGTATGGAGTAGTAGAGCAAGGATCTATGTATTATATGTGTTTGTATACACACATACACATACATATACATACCACATTTCAATATAATTGTTTTTCTTTGTGATCTGGAGTATTTTATTTTTTAGATCTAAAAATAGTATTCTGAGAAAGCGCCTATTGGTTTTACTACATTGCCTATGGGAATCTCTCTGTCTCTCTGTTTCTCTCTTTTTCTCTGTTTCTCTCTATGTGTGTCTTGCTCTCTGTCTCTTTCTGTCTGTCTCTCTCTCACACACACACACACAAACAACTTCCTGTATCACAGTTGTCCATGTCAATGAAAGATTAAATAATTTGGCCCAAGGTCACACAATTTGGCTTCAACAGAGGTAAGATGTAAAACAAGGTCCTCCTAACTGTAAAGCAGGCCCTCCCACCAGTCAGCCAAGCTACAACAGTGTAATGATGAACAGTAATGACAGACTGCCTTTGAAAAACTAAAGAAATGCTTATTTTTAAGATGTTAAGTATGTAGAAAGTTTGTTAAAAGACTCTTAAAATAAAACACACATTAAAGATAAATGCTTCCCAGTTCAAACTAGAAAATGTAACTATGAAAGCCAATAAAAATGGACAAAATTTGTCTCACAAACATTTTATGAAAACTTATGCTAAAATCTCCCCTTCTAAAATACTGAATATGAGCTGCATCACAAAGTCTTGGAGGAAAATGATTCTTTCCAAGGAGGGGTGGTTGTCAGTGGCCTCCAGGTGTAATATTGTGTGCACTGATGAGCTGATCAACAGAACAGAACTTCTACCCAGCTGTAATCAAGAGTGATTGATGGCTGGGACAAAAAAAAGTTGATTATCATGACAAGTTCACTGATGTGGAGAAAATAAGCAATGCTCTGGAAATGGATAAAACCTGTTCAGAGTCTGGCTTCTGAAAGCATATTTATAAGGAAACTGAGAAAAGGCTTAGTTTCTTACCAAGAGATCTGATATAGCATGTACCAGCTAAGGGTAAATTTATTTGCTTTAATCTCTACAGATGGAAAGAATCAGTTCATTTATATCTTAAAATGCAAACCATGTGGAATATGTTATAGATGCACTCAGTCCATGTCCACATCCAGCTTAGGTACACTGTATCTGTACATGATTCATGGTGCTTCCAACTAAAACTCACACATGTATCTTAATACATAAAACTTATGGTGAACGTACTTCCATTGGTCATTTTCAGTTCCCTCATGATAAGAACTGGCTTCCCTATGAATAACTTTATCGATATTCATTTCAATTTAAACCAAAACATAAATTTGGACAGAGACAACATATCGCAAGGCACTTTCCCAGTCTACATTTGGCATGTCAAATAAGGTTTCAAGAATCTGTAAATAAAGTGAATCTGTGCTCAAGGATTTGGTGCAGTGATTCTCAGACAGTGGTCACACTGTGCAGACATCACTAAAATAGAACAAAAATGATCCACTTGACTGGAAAAGTTTTTTGTGCCTCTAGAGTGTTAGTTTTCAACACCAAACAAAAAAAAAGTTTCTCTTCCTAATAGGTAGAGCTATCCAAGAATGGAATGGGCTGCCTTGAGAGCTTATGAACTCCCTTTCCTTGGAAGTCTCAGAACTGATGATGGATGACAATTTGTCTGGTATGTAAGGGTAAGGATTGCTTTTACACATGTGTTATATTACATGACCCCTGGGAGCCTTCCAACTCTCAAATTCTGTGATTCTGATCTAACTTTAATATTAGTTGTGTTTAATTATGGTATTTAGACTATTCCTTATAATATTTTATTTTATTTTATTTTATTTGGCTCCTTTACTATAAACATAAAACATGGGATTAGGATTATAAGGGATAAAGTTCTATTGCTGGCACTTACTACCTAAATTACCATGGGTAAGATGTCTTCCAAACCTATGGTCCTATAAATGTGCAAAAGTAGGAAAATGAAGATGCTGAATATATGACCTCTAAAATTTCTTCTAGTTTTAAATCTGTAATCTTATTTTCTAAAGGCCCTTGTAACTCTCAATCCTATTTTCATCATATTGTCAATTGTCATCAATACATAAACTGTTATGATCTTATTGATCCTGAAATGGTCAGATCGAATATATTATTTCCTTCCTCTGATTTAAACAAATTTAAAGTCTTGAAAGGATTGGAATTTGGGGCAAATTCTAATCCATTTCATTTAAAGGTTTGTAATTAAAACAGAGAATAGACATCATTTATAAGAAAAACAATGTAAGTTGTATCAAAAAGGAAAGGAATAATATTACAGACTACAAATGATAATCAAATGCAAAGAACAAAGACTTAGAGGAAATTTCTTAATTATCATATCCATGCCTCCTCCCTGTGGAGCTCTAATTCATAGACTCGCTCACTTCTCTTCTACTTCTCTTTCTATTCTGCATGGTGCATGAATTTAATTTCATGCAGAAATTTACACTAATGGGGTAAGGACTAGTGATAAGTGCTTCAAGAAATTATGAATGTTATGAGTGTGGGAAAGCATATGAAGATCCTTCTGAAGTGATTACAAGTAAACAGGAAAATGATACAATGAATTATTACAACAATAAACACTCAAGACCAATAACAAGAAATGAATTAAAATAGAATGCATCCAACTGATAAATGGTCAAAGGATATGAACAGAAGATTTTCAGATAACAAAAGTAAAGCCATTTATAATTATATAAAAATTCCTCTAAATCACTATTAGATTAGAGAAATGCAAATTAAAATAACTCTCAGGTACCACTACACATGTCTCAGATTGGCTAAGAGGACAGGAAAAGATAATATAAATATGAGAGGAGATGTGGGAAAACTGGGACACTAATGCATTATTGGTGTAAAATGATCCAACCATTCTTGAGAGCAGTCTGGAAATATGACCAAAGAGCTATAAAACTGTATATTTTGACCTAACAGTGTCATTACTAAGTCTGTATCTCAAGGAAATAATAAAGGAGGGAAAAGGACCCACATGCACAAAAATGTTTGTAGCAGCTCTTTTTGTGGTAGCAAAGAATTGGAAAAGGAGTGGATACCCATTAATTGGACTTAACAAGTTATGACACATGAAGGTAATGGGATACTGTTCTATGAAAAATGACTAACAAGCTGATTATAGAAAAGCCTGAAAAGATTTACACATACTGATGCTGAGCAAAACAAGCAGAACCAGGAATACAGTGCACACAATAACAGTAAGAATGTGCAATCATCAACTTTATGAAAGATTTGGCTCTTCTCAGTGGTTCAGTGATCCAAGGCAATTCCAATAGACTTTGGACAGAAAATATCATTTGCATCCAGAAAAAGATCTAAGGAGGCTGAATGTAAATCAACACATTCAATATTCACTTCTTTTTTTAATCTCTCCCATAGTTTTTCCCTTTTGCTCTGATTTTTCTCTTGCAATATGATTCATAAAGCTTTGTGTATTAAAAATAAACTTACTACAATAATAAGAAAAAAAATAAAATGTCATGCCCATAGTTAGCCTTGATGAGTTTCCCTGCTGAGATGAGACGGAAAGTTACATAAATAATGTGGTTTTTGTTGTTTTTGCTATTTCTTTCTATCACTTTTACCCATTATTATAAATGATGATTCTCCAGAGGAAGAGTAGGAGATACATTGAGAATTGTAGGTCATATGAAATTGAAAGATATCAAGAAAAATTATTTTTTTAAATTGATGAGAGGAATAGTAATGGCTACTTAACATCAATGTGAACGGAGATAATTTTAAAAAGCAATTTGGAATTATGACCCCCTCACCCACACACTCATCACTGCCCCCTCCAAAAAAAGTGGAATTGTGTTAAGGAATTATCCATACAAATATTCATTGACCCAGAGGTTTCACTGGCAGGTACACACTTCAAAGAAGTGAAAAATTGAAAAAAAAAATGATACAATTAAAATATTTAAAGCAGCAATACAGTATTTGAAGGGAAAATGAACAAAATGCAGGAAATCATTTACTAAACAAATTATGGAATAAAAATGTAATACAATATTATGAAACAAAAATAAATGAGAATTTTAAAGGATAAAAAAACATATTTTATGAAAGAGGGATAGAAAGAGACAGATATTTGTTAATTGCCTATGTTAATGTGCCCTAATTATGTGAAAGTACTTTACAAATACCATCTCATTTGAGTATGAATTAATGCAAAGTAGAATAAATGGAATCAGGAAACAAATAAACATATAACAATGTGTAAGCAGCTGGTTCTGAAGACCTGAGTTCAAATTTAGCTTCAGACCCTTGCTATTTGTGTGGTCCTAGACAGGTCACTTAACCCTGTTTGCCTCAGTTTCTCATCTTTAACATGATTTAGAGAAGGAAATAGCAAACCACTTCACTATTTTTGCTAAAAAAAATCTCAAATGGGGTCACCAAGAATCGGAAACAGTTGAAATAGACAAAAACAACAACACAGCAATGTGCAACAAAATTCCACATGGAAGTATGTCCAGCTGAGGTTCCTATTGTTCCTACATACAGGGGTAGAGAGGAGGGGGTGGAGTGGGGAATAATTCCCATATGATTAATGCTAAAGTATTTGCCCTGTTTGGTGATAACGCTCCAAAATGGTTGTAAACTGGAAGACTCAGGAGATGATACAAAATCTCCTAATAGGCTGCTGGACCATAATCCAGTGAATGTACGAAGGAAGTGAGCCATTCCATCATGAAGTATCAGAGTCCTTTAGGGATGCTTCCAGGGATTCAGTGAAAGTCAGAGAATCTGACTTAGCTTTTACCCAGGAGTATATAGATGTCAGCATGTGAACTGCCTTTTCCTGGGATGAGGTTGCCCTTTTTTTGTCTTTCTTTTACTTAAATAGGTGAACTTGTCATTTTCAAAAGTCTGGAACTCTTCAGAAGAAGCAACCCTGCCCTCCTGACATGATGTAAAGCCCAGTTACACAGAGGTACAGTGAAGCTTCCTGAAGGGGCATTGATGGGTGACAGAAAAAGTGACTGACTCAGGGAAAATGGCCAGGAAAGGCCCAACTGGAGGAAAAGATTGGTCCAACTAAATGGTCTACAGATTTTTACCTGAGTATTAGTTAAAGAGTATAAAAGAAGGTAAGATATAAAAATGGATAATTAACAGTCTTGCAAACCATATTTTGTCCCAGTGAAGTTTGAATATTAGCATTCTGATAATAATTACTAGTAATTATGAATTAAACTGGTTAATCCTATTTTAATTACTCTGTTGTTATACATCATGGTTCTTTACATGGTTAACATTGCATTTGGTGTATAGTTCCAATTCATTACTAAATTTCTATTGTACACGGAGTTCCTCCATCTCACACACCCACTTTTCATGTGACCTAAACTAGTGCCCCAAACTCAGATAGTTCCCAAGATACCAGAGAAGGAGATTTTAATGAGCTCATGAGTTCGATAATCAAGGGGCATCCTTTGCCTAATTAAAGGGCAGATTTCACCAGCAATGAATCTAGTAGAAATTATAATGATTATATAGTGGAGAAAGAATTATGTATATCTCATTTTCTATATACTCAACGACGTGGGTGCATCCTAGAAATACAAACAAAAAAAATCACAACAAAAATCTGAGATTTATTGAGATCAGGCTTGGCCTGAAAATGGTGGAAGAAAATCCATTGCTAACCCTGACCTCTTTGTTGTAGGTCACCAGATCATATATACTATCAGAACTGGCTGCTATGTTGGTTAATTTAGATATATGGGTTTTGTCTTTTCTCTTTCTATTCTTTGCTACAAGGGATAATGCTTTTGAAAAGAAAGTATCAAAAATATATTTGGAAATAAAAGTGATGTAAAAATACATTAATAAGGATAAAACAAATCAATGAATGATCATCAACAGCAAATATCATCTCCAGTAAAAAAAAAAAAATAACATAAACATACCTTTCAACACTTAACAATTTTTAGATTTGGTAAATTTTAATTTTGGGGGGATTTTAGTAACATCCAAAGCTCTTTTGAGATATGTATATAATTACATAAAGAGAGAAAAAAGTAATTAAATTCAAATTAAAACAGTATCTCATGCAGTTTCTTAGGGGATCTTGGATGTTTCAGCAGACAAACTATTTCATGGATCTCAAAATAGAAGTTTTTTTCTTGGATGTCCACTTCCTTTGCTATGTAATGAAATCATTTTTGTACTTTGAACTATTCCTATAGAAGGGACATATAACTAAAAGTTTGACTTCTGCCCTTTGAGAAATCCTAAAATTTAAAATGTCCCTATAGGATACTAGAATTCTGAGACCTGAACACAAGATTTTTTTTTTCAAGTCTCAAGCTACTTCCTTGAAATTAAGTCATACCTGAAAACATTTTTCTGTGTTCCTGACTGGGTAGGGAATGGCTGGGGGAAATGTATCCATCCATTCATAAGAATAGCCCAAACATTCCAAAACCCTCATTGGTGAAGTTGATACTTTTTGACCGTGTTTTCTGTTTTTATATCCATTTTACTGCTATAATAAATCACAACTGCTTAGAAGTTAGTGATGAAAATTGGCTATAGAGTAGTTTACTTCTCCTTTGGGGACCTTGACCAATCAATTGGTGAGCCAATCACTTCCTTGTGCATCTATCTACTCCTATATCCAGCCCAAACTTTATTCTTCCACCCTTTATGTAATCTCTGTCCTGAGCCACAGTCCTTCATCACTAACTGCCTCCTGGATCTTTTTTTGGAGGCAGCTTTTAAGGAAGAAAATAGTAAAACTGAAACATTTCCACTCCTACCATACCAAAACTTCCTAACAATTAGACTACCTCAAAATGAGATGGGTTGCCTTGGAAGAAAAGACATTTCTGGTCCTTGGAGTTCTTCAAGCAAAGACTTGAATGCATATCATTTAATGGGGATTACTTTCTATTATGTATTGCACTAGAAATCTGCAGAGATTATTTATGTCTCTGAACTAAATTCTATAATTCAGTTATCTTCACTTAATTCTCTGTTCTTATTTGTCCAAAAAATTGATGTATAGACTGTTTATAATTTGCCTCTCCTAAGCAAGTCATAGGCTCAGAATGATTCTTCCCCCAATAACTGATTTTCTGCTTAGAAAATGATATATCTCACTTAACTGATTTCTATTTGAATAAAATCAGTCCAGCCTTCCTTCTCAGACTCTTTGATTGACTATGGACCTTTATGGATCCTTCTGTAGATTGTAAATTTCTTAAGGATAAGGGTTATTTTATTTTAGGCTTTATAACTCCAGATCCTTATATATAGTAAAATCTAAATGAACACATGCTAAATGTGTTACCACCATCACTCCAGTTACCACTATTAAAATTTTCATTTTAAGAAGGAACGATTAACCATTATGGTTAACCATCTTTTAGCAGTCTGGTTAAATCTAGGGACCCCTTTTCAGAATAACATTTTTAAATGCTTAAAACAGATGGTTATCAAAATTTAAAATAAGAGATTATAAACTCCTCTAAAGGGTTCATATCTCTTCAAAGAATCCTTTTGTTATTTTTGGGCACAATTGTTTCTCTGTGCCCACCTGATTTTTCTTTAGATTTTGAAATCTGTGGGAGTTTGGACAATATTTTCTTTCATGATCCACCCATTGGTTTTTCTTTGTTAGGGATTATCTCCAATGTTCAAACTCGAAGCTAGAAGAGGTTCTCAGGCAACACTGATGGACATGCTGTTTCTCTGAGGCACACACTGGGCAAGAACTGGCCCTTCAAAGGACATTGCTCATTGTATTTTGATTCTATGAGAAGCTTATGTGACCAGCAAACTCTGTAGAGATGGCTTCCTTTGGACTCAAGGCCACTGAGCAACAAAACAAAGGAATCTCAACAGAGTTCCCTGTTCTTTTTGTGAAAGTTAATGATTATGCCAAAGGACTGCTTTTGAAGGGAAATAGTACTGATGGTCTACTCATCTAGTTGAGATGGGAAGACAAATAACCTGACAATCTTGGAAAGTAGCAGAAGTCGTTTATCCATGGAAAACAAGTTTCATAGAAGGTTGAAAGTTTCATTTAAAGGAAATGACCAAAAACACCTAAAAGAAAACTTCAGTTATTTTTTTTAAATAGATACACACATATGTGTATAAATGGGAGTCATATGTTTGGATATACTTGAATATTTATATATGGAAAATCAATGTTATATAGTGTAAAGTGAGCAGCATTTGTAATCAGAAGATGTGAGGTGAATTCCTTCATCAAAACTCAGCTAAGACACTGAGCTCAGTTTTGCCACTATGGTTTAAGAAAAACATTAATATGCTGGAGAGTTATAAAGGAGGATAATCTTGCACCCTCATATTTTAGTCACCTTAAAAAGCATTGATTTTCTCTTCCTATGCAATAATAAACAGGGTATTAAACATAAGTGTGATAGAAACTTATACCAAAACTTTTTCTACCTAAACTTCAAAGGAAGAAGAGAAAAGAAGACAAAACATAGGAAGAGGAATGGGAGGGAAAAGAGATTAAAGAAATAAAAAGGAAGAAGTAGAAGGGAAAGGGAAGGATGGGAAAAGGAGAATGGAAGGAATAGAAGCAGCAGAACAGAAGAAAAATATAAGAAAAAGAGAATAAGAGGAAAAGAAAGGGAAGAGAAAGAAACAATAATGATATCTGACTTTTATTATTTAGGAAGCATGTACTCAGTTTCCTAATTGCTCTTGGTAATTATGGTTTACTACTTTTTTTTTTTTAATCTGTGAAAGTTAAAAACCAACTATCGGTTTAATATCTCCAAATATAGTAGTTTTTATTTACCTATTAAATATTCAAGAAAGATTTTAGATTTATGACAGTTTCTACATAGAAAAATAGGTTTTATTTTAAGTTTGAAAAGATCTTAGAATCCATTTTATCCAACCTGCTCACTGTACAAATAAAGGCATTGAGGCCTTGGAAACTTAAATTGTCCAATTTAGAGACAGAATTTGAACCCAAATGCTTAGATTGCAGAGCCAGGGTTCATTGCATTATACTACACACCTACTGTAACAAGAATGTTTTGTTCCTGAAAGTTCTTGAAAATGGTCATATCTTGTATGAGATCAACAAAAGGAATCTTCCCACATATTTTAAAAATAGTAAAACTGAACTTTCTAAAATTAACTCATCACTGAGAGAGTGTACTAATGCATAAAGAAGAATATTTTTTAAGTCTTGTATAAGTGAATTTTCGTAGGTCATGTTTATAAAGAATCTGAAAACATAAAGGACTAGACAGTTATATTTTAAGGCAGGTGCAGCAAGAAACCAAATCAGCCAATTGACAACATCAAAAATAGCAACAATAAAATCACTGATTTCTTCATGCAACGAAAGGATAAAAATAGAGAATAATTTAGTTCGGCATGCTATATGACCTCTTAATTCACCAGACAAGGATGCAAATTCTATCCTCTTTTTGCTTGGCTGCTCCAAACAGCAGAGTTTCCAAGGTTCAAAAAGTAGGCTGCCCCAAAGGAAGAAAAATATATTGATCCCAGCATCATCTTTATTCAAAATTAGTCACATGAGTGATACTGAGCCTTACAGTCAAAACCACACAGGAATACTGTCAACAGAAAACATAGACAGAATTCTTGGAAGGTGATGGTGGTAAGATGCTAGGGTGGGAGGACTTGAAGTACTGTATCTGGGAAATTCTCATATTGTATTCAGACTCTTGGGCATTCCCTATGGAGCATTAAATTCTCTTAAGGAAATCTCATTCCTTAAAGTAAATTTTTAAGCACCCCTTGACAACTACATCAATGCAAGGGGAATGTCTTAGGTATACTCAGGTGACTAGTTAACAGTAATCTGGGCCAAGATGGAAACATAAAATTGAGTGAATGAAGAGGGTAAATGTAGATGTAGAAAAGACAAATATTGTCCATTGAACAACTTTGCTAAGGGTTAACCCTGCACATACAGCTCAAGTCAGTGGGCCTCTAATGGGCCTCTGTGGCTGAGAATCTGACTGGACATCAAGTAACCCAGGGCCATGTACCATTTCTTTGTGCACTAAGCAATGGTGTTAAAGTACCACTAAGTTATACAATCAAAACTTAGTACATGCACTGTTTTTCCTTATCAAAAAATAAGCAGGCTTCCAAAAGAAGGGCACACCATAGATTAATACAGTTTCAATATAATAACAACTATAGACTTTTTCAGTTATGGAAGAATATTTAAGGAAGCTCTATTCCTTTCTGATTAGAAAAAATATAATGAATTTTTATAGTGAATAACAAATGATGAACTTACATCAGAATTAAATCTCAACTGGCAAATGTTGCACGATATAATTTGCTTTCTTCGATGAGGAAGAGGAACCCCAAATGTATGATTTATTACTGCTTTCTGAATTGGGTCCATCTGTAACAAGAAAAAAATAAAAATAAAAGTTGTCAGTTCCATTGTAAATCTTCCTACTTTATTAAATAGGCAATCTGACCAGCTCGAATCCATTATTTATGATTAAAAAAAACTTTTTTTTTAATTTGGAGGGATTAATTTTCAATTTTCCTGGAAAACTAGAGCACAATAAACCCCAAGCTCAGGATGATAAAAATAATAAATGTCTATATCACATCTTTCACTGCAATCCATTTCTAATTCAGAGTTCATTGATTATGTTGTTTTATCACCATAAATAAATAATTGAAATGTCACAAGAACTTTTTTTTTGTCAAATGCAGTTACCAATTATATACTTATTCTGTGTCTACATAGCATCTATTTAAAAAAACTACATCAGTACATGGAATTGGTCAAGTCAGCTATTGTAAATATTGCACCTTTATTAGTCCATAATACTCAGTGAGTAGAATATTGCTCCTGTAGTCAGAAAGACTTATCTTTGTGAATCCAAATCCAGCCCCAAACATTTATTAACTGTGTAACCCTAGACACTAATCCACCTACCTGTCTCCAGGGCAAACAAAAGATTAAGTAATTTGTCCAGAATCACACAATTAGTAAGTATATGAGGCTGGATTTGGATTCATGAAAATGAATCTTCTTGTTACAGGGATAAGCATGAAAAGGTACATATGATTAAAATAATAACTAAACATATATGCACTAAATGACGAAGCATCCAAATTTTTAAAGAAAAAGTTAAATTAATTACAAGAGAAAAATTACAAGTAAAACTACACTCATAATAGACCTCAAATTCCCCCTCTCTAAGAACTAGACAAATCTAAAAAAAAAAAAAAGTAAAGACATCAAGAAGATGAATATAATCTTGGAAATGTTAGATGTCTAAAGAAAATGGAAAGGGAATACAAAGAATCATAACTTTGGATATGGTACCTTAAAATAAAGCAAAACAAAAACAACAACAGAAAAAAATAAACAAACAACAACAACAACAACAAAAACAAATAGCCCATTGGTGAATTTTGATCTGAATGCAAAAAAGCAGAAATCAGTGTAAGTAAGTGTATCATTTTCATGTCATAATACAATAAAAATTATAGTCAATGAAGGAACATGGATGCATATGTTAAATGCTAATTGGAAAATAAACAATCTATTTCTAAAGAATGAGGAGGTTAAAGGACAAATTATAAAAACAATCATTAATTTCATTAAAGAGAATGATAAAAATGAGAGAACACTCTAAAATGTGTGGTATTCAGTCAATGCAGTAATTATAGGGAAATGTATAACTCTAAATGCATATATCAGTGAAAGAGAAGAGGAACAGGTTGATGACTTGGGAACTACAAGTAATTAAAAATAAAAATTTAACAAAAAATTAAAATCCTCAATTAAGTCCCAAAATGGAAATCTTGAAAATTGAGGGATTTTGAATAATAAAAACGAAAACTAACAAATAAAACTAAGGACAGGTTTTACTAAAGAAAATCAATAAAATATTTTTTAATTGGTAAATTTGATTTTGAAAAAGAAAATTGCTAGCATCAAAAAATTAAAAGTGAATGTAGCACCAAAAAAGATTAAACTAACTATTGGGAATTATTTTGTCCATCATATGCCAGTAAAGCTGATAAAATAATGAAACAGATGAATATTTACAAAAACAAATTAATCTCCCACATTAACAGAAGAGGAGATAGAATATTTAAATAACCATATCTTAGAAAAAAAAATTGAACAAGACATCAGTGAACTAAAAATCCCAGGACCAAATAGATTCATAAGCAAATTCTATTAAACATTTAAAGAACAATTAATCTCAATACTTTACAGATTTTTTAAAAAATAGTTAAATAATTTTTCCAAATTCCTTTAATGATACAAATATGATTTAAACACATAAGCTAGGGAGAACAAAAACAGAGAAAAAAACACTAAAGACCAATTTCCATCGTGAAAATTGTGCAAACAAATTTAAATAAAATACTAGCAAGATTACAGCAATGTATCACAAAGATCATACACTATGATCAGGTGGGAATTATTCCTTGAGTGTAGGATTGATTCAATATCAGGAAAACTATCAGCATAATTGACCAACAAGAAATCAAAAGTCATGAATATATTAATGGATAGAAAGAAAAAGTCTTTGACAAAATACAAAACTCATTATGATTAAACAACAACAACAACACTAGAAAATTAATGGAACCTTTCTCAAAATGATAAGTAGCATTTAATATAAAACTAAGAGCCAAGGGTGGGAGGAAGAGACTTGGAGCTACAGAAGCAAAATGGTGAAGAAAAGACAGGAAATTGCCTGAATTCTCCCCAAAACTCCAAACAATTACAAAAAATGCCTCAAATCAAATTCTGCAGTGGCAGAACCCACAAGAGGATAGACAAATTATTTTCTAGATGAAGGCAACTTAGAAGGTGAGCAAGAAAGGCCTTTTGCACTAGGTGAAGATAGAGTGTAATCCAGCACAGGATGGTCACCAACAAATCAGGGATGACTGAATCAGGGATGGTTTCTAGACTGCTCAGCCCACAGATAGTAAAAGAATCACAAAAAAAGTACAGGAGGCCCTTTGCTGGTACCAGGGGCAGGACTCTTATTGCATTTCCCATTCTTGAATCTAGGTAGCAGTCCTAGATCTCAGTGTCAAGGTGAGGAGGGGTGCCATCACATCAGGTTTAAGACCCTGGTCACAGTTCCATTAAGGAAAATTATGCTTGTGATTTGTCACAGACCAGATTACATATCAGGAAAGTGGTTAACATAACTCTCCCTACATCATGCCAATTTGGAAGAACTCAGAATTGACAAGTCCACATAATTATCCCTGAAAACAGATGCACAAAAATTCTGAAACTTGGGACAGTGCTCCCTTTACTCCAGAAGGAGAGTTCCACATTATCAAAGAATTAAAAGTCAAAAACTAAGATGGGAAAAAATGAGCAAAAAGCAGGAACAAAATACTGTCTATAGAAAAGTTAATTTTAAAATTATCTCCATCCGTCATGGTGTCAAAAAAGAATCAGAACAAAAGGGAAAAATCATGAAAAAGAAAAAGAAACAGCAAAAAATTATGAAAACAGTCTGCTTCGATCACCATTAAGATTTTCTAATTCTTTCTCTGAATTTTCTTGGCATTTTTCATCCTGAGTCTTTTAGAATTGTTTTAGATCATTATGTTGCTGAGAAGGGCAGAGTCTATCAAAGTTGACCACATAATATTTCTGTTACTATATACTTCTTTGAGTTCTGCTCACTTCACGCAGCATCAGTTTGTATAAGTCTTTCTAAAAGGTATTTCTGAAATCTGCCTGCTCATCATTTCTTATAGCAGAAAAGAATTCCATTATATACATATTAACCATGATTTGTTCAGCCATTCCCCAACCGATAGGCATCCCACTCAATTTATAATGTGTTGTCATAAAAAGAGAGCTATTTGCACATGAATCCTTTTCCACTTTTTTATGATTTCTTTGGAACACAGACCTAGGAGAGGAATTGCTCTGTCAAAGTAGGTTCACAATTCCACTGACAATTGTACTGGTGTTTCAGTTTTTCCATATACTCTCTAATACTTTTATTTCTTTTCTGTTATAGTAACCAATTAGACAGGCATGGGGTAGTACGTCAGAGTTGTTTTAACTTGCATTTCTCCAATAAATAGTGATTTAGAGCTTTTTATATGACTATATATGCTTTTAATTTCTTCTTGTTTATAATATAGAAAAATATAAAAGGCTCAAAGAAAAATACAAATTAATCTCAGTCCATAGAAGAACTCAAAAAGAATTATAAAAGTCAAATCAGAATAGAAGGGAAAAATTGGGAAGAGAAATGAAAGTGATGCAAGAAAATCACAAAAAAAGGGTCAACAGCTGGTAAAAAAGGCAAAAAATTACTAATGGAAATAATGACTTAAAATGGAATAGTCCAAATTTTTTTAAAGGCACAAAAATCTAATCAAGAAAAGAATGCCTTAAAAATTAGAGTAGTTTAAATGGAAAAAGTGGTAGAAAATTCATTATAGAAAAGAAATTAAAAAGTAGAATTGGCCAAGGAAAAGGAGCAACACAAGCTCATTGAAAAAAAAAATTCCTTAGAAACAAAATTGGATAATGAATGTTGGAGGTGATATGAGGAAACTGAAACACTAATGTGTTGTTTGTGGAGTTGTGAACTGATCAGACATTCTGGAGAGCAATCTGGACCTATGCCCAAAGGTCTATAAAACTGTGCAAACCCTTTGATTCACCAGTCTCATTTCTGGATCTTCACCCCAAAGAGATCATAAAAGAGGGGAAAGGGCCTACATATGCAAAAATGTTTGTCATGGCTCTTTGTGTGGTGGCAAGGGATTAGAAATTGAGTAGATGGCCACCAATTGGGGAATTGCTTGAATTAAGTTATGGCATATGAGTATAAGAAATAGTGAGCAGTCTGATTTCAAAAAAACCTGGAATGACTTACATAAACTAATGCTGAGTGAAGTGAGCAGAACCAGGAGGAGAGTGAACAGCAGTAACAGCAGTATTATGTGATGCTGATCAACTATGATAAATTTATCTCTTCTCAGAATTCAGTGATCCAAAAAAATCCCAATAGACTTGGGATGGAAAATGTTATCTGCATCCAAAAAGACTATAGAGACTGAATGCAGATCAAAGCCTAGTGTTCTCATCTTTTTCTTTGTTTACTTTTTCTTTCTGGTGGTTTTTCCCTTTTGTTTTCAGTTTTCTTTCACATCACAATTAATACAAAAATGTTTAAAATGATTGTACATGTATAACCTATATCATATTTCATGCTTTCTTCAGGAGAGGGAGGTAAGGAATAGAGGGAGAAAATATTTGGAACTCAAAAACAAGACTGGACAAGTGGAAGCTAATAACTTTATGAGACAACAAGAAACAATACAAAATCAGATGAATAAATAAACAGAAGAAAATGTGAAATACCTCGTTTGAAAAACAACTGTACTGGAAAATAAAGCTAGAAGAGATAATTTAAGAAGACAGAAGTTTAAATCTAGCTTCAGATATTTCCTAGTTTTGTGACTATGGGCTAGTCACTTAACTTTTCTGTGCCTCAGCTTGCTCAGCTGTAAAATGGGATGATAATATCATCTACCACTCAAGGTTATTACGAGAATCAATTCTGATCATATTTGTAGGGTATTTAGCATAGGGCTTAGCACATGATAGATGTTTAATAAAAACTTGTTTTCTTCCTTCTTCCTTCCTGTGTGGTTCACTAAGTTTGATTTATACTAGAACTCCTAAATCTTTTAGTTTCAGATTGTCTTTCATCTACCTTTATGGGAAGTGTCAATAGTAACTCATGATTACTGTCCTAGGAGGATCAATTGAAGAAATAGGAGATATTAGGAAATAAATACTTTACTGTCTGAAAGAGGGATTAGAGGAAAATCAGGTAAGCTATGCAATGGATAGAGTGTTAGACCTTGAGTCAAAAAAAGACCACAATTCAAAACCTGAAACAGATACTTTACTAGCTGTGTGTCTATGAGCCTATCCCTTAATCTCTCTCAGCCTGTGATAAACTTATCTGTAAAATGGAAATAATATTACCTACACCTCATGGAGTTGTCATAAGTGAATCATGCATTTTATAATCCTTAAGTTGGTATGTAAATGCTAATACCAGCTTATTATATTATTCTCCACCATTTGCCTCCCTCAGGTGAAATCTAATTTTTAAAGGGAGATTATTTTAATTTCATCTTTGTAGCCCCTTTCATGCCACATTATCTGGCACACAATATATGATAATAAATGTTTACTTATTCATAAAGATTGGGAGAGATCTCACTCACGTTTTTCCTATACTCTAATCTTTGACTGTTACTTTACTCAGCTCTAGATTTATACCTGTTAACTCAGTCCAATCATGTGTTTTCAAGCACAAGGTTCATTTCCCTCTGGATCCTTTTGCTGATGTACAAGCTTTGCTGAATGACAATCTCCTCCTCCTAACACACAAATGCAATGTGGTGGGGGAAAGACTATAAGACCACCAAAGAAATTGGGAGCAGAGACACCAAAAGTTTATAAGCTGATATGAATGGACTAATTCTGTGGCCCATAAGTAGCCTCTGCCTTGTTTCCCAGGAGTCATTTTAGGCCATATTAAAAATAGCATCCTAAGGGTTCTTTCCCACAGCCACCAAGGACTTCAGAGACAATCAGATCTCAATCCACCAGCTGATACATAAATTGGAAAGTGGAGGCTGTCTTGAAAGAAAAGTCATGGAAATGAGAGTAAATACTATAGTATATTTTGGGTGGTAGTTGTCCTGTGAATAAAAAGGGTTTCATTCCCATGAAAAATGGTATAAATATACCAGAACCCATAAAGAAAAAAGGTTCCCTTATTAAAGACTCTTGAAATAATTTTTAAATGAAATTTCCTATTCAAGTGTTCTGAAACTGTCAACATCAATCAACAAACAACTGTTATGTGTAAAGAAATATGCTAGATATGACATTGCATGTTAATGTAATATTCATGCTCAAGGGATGATTTTAGTAACTCAATCATTAGGAAATAGTCATATAAGTAAGATAGAGGAGGAAGAGAAAGAGGAGAAAAAGAGGAGGAAGAAGAAGGACAAGGACAAGAAGATGAATAAGCTTTCCCATCAAACCTTGATAAATTGCACAAACATTAAAATATGTTCTAAAAACAGCATTGTAAAAGATAAAGGGGAGAGTAAACTAGTGCTATTACTTTAAGAGAACAGAAGCTGTAATCAGATAATCTGAGTTCAAAATGTGCTTTGTTATGCATTTATGCATGTGACTGTGGCCCAATCAGTGGATCTACCTGGACCTCAGTTTCCTCATCTTTAAAAAGTAATAAAAGGGAGTTGGGAAACATTAACTTGGAGGCTTCTTCCAGCTTTAAATCCATGATCTTATGAGCAAGAGTTCAACTATTTTGAAAGATGATTATATGTAGTCAAAAACTTGTATATTTAGCCAAAAAAATTCTGCTTTCTTCAATTCTGGACACTTTTTGTTTTTTATTCCACTGAAAGCTCAATTCAAAAAGGGAAACAAACAAACAAAACAAAGCAGTTAAACCATTCTGAATATAGATATGATCTTAAAATTACAGTATAAAAAAAGGAAATAAATCTACCTGTATTTAGTATTATATAACAACACAATTCTTTAACCTTTCATGGGAAGGTAGCTACATTAACTGATAAAAATTAAGTGAAACTGAGTTGTCAGAATCTTAAACAAATGATCTTTTCAGTATATGCTTAAACATATGGGGGAGGGAGGAGAGATTATTGATATAAATAGATACCTCCAAACTATTGACTTAACCAGCTAATTATTTAGTGTTCAACAAATTGTGAATATAAAAATAATTCATTTCATCTTCTTATTTTCCACAGCTACTGCTGTTATTTTACCTATTTATATGTTTGAATTCAATTCCAGATTCAACCTATGACCTTTCTTATTCCCAAATGAATATGTTTTGCTTAATTTGAGGCAAATGGATCATCAGGTTCAGACTGAACTCTGACTGTTTCCTCCTTAAATCTTGTTTGAGTTTTCTGCTAAATTAATTAGTAAAGGGGGTTACCAAAGACAAGCCTGAAGTCAAAGTGCAGAGCAAGGTTTTCTTCCCAAGGATATCCTTTTTCTTTCTTTCATTTTTCTATCAAAGAAGAGATTTACTTATTAGAGATCTATTTCTGCTTCTCCGGTATACTTGTCATCTTGTTTTTATTATTGCTGTAATCATCAATGTCACTTAAAAAAAAAAAAAAAAACAAAGTTGAATCCTTGGAAAATTAGACTTTTGAACAACATGGCAAGGAAGAATCTTCAAACTACCTTTTCAACCAGTTGGACTTTTTTGTTTATTTTTATTTTTTGCTGCTTCAGAATTCACTCAGAAATTTCCATACAGCAATAGGCAATATGCTTTTTGAACTATTGCTTTCACACTGTGTGATATCATTCATCTTAGCCCACAAAGTTGAGAAAGAATAATAATGTCATGAAGGATGGAAGAAATTAAATATTTATATCACACCTATTATGTATTAGGCACTTCTCTTTTAACCCTTATTATCTTATTTGATCCTTTCAACAACACTGAAAAGTAAAAATTATTATTTCCCCATTAACAGTTGAAAAAATTAAGGCATACAAAGATTAAATACCTTTGCCTAGGGTCATAGAATTTATAAGAGTCTGAGGTCAAATTTGAACTCAAGTTTTTTTCTGATTCTAGACCTAACTCTCAACCCACCGTACCACTGGCTGCCTCTAAATTAAGTGTATAACTCTAAGAATTCTTAACCAGATAATAATCAATTTCTCTGCACTGGAGGTCTTTAAGCAAAGTTCTGTGACTAATCATTAAGTCAGTATATATCTATTCATGTTCTTATTACATGCCACTAGTAATGCTAAGCACTGATTAGTTGGTTGGTTGTTGTCCTTTGTTCTTGAAGAGTACTAAAATGACCTCATTAAGTTAGAGTAGAGTTACAATTGTCAGTTACAAATAGAGCTTTGGATGCTCTGCCACTGGTCGGACACAAATGGTGCCTATGAATATGAGAGGTAGCTTCTCTAACTGTGTATCTCATGAGATGAGCTAAGCATTAGTAATAAAAAGAATAGGAAAAAAAAATTAGAGCCTGACCTAAAAAAGCCCTGAAGAGGCACCCCCTACTCCTATCCCCTTAATTCGAAAGATGCAGAAACTATAGCCTAGAAAGTTAGAGATTTATCCAAGATTATAGAAATCAGCCCGAGAAGTTGAATCTATTCCATTTACTTTCATCCCAGATCTTGTCTGAATATGCCATATTGAGTTTCAAATGCCCTATACTGAAACTCACACAATTTACACCCATGCCGTCCTTTCTCTGGGACACACACACAAACACAAATGAACAAGGATCACTTTGGAGAGCCAGTCTTTGCTCTAGTCTAGTGTCATACAGACATTGTTTGAGTAGCAGCCAGAGGCTGAGAAATCCTATGCCCAGAGATTTGCAACAGCAGATTAAAGCTAACAAAACCAGTGGGTCACTGAACTCTAACCATCTACCCAACCGCCACGCATTCCAACTCTGAATTAACAAATTAACAGAAATGCATATTAGAAAGGCAATGTGACATCTGGGAGATTAGACACTTTGTCAGGCTTATTATTACCCAATATTAAAATGGTCTTGCTGTTCCTGAATTTCCATCTCTCACCTCCATGCCTATGATTATCACTAATGCCTACAAAACACTCTTTGGTTAACTCTGAGAATCATTGCCCCCTTTAAAGATTCATGAAAGGGATATCTTTTACATGAGCCTTTTCTTAATCCTCCCAGATGTTAGTGCCTTCCCTTTAAAAAAAAAATATTTGCTTCATATATAGTGAATATGTGTGTATGTATACATATATATATATATGTATACATACACACATACACACACACACACATATATATATAAAACATAGAAAGAAAGAGACTTAGGGGAGAGAGAAGTAGAAGGGGAGAGAGGAAGAGATGAAAGAAGAGGGAAGGAGAGAGAATACTTAGTCATGGACATTATACATATATATGTATATGTATATATAAATTTGTATAATGGGAATATAAGATACCTAGAGAACATAGATTATATATAGTAAAAATTCACTACATCTAGTTATCATGAATATAGAATATATAGAGTGAATATTTACAACATATGTACATAGTATACATATATATATATAAATGAACATAGAATATATATAGTGAATAGTCACCATATATATATATATATGGATAGTTCATGCATATATCATGAATATATAATATATTTGCCATATTCACTATGAGTGTTCACTATATTCAGCATATAGTAAATATTCACTATAGTAAAAGGACTTTTTTTGAAGGGGAAGGTACTAGCATCAGGGAGGATTAAGAAAAGAATCATGAAACAGATCTCTCTCTGTCTCTCTCTCTCTATGTATACACACACACACACACACACACACACACATATATATATATATATATATATATATATACATATCTCCATATATTATATATGTATATATTAATATATACACATATATGGTTTCTGAGTGTGTATATATGTGTATGTGTATGTAGTTTGATATATATAAACTTCTTGAGCATAGGGATAGTTTAATTCCTTTTTCTATCCACCAGTTCCTGAAGCCAGCATAATGCCTGGAACATAATAAGTACCAAATATATGCTTGTTAATCGATGAACTAATCCAAGACTAAATCTAAAGCATAGGAGTAGAAATAGATAATTTAGATCATTACCTAAATATTTATATAAACCAATGGTTTATAAAATACAGCTATCAATATTTGGTGCCACAGAAATTGCTAGAGAAGACAATAATGTGATTAGTTTCTGAAAATATATCATAATATATTTTGTGGAGAAACTTATATGTGCCATTGAGCCTGATGTTTGTGCAGTCACAAATATGTTACCTATACCATTCTTCATATTTAATCACAGGCAGGATCAACTAAGGGATAAATAAAACCCAAACAATTTCACATTACTGGTTGCCTAATTCCATCAAAACCATTATGCACAGAATGGAGGCTCCTGGGATACTCCAACAACTGCTGCTTAATAAATTAGAGATGGAGGGAGCAGGGAAAAGTAAGGCAAGTAATGGAGAAGGGAAGTAAAAGCAGATGGCTCTCAATGAGGCAGATTGCTAAGAATAAGGAGACATCATTGCAAAGATGGGGGAGGGGATTTGGGTAGGTAAATGTATTTGGGGGAATGATATTAAAATCTCCTGTCACCACTATTGCTAGGAATTATAAATAGTAGCCGCTGCTAGAAATCCACAGTCAGGGATGGATGAATATGCCTTTTGGGACTGGCTGCTGGCCCTTTTTCATCTATACCTGCACACATGAATAGGGATTACCTTCACTGGGGCATCTTTCAGAATACAGCCTAATGTCTACTACATTCTCATTCTCATTTAGACCCTGACACTATTCTGAAAAATGAATGTCTAAGCTTCTAGAAACCAAAATATTTGGATGCTTGCCAAAATACTTAGAACGTGTCTAAATGTAAGAAACTTGCCCCTGCCAAGAACTTTGAATATGGCTATCTGCCCAAATATTATAGCTCTATAAAGCAGTACACTAATGATGATGAAGCAAAGAAGGAAGATGGAAATGGGAGGCAAGAGCATGAGTGGATCAAATGATAATGTCTCATTTTTATGGGGAAAAGTTGTTGCCAATTTAGAGTGTTATTCACCAGAAATGTGGAACCTGTTACTATTATATATATGGGAAGTCCTTATGTCTCTCTGTGTGCAATACTGATAAACAAGTGAAAAAATAAAGTGACCCAAATAAAACCCTAGGTTATCAGAACAGGTGAAACTTAGAGAGCATTACATACAAACTCACTATTTTATAGATGAGAAAATCGAAGATCAAGAAAAAGCACTTAAGTCAGATTTTCAAAGTTGGTTTTTAAAAATATTTTTAAAAGCAAAATTGTAGACTGTTATGAAATAATATTGTGTGTGAATAGCCAAGACAATTAGAGAGTTAATTCAAGGGCACCTGAGAGTCTGCACCTTCAGAGTGAAGAACAAGAGAAAGCTGGGATGATAAGATTGAACCTTTGAAACTGGAAAAGATTAAATAAATAAGAAGGGGAGGAGGTATAGAAGCAGCATTTTCCTTGCCTTCTTCTCTGAGCAAACTTAATCTTCATACAGTAAAGAAGAATTTTCAAGCATTTTGGAAAAGACCATCAATAAACATTTATTAAATACCTAGTATGTTCCAAGCCTGGTACTAAATGCTGAGGATGCAAAGAAAGACAGTCTCTGTGATCAAGATAAAAAACCAACTATATGCAAACATGATGATATATATATATATATATACAGAGAGAGAGAGAGAGAGAGAGAGAGAGAGAGAGAGAGAGAGAGAGAGAGAGAGAGAGAGAGAGAGAGAGAGAGAGAGAGAGAGAGAGAGAGAAAGAGAGAGAGAGAGAGGAGAAACTGGAAATAATAGAGGAAAGGAATAATATTAAAGGCTCTTGGGAAAAGCTCACAGAAACTAGATTTTTATGTAAAATATGCTCCATAAGAGAAGGGACGGAGGGAAGGAGGAAGGAAGGAAGGAAGGGAGAAAGGAAGGAAGGAAGCGAAAGAAGGGAAGGAGGAAAGGAGGGAGGAGGGGAGGGAGGAAGGGAGGAAGGAAGAGAGGGAAGGAGGAAGAGAGGAAGGGAGAAAAAAGAGAAAAAAAGAAAGAGGGAAGCAAGAAACAAAGGAAAAGGAAAGGGAAAGGGAAAGGGGGGAAATAGAAAAGGAAAGGGAAAGGAAAAGGGAAAAGGAAAAGGAAAGGGAAAGGAAAGGGATGTGATAAGGAACACAAAGAATAATGAAAGGAAAAATTTGGAAATAAAGATGTTAATGGGAGAGATCTATCCATAAGGAAAATGATTTTTAAGATGAAGATAATGTGGATATAAAGGGTGAATTTTAGGGTAAAACAGAATATAAGGAAGAAGTTGGTTAAAAACTTTTTTTATTAAGTGCCTACTGTGTACCAGGAAGATATCAAGTTCTCATATGTATGAATACATCAAATGTATGCTGAGTTGTCATTGGTATGGATATTCAATTTAAAATGTGGATTGGAAATTCTATTACTTCCAGCCCATCCCAAAAAACCCTAGCTTAGTTAACACTTCAGGATTAGGGAGGGAGAAGGGAATGTCCAATTAACATGTCAATGGATTTTCCTAAATTCTTCTTAACATTCACATTTGTAGAGTGAGCCTCCCTGCCACTTAAGATGGTAGGTACCTTAAGAAGGATTTTTTTTTTTTTTTTTTTTTGCCATAGAGACTTACCTCCATTATTTCTTTTATAATAAATTTTGCTACCCTTTGAATTTAGTTGGGGTACAAAAGGAGTACGGCATATTGGAGAGAAAGCCATAGTCTTGGGAGGAAAAAAACAAAACAAAACAAACAAACAAACAAACAAACAAAAAACCCGGTTTATTCTTTGCATCTTCCATAACTAACTCTCTTCCATGTGAATATCACATGAAGTGTCACTTAAAGCCAATCCTTAGTAAATCCTTAATCCAATATGAAACTTTCCCAGAGCTCATGGTGCAGAATGGTTATATAATCTGCCTCTGTTCCCTGTGTATATGTGTGTTTTTCCCCCTATTCAGTCATTAGCAAAAAGAAAAGCTTATCATCTATCTTTCTCTACAGATAAACAAAGCCTGGCTTATAACAATTGGCCAAAAAAAAAAAAAAAAAAAAAAAAAAAAAAGAAAGAAAGAAAAGAAAAGAAAGAACAAGGCAAATCCACAATCTAGACCTCCCCTCATCCTTTCCTCCCCAAAAGACCATACTGTGTTCTATACCTCAGCAATTCCAAAAAAAAAGGGGGAAAAAACACAGCAGTTTCTTTAAGGGATAATTCTGAATGCTTTCTGAACTTCCTAACTTTTCCTTTGAAGGAATTAGCTATCTGCAGGCTTTGACATCCTCCTGAAGAGTTAGCTGCATATTTAAGTGTCCACAGGGAGCATAAGCCAGGCGCTTCTTGCTCTGATCACAGTCTGTTGTTTTCCTTAATACTTGTAGTAACAAACATTTCCTAGAACAATGGATAGTTCTATTTGCCTGACAAAATTACAGCATTTCTAAGTTGGAAGGAAAGCATTGAATTCACCCACCTCTGTAAGAGAATCCCTTCTATAATACTTCCAACAAGTGTTGTTCTGACTTTGGCCTGAAGCCCTCCAGTGATGAGGTCCTAACAATATCTCATAGACACTCCTTAGTACTGCTTAGCAACTTGTCTATTTTTTTTCCCTTAACATGAATTCTAAACTCTTTCCTTTCACCCTCTATTCCTTACGTTTTGCAAAAGTATCCAGGCAGAAGTCAGTCACTTTTCCACCTCCAGAAAACCCACCAAATATTTGAATATTGCCATGCTCTTGAGGAATTTGGTTCAGTGGTCCTCCCAAATGCTTCAGAAGCATAGCAATTGCTTTAAAAAGTTATTTATAAAGAACTGACACCCTCCTCACCCACCTCCAGGTACAGAGAAGTCAATTCAAACCAAGAAACATTTATTCAGCACTTATTCTATGCTAGGTACTACCCAAAGTGCTAATCCATATACATTGCCTGCTTTGTATCAAATTTTCAATATTCTATCTTCCCATCAACTCCAGTCCCTAATAGTCAATCCCATGTGCAGGTTGGAAAATCAATAATAATACATCTAATAGGCCCCAGCTCAACCCTCTGTTGCTCATGGTTTAGATTCTGATGATTTACTATGTAGCACACTATATTTAAATGTATTTCTCATATGTGCTCATGTGTATTGCTTATATGGCTACAAAAAGACTATGTGCAATTAAATGTATCTCTCTGTTTTCTTGGGTAATATATGTTGTAATGTTTGAAGAGAGCTATGAATTAGATTAAAGAAACATAGCAGATTTAAAGAAAATTTGGACTTTCTCAGCAGGATAGATATTTGAAACTAATCTAATTTGATAAAAACAAACAGAATATATCTTCCTAGAATGAAGTAAAAGAATAGAATACTGCTTACTGTCTGAGAACTATACAGAGCTTCTTAAATCTAGCTAGAAGGAAAATAGTTAAATAATTATAAACTAGAATGTGTAAATGAAACTTTAAAAAAAAAAAATGCAAGTCTTTAGGTCCTAGGGGCCATTAATTGGTCCTTATGAAGGGCTGGGAGGAAGGTAAACATTTATGACTTTAAATAACTATGGATTACTTTCAAACAGGTAATGAATATTCCAGTCCTTGTGACAAAGTGGAAAGAACAAAGACCTGGAAATTAAGGAAGCTAGGTTTAAGGAAAGGTTCCAGGTCAGATAATAAATTATATCATATAATGGGCTCAGTTCCATTCTTTCTTTCTTTTTTCAGGTTACCTCACTTAGAAAAAAAAAACAAAAACGTGGTCTTTGAGAAATAGTAATGAGTCCAGAGTCAGAAGCCCTGATTTAAAATTCCACCTTTTCTCTTTGGACAAGTAACTTAACTTGGGACTTTGGTTTCCCCATCTATAAAATATATTTTGTGTGTGGGAGGGAGAAAAAGATGGTCTCTGAGATCTTTTCTAGGTTCACAGCTATGATCTTATACTTTCTAAAATGCTTTCTGAACAGAAAATTCTAGGAGACATTTCTTAATGGATAGATTTTAGCTAATCTTATTACTTAATTTCCTAAATTAAAATGATAAGGAAAAGCAAGGATTTGCACAGGGACATAGAATCAGAGAAAAGAAAGATTCAAGACAATATGATGAACTGTGAGAAATTGCACCAATATAAATAATATTTCTTTTTTTTTTTTTTTTCATTTTGGATCATTTTAGTATCTAATGAATTTTCTGCTTACTTTTGGTCCTCTGCAAAGATTGGCTTTGGATAGGAGAAAGAGCACTAGGTTTGTAATCAGAATACTGAATGCTAACTTTGAATCTTCCTGTCATGTGACCTCTTTGGACTGAAATTTACTAACTTTCAGATGAGATAATCAGAAACAAATAAATTAATTAATGAAAGGTTCCATGGTTCATCACACCTTGACTCTAAGACAAAGAGCCACATAATTAAGAGAGAACTGGTTTCAATATGAAGATGGGAGGGAGGGATAAAAGGAGGAATGAAGGAAGGGTAAAAGGAGGAATGAAGGAAGGGTAGAAAGAAGAATCAAAAAGAAGAGGAAGGAAAGAAGGAAGGAAGGAAAGGAGGGAAGGAGGGAGGGAGGGAGAAAAGTTTGTACTCAAGAAAAAAAAATAAAGTAGGCAAGTAAGAAAGGGGAGAGAGGAGGAAGGAAGAAGGAATTGAGTGGATACAAGTGCTATTTATGACACTGATTATGTATGTGAACCTGAATGTTACTTAACTTCTTTGTACCCCAGGTAGTTCTCCAAATGCTCTAAGTAGCAGATAAGATTCTGATCAGTTTTGGTAGAGAGAATTTCCTCTTCTAGGGAGTTGTCTACACCAGTAAAAATAACAAATCCAGTTTCTATTCCCTCCTTCCCCCAAACACCTCTAATTCTTCTTAATCCTCTTATCCTTCCAATAATTGTAGCTTCAGAAGATTTTAGTAAAATGCCTAAAGATGCTCTAAGCAGTAGGAAAAGAATATGATAATTTTGAAGATAATAAGATTAATTGATTTGAGAATTAAAAATAACAATAAATGTTTTCAAGCTCTCTGAGAACAAGAGCTCTCCAAACTGTTCCATTTTTTGTCAGTCAATAAACATTTACTAAGTACTTACTATGAATTGGGAGCTATGCTAAGCATAGTTTTACCTTGATACTGGCATGTGTTGTTGAGACCTCTCAGTCATGTCTGGTTCTTTGTGACTCCATTTTGAAGTTTTCTTGGCAAAGATACTGGAGTAGTTTTCCATTGTCCAGGGTCACATAGTAAGTGTCTGAAGCTAAATTTGAACTCATGAAGATGAGTCTTCCCAATTTCAAGTGAAGTATTCTATACACTGCACCACCATCTATTCCTGGCATAGAATAGTATTTTAACAAATACTTTCTGATTAATTGGTTATCCACTGTGTGCAATATGCTGTGCTACAGACAAAATAAGGTGTAAAGTATAGATAAGAAAAGGTGCCTGCTAAAATCTAGGCATAAACCACATCCCAATCCCTTTATCAAAATAAAGTTGAAATGGGTTCATTATTTTGAAATAAAGGGTGATACTATAAACAAATTATGAGAGCAAGAATAGTTTACCTGTCAGATCCATGTAGAAATGGAAAATTTATGTCCAAAGAAGTAGAGAACATTATGAAATTAAAAATTGATAATGTTGGTTACAATAATAAAAAGGTTTTACACAAACAAAACCAAAGCAATCAAGATTACAAGGAAATCAGGAAACTGGGAAATAATTTTTACCGTCTGTATTTCTGATGTCTCATTTCTAAAATATATAGAGAACTGAGTCAAATTTATAAGAATATAAAGCATTCCTTAATTAATAAATGGTCAAAGGGTATGAAGATCTTTTCAGATGAAGAAATTTAAAGTTGTTTAGAGAATATAAAAATAACCTAAATCACAATTGATTAAAAATATAAATTAAAACAACTCTGAGGTACCATCATATTGGTAAAATGACAGGAAAAGAGAATGAGACGTTTTGAAGAGGATGTGGGAAAATTGGGACACTAATGCATTGTTAGTGGAGTTGTGAACTGATAGGGCCATTCTGGAGAGCACTTTGGAACTATGCTCAAAAGAGTATAAAACTGTGTATATCCTGTGATCCAACAGTGTCTCTATTAGGTTTGTGTCCCAAAAAAAAAAAATAATAATAAAAAAGGGAAAAGAAACCACATATGCAAAAATGTTTATAGCAGACCTTTTTGTAGTGTCAAGGAACTGGAAATTGAGTGAATGCCCATGAGTTGGGGAATAGCTAGATAACTTATGGTATATGTAGGTAATGAAACATTATTATTATTGAAGAAATGATGGGTGTACTGGTTTCAGAAAAACCTAGAAAGACTTACATGAACTGATTTTGAGTGAAGTGAACAGAAATAAGACAACATTGTTTATAGTAACAGCAAGATCATGTGATGATCAACTATGGCAGATAGACTTAGCTCTTCTCAGCAATGCAGTGATCTAAAACAATTCCTATAGACTTGGAATGGAAAATGTTAGCCACATCTAGAGAGAGAACAATGGAAACTGAATGCAAATCAAAGCATACTGTTTTCACCTCTTTGTTATAGTTGTTGTTTGTTTGCTTGTTTTTTGTTTCTCAAGAATTTTATTCCCATTTGTTCCATTTTCTTTCACAACATGACAAATATAGAAATATGTTTAGAAGAATTGTTCATGTTGAATCTATATCAGATTGCTTGCTATGTTGGGGTGGGGGAAGTAAGGAAGGGAGGGAGAAAAAAATTTGAACTCTAAATCCTACAAAGATGAATTCTGAGAACTTTCTTTACATGTTGCTAGAAAAATAAAATAGTATTGAAAATGAAAAAAAATGAAATGAAAAGAAAGAAAAAAATACTGCTTTTAAAACATTAGCAATTTAGTAGGACTTAGGAAAAGTTGAGTACTCAGGGGCATAAACTGACTGATAAATAGCACAGTGAGAAAGCTAGTAAAAGCAAAGGTAAGATAGTAAACATATACTCAGAAATCTTTTCAGATTTGGAGATGAAAACTATTGTTATTTTTCAAAACATTAGATACATACTATGTAGACACATAACCTTGAGCACTTTTTTTTACCACTAAATGTAATGCAGCTGGAGATAGTTATAGTAAGTTGACACATGCTATATGATGGCATTCATTAAACATGAGAATGCTTATTTTTATGTATTATTTACAACACTGTCTTTTAGAATATTTATTTTTATACTCTCCATTAGCTCTGCTATTCCTTCCAACTCTCAAATTCTTGGAGTCTACGGTAGCCCCAAAGGGTTGCTTCTCCATTTCTAGTCTGTTCTATGAGTATATAAATTAGGAGAAAAACAGCACTGGTTCCCCCAAAGTTTGTACTCAAGGAAAAAACCCTGAATAACTGATACATGAGATGAAAGTTTGTCATGTGTGTTTTATACCAAATAACAGTTACTGGAATGTAAGAATTAAAAAAGTCGCCACTTGTGTCATTTCTTTTAACAAAGCTTTTTGTTTTCAAGGGAAATATCTAAGTAACACATGTCATTTACTCTGAAATCTGATAGAATATCTCTCAACAGATCCATCTCTTAATTTAAGATATAGCTGCCCTGTCTTTATGGATCACAAGTATTTCACTATTTTATAATGTTATCCATTTTTCAATCTTGTCCAATTCTTCATGACCTCATTTGGGGTATTGTTGGCAGAGATACTGGGCATGTTTTGCTATTTTCTTCTCCAGCACATTTTATAGAGGAGGAAAAGAAGACAAGAAGGGTTTAATAACTTGCTTAGGGCCATGCAGCTAATAAGTATCTGAAGCCAGATTTGAATTCAAGATGTATGTTTCTGATTCCAAGCCCAACATACTGTGCCCTTGCTTCTTAATTATTTACATATACTTCTATTTATTCCATATTTATACTGTAAATATGGAATGAGCATATTTGCCTGCATATATATATGTATATATACACACACATATATATGCATATATGTATGTGCCCCTGTTGTCTCCATTAAGTAAGTTCCCTGAGGACAGGTCTTATTTTAGTTTTTCATCTTTGTCTCCCTAGAAGTAAATACTTGTTAACCAATTAACTTAGGATCCCATTCTTCTAGTCTATAATTGCTTCCATTGCTCATAAAGAATCAACAAAGAATTCCTCTTGTTCCTCTCTGTTTAAGGGGTCAG
The DNA here is from genome assembly GCF_048593235.1 of Sminthopsis crassicaudata. Lineage (NCBI taxonomy): Eukaryota > Metazoa > Chordata > Mammalia > Dasyuromorphia > Dasyuridae > Sminthopsis > Sminthopsis crassicaudata. The sequence goes on along the minus strand of NC_133621.1, from coordinate 29,399,963 downwards.
TTTGCAGTTTAAAAAGACTCCTTGCAAAATAATATATAGCACAAATTTCCCCAGATCTTTTCATAACAAGATTCTTCCTCACAAGGTTAACCTGGCAAAGTTGGAGAAAGGCAAAACTTCAAAGGCATTCTCAGTATTCAACCAATGATAACTACCCTAGCTGTGCTGTCAGCTAATTGACCGGAAAATAATGTGGCTGAGTGTTTGTGGGGTAGAGATCTGCACTCTCAAGGAAAACATAACATGCATTGGATGTCAAAGTACAAACCAGATTTTACATTCCCCAAATAGGAAAGAACATATACTGTATGGAACACCATGCTATTCTAAGTCCTGTTTTCATTTGACCTTGTAAGGCTACAAAATGAAGTTAATTTGACTTTGCCCAGTTTCATTTGGCTAAATCAGAGAAATTCAAAGGTAGGTCATGGGCAAATCACGTCGATTCATACTGGAACCAGAAGTATGAATTGTACCCTCAGTTTGGGGTTATGTGAGGGCAAACATCACCCCAGAGAGGAGAGATAGAGACCCCTCTGACACAAGCTTTCTTTTGGGAGTATCTTAGAGGGGCGTGGGACTCTCACACAGGATTGTGAATTTAGTTCTGGCAGTGAATTTGGAAGGATCAAGTCAGAATCCATTGAAATTCTATTTAATAAGGGTAAAATGACTTCTCAAAATCATGCAATTAGTAGTTGCCTCATACCAGATTCTGCCTCGGTTATCCCTGATCCCAAGTCAACATTCATTTCTTACTTTAATTACATTTCTATAACTAAACACTAAAAGTGTTGCCAAAATCTTCTGACTTGACACTGTCAGCGCTGAACTATACACCCTGGTTCTGATGCTGATCCTGAACACCCTTGGTTATGGCTTCAATAAGTTGATCTTGGTAATGTTTTTAATTTGTTATAATGCAACATTCAGCCAAAAGCCTCATTGGAGTCCATTGACCTAGTTTAATTGACAAGCAGATAGGGAGTTCTGGATAAGACAATGTGAAACTTTCTTAAAGATCTTTATGAGATAAGTTTAGAATTGGAATGGTTTCTTCTACCCAACAAATGCCAAAACTTGGAAACAGAAGACTGAAAGGGGAAGAATTCAAGTGTATCATTCTTATTTCAAAAACCTGTTGAGCATCCACTATATATGAGAAAACAGATAAATAAGGCATGTTTTGGGGAGGCTGGGAAGTATTAAGGGAAGATTAGCACCTCTTATGTAAAGACTTGCCAGATCTTTTTCAGGACAGTTCATCTAGCTTTGGTGTCCAGCTAGTCACCCAGCTCACACCTTGACTCCTAGAAGTGTGGGCACACTCCAGTAAAACTGTCTTAGCAGGTGGGCTAAACTGGTTTGAGGGTATCTGACAAGCCTCAAATCTATCAGTGAGTTAGGGGAGTGTCTATTTCAAGCATGAGAAGATTTCCCCTAGTAGAATGGGCAGATGAAATGAATTTTTTCCCAGTGGCCATGAAGGGAACTAAAGCCGGCATTGTCAAGTCCTTAGGTCTTGATCAGTTGTTGAAAATGGTAAGGTCATTAGATTCATTTATAATTAGATATTAAAGAAATTTTAGTTGAGTGGATATTTAAAGAAAACAGTAAACTTTAATAGTTGAGAAGGCATTCCATACTTTTGGCCACATGGCCAAATGAATGGATTATACATATGGAACAATGAATAGCACTACTTTGGCAGGAAAAAGGGATATTATAAAATAAGTAGAGAAGATGAAATTAGGCATGCACTTATTTGTGAAGGGCATCAAATATCAAGCTACAGAGTTTGTAGTTTTTCCCATAGAAAGTGGAAAGCCATCAAAGTTCATTGAGTGAGGTCAAGTAGGAAGACATGATATGGAAAACAGATTTTAGGAAAATAATATGTAAGGGTAACTCCAAGAGTTTTAACTTGAATACCTAGGAAAATGAAGGTAACAGTAATAGAAATGCAGAACACAGACCCAGAACAGGTATTCTGGGAGCAATGATGAATTAAGTTGAGGTAATTAATAGGTCCAAATGAGACCACTGGGTGGAGCTAGTAAGCAAACATGAGAAGAGATTGAGTCAATCACAAAAGAGAAGTCAGGGCAGAGGGTAGAAACTTGAGGATCCTCTACAGAAAGAGGTCACTGACTGCCTAAATAATAATTCCTTTACTAGACATCTTTCAAGACAGTTATCTGATCCAGATAGCATTGGCCCCAAATCACTTTCAGATGAAATAATCAAATACTGAAATTAAATCAAATGTTTTACTTTGACTCAAAAAAAAAAAAAAAATGTTATCCCAATTCTCTCTTTCACTTTGCAGATGCAATGGTAAGCTTTTAAATATAAATGCTGTGCCTCCTTCCCAAAAAATTGCAGTTGAGAACAGAAAAACATTATTTTTTTCTATATTTTCATATGCAATCAACATTAGATGGAATATACTAAAAAAAAAAAATAGACTTATTCAGAATAAACAGCATTTAATACAAAGATCCTCACAGATGGGAAGTTGTTATCATAAAAGCCCACCCTCCTCTCACTCCACTAGTATACTATTATGACTTGAAGAGGCAATTTCAGTATCACATCTGGGAAATGTCATTCATTAACTTCTCTGGCACCACTGAATAGACTATAAACACAGTACACTGGATCTCTGACATATCTTTGAGTGGTTTACTTTTTCCTTTTAACCTTAAATCATTTTTATTTGCTAATTTGACACATCAAGTTTTATGCTGCTAAAGCTTCTTCCCCTCTAAATTTTATCTTGTTATTTTCTTGTTGATTTTTTTTTCTACAAAATATGCAATAACATGATGAAATTGATTACACTGTTAGGAAAATAGGAACCATGGAAAGGATATTAACATTTCATGGCTACATGGAATTGAATTATGAGGGCCATTTCCACGAAACAAGGTATCATAGATACCAGGTCATATAATCCAATGCTTATCCAAATCATGAATCCCATTAACAAATGTGAGATGAGCCAGAAAGTTGGAGGTCGAATGAAGTGCAGAAATTATTTAATCCAAATGTTGCATATAAGAGATCAGGAAACTGTCATCCAGAGTGGAAGGCAGGTGACTCCACTAAGGTTACCAGGATAGAAATTAGTAAAGCCAGGATTTGAACCCAGGCTCCTTGATTCCAGGATTTTGTTCCTCAAGGATTTTTTGGTCCCCTTAGCCTTAACTAAATAATGATATATCAAGTATGCTGTCAGGGCAGCAAGGTGATACAATGGATAGAGCACCAGACTTGGAGGCAGGAAAGTCTGAGTTCAAATTCATCTTAAAACACTTACTAGCTGTGTAAACCTGGAAAAATCATCTAACCATGTTTAAATAAAAATAAGCTGGAGAAGGAAATGACAAACCACTATAGTATCTTGTTCAAGAAAAATCCAAACCTAGTCACAAAGAGTTGAACACAATTTAAAAAGATTGAACAACAACATTATGCTATTAGTTCATGAAATCATGGCTTAGAATAATAGGTTCTAACCTGTAATCTCATAGGTCATAAAAGATGATCTGCCTTATCTCTGCCCTTCAATTATTCTGACCAATTATATTTGTCATTTTTTTTCCCCTAAGATTTCTATGGAAGGAAATTCTATGAGTACCTTTGGTCATTCATTTCTAGATCTAACAAACATTTTGGGACTCTCTGGAAAAAGTTGTCATATTTAAAACAAGTTATTTTTCCCTTCCTTTTTCTATTTAATTCTGTTCAATTCTATTAATTAGGATCTATCTCACAGGCCCTTGTCACTTTTCAGTTAATTAGAAAATTTCTGATGACTTGCAGTTCATCAGCTTCTTCCTTTCAAGATCCTTTAAAGATACAGATATTTGCATACCCACACTGACTACTTTATGTTCTTAAATTTCCAGAAAAAAATTGAAAGGGGATCTGATAAGTCACGCCTGCTATTTTTAATTGAAAAATTTCTGAATCCTTTAACAAAGTCTGTGCCTTAATTAAAAATGCATAATTTACTCAAAGCAGACATTACAATAAATATAGATACACACACAAATCTACATGTATAGATCTGCATGCATGGGGATGCCCACTGAATTTGGAGTTTGTGGACTTATGTTCTAATTCTTCCATTTTTAGCTCCTAGTTCATTTTGGGCAAGTTATTTAAGTTCATTAGAACTTCAGTTTTTTTTTTTTTTGAATAAAATAGATTTGACTAAAAAGCTTCCATTTCTAAATATATAATACTATAGTTGTTTTCAAAATTCAAACCCATTTCCCCAGCTATTGAATTAATTATTCATTGAGACGTGGTTTCAGAAAACCTTGGGAAGATATCAACTGATGCAAAGTGAGATGAATAGAAGTATAACATTGGACACAATAACAGCAATAATATAGAGATAAGCAACGGTGGAAGAAAGCTAGTTTGAACGAAACAATGATCCACGAAAATTCAAAGGACTCAAGATGAAAAATGCTATCAACCTCCAGGAAGAGAACTGATGAACCTGAAATGTCTATTGAAGCATGTTTTTGTTTTTTTTTGTTTTTTGTTTTTTTTTTTTGGTTTTTTTTTTTTTTTTGCTTTCTTTTGGAAATATGGTTTATATGGATATATAATTTTACACATTTAGTAGGTATCATATTATTTGCTTTCTCAATGGACAGGAGAGAAACTAGAGGGAGAGCAAGAATCTAAAACCTATTTTTTAAAATAAAATTATTAGTGACCTAAAAGCAGATTAAAATATTTTCTAAAAGTACATTGAAGAGAAGAAAAATTAATATGAAATTCTACTAATTTTTTTTTTTCTTTTCTGAGAAAGAAGTCAAGCATAGAGATTTTTAAATTAATTAAGGCATAGATGACACTTATCCAATGTTAAGATCTTACAAAACTGGTGAGGGAATTGATTGATGAAATACAAAAAGGGGAATCAGGATTCAAAAGAATCTTGATGGGTTAGAGCATTGGACAAAATAAAAAAAGAAAGAAAAAAGAAAGAAAGAAATAGAAGTATACCAAAAGTATTACATACAAAACAAAGAAGTTTCACAAGATAGGGAAGACTTGGTTAGAGAGAAATTTGGAAAAAAAAATAGATTTCTGGGTTGCAAAGGACTCCACACCCAAAATGAGATAGTGGTATAATATGGTCTTGAGCTGAATAAGACCAGGCAGAGCTTTCAGAAATCAGGTAGTTATAGCTCTGCTATATTGTACCTCTACTAGATAATACCTACAGTATTACATTTAGTTTAGTCTACTTTATTCTAAGAAGGATACTTATAGGCAAGAGAGGATTCAGAGGAAGTTAGCCAAAATGTGGAAGGATTCTGAAATTCATGCTATATATGAAAAGATTGATTTAAGGAAATTAAAATATTTAGCCTGAAGAAGAGAAATCTTAAGACAGGAGGAAATAGAAGAGGGAAATGGTATAATAGCTGCCTTCAAGTATTTATTTGAAGGGTTATCCCATAAAGGAATTTGCTTGGCCCTAGGGGAAAAAAATAGAGAAAGTTAGAAAGAGGCAAATTTAGACTGATGTCAGGGTAATCTAATCAGTCAGTTTATAAGTAAAATAGATGGCTATAGAAAACTTTGGGTTCCTCTTTATGATGGTAAACTTCAAACAAAGACTGGATGGCTATTTGGCAAATATGCATTAGAGAAGATTCTTCTTCACATATGGAAAGGTGACTGAAGTTCTTTCAAACTTGAAACTTTTCTGATCATATAGGTCAGAATTATTATATGGAAAATAAAAGGATGATCTGAATGGTGGCAGATAATTATATTTTCTGCTTCTGAAAATGTTGACAGTTTCAGAGTTATAACCTTCAGTAGAATAAAGCTAATTGGGTATTTACATTAAGACAGATATTAATATTAAAAAGCCCTAGAGACACAGAGACAAGGGTAAGGAATGGACAATATGGCCTAAGTAGGTCACAAAGGGAGATCGCATCTTCCAAGTCAATCAGTAATGGGCTTACAGCCAAAGAGACAATCCTCTGCTTTCAGATTGGGCAAGATAGAGAGACCCTCTCCTCCTCCTCCTCTTCATCATCCTTATCTATCATAATAATTAAGTGATTATAGTCCTGTTGTTAATTAATATTTCCCTAAAATGCAAGTTTTTATTTGATCTCAGTATGTCATATATTCATACAGTTTATAAGTTTAATTTTATCATGAATTATTTAGGCCCTACTGTCCTCCTCAATTAGGAATAAAATAACTCTTAATTATAATTTTAAAATAAAAAAAATTGAAATAAAAAAATCAACCAATAAAATGGCCATGAAAATTATTTCTGTAAATGTGTTCAAGTAAACTTTTTAACTATATTGAAAATAGAAGGGAAATAAATGAGTATGATTCCTAAAAAAAGGTTACTCAGATTTTTCAATGAGACTGCCATTTAAGAGCTTTTGTAACTAAGCTTCAATCTTAAAGAGCCATTATACAAAATAAAAGATTGACAGAATATAATAGAAGAGATGTTCAATAAAAGATTGAATGACAGGGTCATAGGATAGCTCTGTCTGGGAAGAAAAGACAGAACTGTCAATCAGATTGCTTTCTATACCACTCCTGTATATTCTCCTTGGTGTCTAGCATCCCTGATATGTTTTTTACATCACCTTCTAGAGCTGATACTTTCCATAAATCATCTATAGTTGATTTCTGTGCTATGCAATCCACTTATTTTTCTGCTTGTGACCTTAACCAGGGAGATAAGTAGTCAAGAAGGTGGAGCAGGAAGAGGATGGTTGTCAATACTCCTAAAGAAAACATTAACATCCCCACCATCCCAAGGCTGTGCACTGGCAGGATATAAACACTGGGCTCTTAGAATTTAATGTTGCCTAAATTAGAACCTGTTTAGCACTGAATACATTGACAAGAAAGCTTAGGGAGATTTTGATTAAGCTGCCTAAAGTCTTAGGAACAGGATACAAGAAGAGGCTCCTTGATGATGACTCTGTAATGATCAACCAATGGATAAATATAAGAGCTTATTAGATGACAGGTACCGTGCTAAATTCTAAGGATATAAAGACAAAAGCACTTCCTACACTCAGGTAGCTTATATTTTGAAGAAGAGACAACAGGTAATTTATTAGGTATATATATAATATATATAGAATGGGAAAAAAAATCTCAGAGGTGATGGCTCCAGCAGCCAAGGTGACTGCAAAAGGTTTTTGAAGACGGTGGCATTTGGTGATTCTTCAAGGAAATCTAGGATTCTAAGAGATAATGTGGAAAACAGATTAACTGGGCAACAATTAGTATTAAGGCATAGGAATGAAAATAAAAGCTGCATCTTAAAAAACACCTGATATGTGCTCTGAGTACAGATTCATCAGTCACACAATTTTCATATTAAATAGTGATATTTTTTGGCCAAATGTATGTTTTTGAAACTATTGCTTTTAAAATAGAAATCATCCTAAATGGAGTAGAACAAGCTAATCATTGTATCAAGTATTATTTAATTTTTCTTATCTTTAGTTTTTTTTCCCATTATTTTTTTTTTATTTTATTCTCTATAATTTGGTTTATATTTTCTCATTTGCTTTTTGGTATTTTTTTCTACATGAGAGAAAAAAGATAATTACTGCATTAATTTAATTTTGAGGAATTAAAAAAAAAAAACACCAAAGAAAACTATTAACAATTTGACATTTTTAATGCAAATCCAGTTTCTCTTTCTTCTTAGATGAGAGGTGTTAGGTAGTGTCAATCTATATTAAAAATTTCTGATAGAGAAAAAGTGGTCACAAATGCAAGACCTATTCAGAAACCATTCTTGATATAAATCAAATAAAAAGATGAATTTTCATTGTGGGATCATTCTTCATCTTACTTATGCTAACCTGTCATAAGGAATTCTACAAAAATGATATGCAAATGAACTCGAGTGTTAGACTCAATTCATTATTTTCAATGATAGGAAATAATACAGTGTTAGAAAGTAGGTAGGTTCAGTTAAGTCTGCCACATGACGTAAAACAACCCAAGTAAATTAATAGGTTCTATGAACTATTTAACCTAAATTAGTAGGAGGAATATGATCATGCAAATATTTGATAAATTACATGTAATTTGTTATTTGGATTTCCCCCCTACATTTCAAACATTTTGTGACCTAACAATGATCCTACTCCACTGCCTCACAAAGCATGATGGGAGCTGAATAAGATCCCAGATCCTTCAGAGTAGGGAGCAGCTTGGCTTTCAGATTCAATTCCTCTCCTGCTAACTTCCTTTCTTATAACCTATATAGCAACAAAAACCCGATCTTGTTGGGGTTGTTGGGGTCCTATTCACCTCATTGAGCATGAAAAAGCTTTCCAATGGAATCCTATTTCTGGTCTTCAAATATGTGTCTGATGAAAGGCTGTCTTCTATCTAGAAAGGTTAATCATCTCAGACCTGCCCCCTCTGGTTTGGTCATAGTGACCCAAGAAATTGTTGATAGGGTCATAGACTAGACTGAAAAATATCTTAGAAGCCATTTTTATAATGTTCTCAATTTACTCATAGACAAAGCATGACTACTTGGGACTTTGTACACAGTATCTACTCTTACACTGACATTGAAAATTTGGAATAATAGTATAAAGAATCAGAGAGCTCTTGTGCTAAATTACTGAGTTAATGAAAAATCATTACCCCTTTTGCATAATCTTTGCCCAGTGATGGAGCTGATAGAGTATATAGTCTATCTATAGAGACAGATATCCCTATTACCATTCTCTCTATTAATAAATTCAGAAGGCAAAACAAGTTTCAAATAAATCTAGATTACAAGATTGCATCTGGGAAATTGGAAATTTTTAAGATATTATTTATTCTATTTATTAATATATATTATATTATTAAGATATCATTTATATTACCCAAGATTCTTGAGACATATGTGTATATAAATACCATAGATAGGTAGGAAGATTTATTAAGAGTGCCTAAGAGAGCACTAGATAGGGTGCTAGGCCTGGAATCAAGAAGATCTGAGTTCCAGTCAGGCCTCAGATACTTATTAGTTGTGTGATTCTGAGAAAGTAACTTAAATCTATTTGCCTCAATTTTCTCATCTGTAAAATAAGCTAGAGAAGGAAATGGAAAGCCAGTCCAGTATCTTTGCTAGCAAAACCCCAAATCAGTCCACAAAGAGTTGGACATGATTGAAATGAATGAATAACAACTGAATCATCTGATATTTAGTATGATTGCAGGACTTCACATTTTGACCCTTTATGTTGTGAATCTTGTCAAATTATCCAATTAACTTTGCTTCCTTAGGAGATATTCTTTTTTGTTTGTTTGTTTGTTTTTACTGAGGTAGTTGGGATTAAGTGACTTGCCCAGGGCCACACAGCTAGGAAGCTGTTAAGTATCTAAAACTAGATTTGAATTCTGGTCTGGAATATTCTTAACAGAATGTCTTCCCATTTAAAAAACTGGGGGGGAGGGGAAGGGGAGGAAAGCCCAGTGGATAGCCCTTCAGGGGAGTCTGAGTTCAAATTTGGTCTCAGACACATAATACTTGTGTAATTGTCTCATCAAAAATAAATACTTAAAAATTTAAACATTAAATAAAAATACTTTAAATGACAATTTCATTTTAATATAATTGGTTTCCTTTCTAATCTTTGGTCTTTATTGTATGTATTTAATAAAAACAACATTATGAGAAGAGGTTCATAGGCTTTAAGACACTTCCTAATATATCCAGGGCCATCTCCAGTAGATTTGATCTTAATCTGGACAGATGACTCTGGAGGGGCAGCCCTCCCTCACTCAAATCCAACTCACTTGCATGGCATGGCATCTCCTTCCTGATGTCTTGATCCTCTTCAAGAATGAAGGTCAAATAACAACAACAGGTCAAAACTACCTTTTCAGCTATTAATCTCTGTCTGACTCTGACAGAATATTCATCCTACTCTTTCTTCTTCATTTGTTTCTCCATTCATATCAAAACTCATCTTCTTGGAATATCTTCCATTTTCTTTCAAAAGAAACCCATTTCCTCAAGTAACACATTTGTCACTTATATGTACACCTCTCCAAAACTGAATTCATCTTGTCTTAGTTTCCCAAACCCCAATCAGTGAGTCAGCAAAAGAAGGATTTCTCCTTAATATTCCCCTTTACTACATTTAGATTTTTCCCTTTACCACCATTCTTCAGTAATCCCTCTTATTTACCTTGAAGCCCAATTCTATCATCTACATCACTGTATCTTGAAATTTGGTGGCATTTGTCTAGCAAGTCCTACGTCATTCTCCATCCATTCACCAGGTCAACTCTGGTCTGATAGTCTTCTGGTCCAGACCTCCATATCACTTTGAATTTATTTTGAAAATTCTTAATATTAATTTATATATGCATGAATAGAATATTAGGTCTTCAATGATTTTCCACTTCATAAGTGCATGTAAATTGGATTTCTAGATAAATATGAAAACAGAAATCAATATAGAATAAAGCCTGTGCTAGGAACACAACTGAAATTCAGAACAATTCTGAAAATTGGAAGTATGCAATTCTCCCTATTCTAATTTCTTTGCATTTTATAATTTTCACCTCGCTCCTCAGCAAAGAACCAATGTTAGTAGCATTAGACATGATCTGAACAATAGTGGTGTACATAGTGATGAATATTCTGTCTAAAGGAATCCACTGTATTCTTACTTGAACTACATTTTTAGTGATAGAGAGGATTTTTTTGTCAGCAGAATGGATGCTAAAACTACCTGAATGAAAGAAACACCCTGCAAATAAAAAGCTCCTAAACTTACAAGAGAAAGAAGCAAAGAGTCAGTTGAAGTGAGACAAGATATTTGTAATGACCTACATCTATTAATAGAAAAAAAGGAAAAGAAGGAAACAAGAAAGAAAGAAGGAAAGAAGAAAGAAGGAAAGAAAGGGAGAGAAGAGAGAGAAATAAGAGACAGAGAGACAGAGGTAGGGAAAGAAGGAAGGAAGGAAGGAAGGAAGGAAGGAAGGAAGGAAGGAAGGAAGGAAGGAAGGAAGGAAGGAAGGAAGGAAGGAAGGAAGGAAGGAAGGAAGGAAGGAAGGAAGGAAGGAAGGAAGGAAGGAAGGAAGGAAGGAAAGAAGAATGCAGTGTGACAGGGAGTAAGAAAAAGGAAGGGAGAGAGGGAGGGAGGAAGAAAAGGAAGGAGAAAGGCAAGGAAGGAGGGAGGAAGAGAAGTAGAGAGGGAGGGAAGGAGGGGAAAAATGAGGAAGGGTAGGTGGGAGAATGATAGTAGATGGATAGAACAATAGATAGACTGATAAATGAGAGATTAAATAGATGAAAAAAAATCATCACCATAATAACATTCAGCGAATACATTAGGTTTTCAAAATACCTTTAAAATGATCTCATTTTACCTTCATGAAACTCTGAGTAGTAGGTATTGTTATTATCATACCCATTTTACTAAGGAGGGAACTGGGGTAGAGCATAAAAAACTTGCTCAAGGCCACACAGCTAGCAAATGCCTGGGGGCAGATTTTCAGCCAAGTCTTTCCAATTCTGGGCCTGGAGCTTTGCTCAGTGAGTAATCTAGATGCACAAAAATCTGCTGCAGTCTCCATTTCTCTCTAATCCTTGGTTGTCCGTCATTCTTCTAAAGATGGTAGTTTTCAGTACATAGATTTATTTATAAATATGTACTGATCATAATAATCATAGCTACACAGCAATTGCAGAGCTCCTTAAGACTTGGTAAATGCTTTATAAATGTTATATAATCCTCACAACAACCTTGGAAAGTAGTTTCTATTATTAGCCTAATTTTACAGATGAGCAAACAGGCTGAGAGGGTTAGGTGATTTTCCCAGAGTAAAAGTAGTTATTTTTAAGGCTGGACTCAAACTCATTTTCCTAACTCCAAGTTCAGTACTCTAAACACAATGGCATAATTGAGGTATTAAAACATAAACAAGAATTATGAAACAAAAACATAAAAGGAAAAGAGCACTGATGGAATGGAAAGGATCAGAGATGGCAGGAGAATACCCAGAATGCTTCAGGAGTGCCCTCAAGTTAACAGAGAAGCCAAGGAACATCCCTGGTAGATTGGGTATCTGCTCCTTTAATAAATATATGAGATTACCCAGAATAGGCTATGATCTCTGTGGATGGATGGAGCTTTCCAATTGATGGAGCTCATATTAATCATATAAATAGACAGACAGATAGATATGGTAGACATGTTGAAATATCTATATCTATATCTATATCTATCTATCTATATGATATGTATATATGTGATATATATATATACAATTTGATATCTACTCCATCCTAACCATTTTAATATAAATCATGTAGATCACAAAGTAAAGAGATAAATGTAGATAATTTTTTAAAAAAATGCTTTAATTTCAAGAACTGGCAACTTTTGGTTGAATCTGAGCCATACCAAATAAATAGATACACAAAAAAAAAAAAAAAAATCATTTTAATGAAGAAACCATTAAAATTTCTACAATATCCCTTTGGAGATAAGAAAAAATAAATAGCAGCAGCAGCAAAAAGAAAGCATCTGGAAATATAACAAATACAAGAAAGCAACAGAAGTTCACCCATCACCGTGGCAAATGAGTTCCAGTTAAAATAAAAATCAAGGAAGCAATAGGATGCCACTCACTGTGATCACTTTTGATGAAAGGTACTTAAATAATTTTAGAACAAAATTAAAAGCATCAATAAAATTATAAAGCAAAGATGGGATTAGAGCAACATAAATGATGCTATCCTGTTACTGCAAGGTTGGCGAAGCTCTGTATAAAAAGGAATTATGAATCATGGGGGGTATCATTTTGACTCAATTAATATTTCTTAAGTATTCCCAGTAGATCCTATAATGGTATGAAAGGAGCATGGATATCTCAGAAGTCTACTCTTTATCCTTTTAATAAATTCTCATGATTTCTTTATCTTGAGGTGGATGGTTAAAGGAAAAAAAAAGTGGTACTCTGTGTGTATATGTGCATGTACATGTGTTATGTGTGTGTTTCTTTTGTGGGGTTTTTTACATCCAGGTCTTGGATTTGGAGTGAAAATATCAGCTCTCATATCACAATTTCCCTCTTTTCCTCCTTTCCTCGGGAGAAAAAGATATATATCTTCCCTCAAAAGGCTAAGGATAGGTCAGAATAAAATAATTTGGGGAGTGGAAGAGATTGTGTTAAAGAGATAAGGAGAAAAAGGAAAGAAGTTTGGAAAGGTGATTAGGGAAGAAGAATGATGAATAGTGTCATAATTCATCTTCCTCAATACTTTAATACTTTTCAGCTTCCTCAGATTTATGTTCTCCACTCTGTCATTCACTTATCACAAGATAAAAGTCTTTAAATTTGAAGGAGAATTTAGAAGTTATCTAATAATTCTTCCACATTTTCACAGATAAGGAAAATGAGAACTAGAGATGCTACTCAATTTTCCAAGCTTTTATGGGTAATGAGTTGAAGAGCTGGGATGGACTTTTAAGATATCTCTCTTCCTACTGGGCCACACTGTGGATCTCATGGAAATTCATGGGGTCATTCCATTTTTTTAATTCTCCCTTAAGTCTCATTCATAATTAATTAAGATATCTAAAGTAAGATAAGAACACTTTGGGGGTGGCAAAGTTGCAAGGGATCTCTTCAATTATTCTAAGAACAGTTAAATGGCTATATTATTTCTTCTTATATCCCTTTGTACTCTTAATCAGATTGTTCTACTGATGTCACCTATACATGAAATTCTATCTCACCATAGATTTAACGGTGAAAGTTCTCTTAAAGGTCATCAGGTCAATACTTTTAGAGATGAGGAAACTAAGTCTGAGAGGGTCAGTGACTTATCAGGGTCAAACTATTAAGTGTTTGGACAGAATTTGACCTTAGAGTTTCTTGACTTCCAATCCAGCATTTTGTTCACCATATTACTTAGCTGCCTCACTTGTCTGTAATGCACTCCCCTCTTCCTATTTCTTAGAATTTCTAGCATTTTACAAAACACAGCACTTATGATACAGGATCTTTCCGAACCTTCCCTCCCACAATTGTCACTTTTGTATCATTGCCTTTTTTGAGTGAAAATATCACACATACGTATAAGTATTTATTTGCACACATATATTTGTGTATATATATATATATATATGTACATATACATACATAAATACACCTATATACATATTTGTGTGTATGTATATGTGTGTGTATATATAACATAATATTGTTGTTGAATCATTTCAGTTGTGTCCTACTCTTTATGACTCCATTTGGGGTTTTCTTGGCAAAGCCACCGGAGTGATTTGCCATTTCCTTCTCTAGCTCATTTTACAGACAAGAAAACTGAGGCAAATAGGATTCAATCATAATAAGTATCTGAGATAAAATTTGAAGAATAGTCCTTTTGACTCCAGGCTTGACTATAACATACATATGTACATACATACATGTATGTATGTGCATATAAGTATATATACATACACATCCATTGTGTTGTTTGCAGATCTGTTTATATTCCATGAAATTTGACTACTTTGCACCCTCATTACAAGATAAACTCCTAAAAAGATTGGGTTGATTGCCTTCTTTCTATCCCAAAGCCTAGCATAATGTTCTGTAAATATGAAGTATTTCCTTTCATACCTTAAGAGCTAGAAGGATCTTTAAAAGTTGGAACTAATCAAATCTTCTTGTTTTTTATATGAGAAAAGTGATCTTGGGTCTAAAGCAATGGTGGGAGACCTTTTTCTCTGCCAACGGCAGATATTTATAACATCTTTTAGAAGCTATACAAAATTCTCAACATAATGAAGTCAAGCAGTTGAAGTGGTTGTCTCCAGTTGCTTTGGTGGGGCCAGGCCAAATGATTTCATGGGACATAATTTTGCTGGACTGTACATCCCCTATCCCGGTCTTGAGGGTGACAAGTGTAACCCAAGCTGTGACAGAATCCAAATCCTAAAACCCATTGATTATTTCACTCTCTGTCTTAGTTGAATCAAATTTCCTTTCTCAACTCTTTCCTGAGGTCATCTTTCTCATCACTCTCACAGTTCATACTGAATCTTGACATTAGCATGTGCTCATATTTTTATTAAGTCTTTTCTGAACAGCAGCCACACCTTAATGCCAGAAATCTAGCCTTTTGTTTAATAAACTATGCTCAGCAAATGAAGCTACATTTTATTCCAACACCAGAATCTAAATCAATCTGTCAAAATATCTTGTCTCCTTAATGAGTAAGCACAAGTAGGTCTTCTTATATAAACCTAAGTAAGTCACCCTGAAGATTAACTCAACTCAGGTCTTGATTTTCTTTCCCAGGAGAGTCTATTTCTTTGAAACTCCATTTCCAAGTAATATCACTGTGAAAGGCAAGGTGATTCATATTTATACTCTTTTAATAAGTCATACTTTTCCCCCCACATAAACAAATTCATACGTTTACTTAACAGATATCTATTTCCCATCTATTCCATGTGAGACGCTGTGCTGGGGCATTGTTGGGGATTCAAAAACAAATGAGCTGGCAGTCTCCTGAGTTTATAATCTAGTCAAGAAGATAAAAGACATGTCCAAATAACTATAAGGCAGAATGTATTGTTAGAGAGATATGCTTAAGGAGTTCTGTGAATTTGGAGGTGGGAGAGATCACTCCTGGAATGAGAAAACAGGAGAACCTTCATGGAGCTGTAGTCATGGGAAATGGATCTTAAAGAGTGGGCCAGAATTCAGCAGATGGGAGATGGGCACTGAGACAGTAATTATAGACATTTTCAATGGTCCAGATGAAAGTATGAGGAAAAGAAAGTAGGGGGTATGTTTAAGTATTCTAGTATTATGAAAGAGAAAGATACATATTGAAAGGTAAATTGGAAATAAAACTAGAAAGGAAGGTCAGGGCCAACTCAGGATAGAGGGCTTTGAATGCTAGCATAAGAAATTAGCATTTTATTTAGTAGGCAATAGGGAACCACTAAACCAGTTCCAGCAGGGAAATAATGCTATGAGAGATGTACTCTAGTTACTGACAACATTGTCTCTAAGAAACTAAGATGTTAACAATAAGAACAAAATTAAAAAAAAAAAATACAAAACAAAACAAAAACCCATTAACTTCATTTTCAAACTAAGCCATTAAGAGAAAAGTCCAGAAGAAAAGACTGGCTCCTCTACTTAAGAGTTATGTAGTATATCCCCAGTAGAATTACACATATGTGAAAAAACTAATAAACAATGGAAAACTGGACCCAATAGTGTCATTGGCATTCGATAACAATTGTTTCATTTAAACACTCATGGCCATGGGGATGTTTGCCAGCCAAAAATATGATTGGGTCGGGGAGAGGATTGTGTATTAGGATGAAGCCCTTGTAACTTAAAAAGAATCAAATCCTGAAGGGAGAAAAGTACCCAAGAGTCACTCTATGTCTAAAGAGATTATTTCAGTATGCAATGTAAATTAGACATTTGTGGTATATTAAAAACAAACAAACAAAACTGATTAAGTAATATGTATTTAGGGACTCGGAAAAAAATCATTCTAACTACCAATACAAAACACACAATGACATCAATACAAAACACCCAATGATATCATAGGGCCTCTTCTATGCATCCAGGCAATTTTAAAACTTCAAATTTTAAAACAGGGTTGCTAACTCAACAAACAGGAATGATTCCAGAGAAGCTACCAAAGTCCATCATTCCCAATGATCAATACACTCAGAATGGTACACTCTTTGTTTATACATGTCTGATTTCTCCTCTACTACATGATCAGTAATTTGAAAACTAGGCTCATATTTAATGTAACTCTTCATCTCCCTCACTGCATAAGGCATTTAGTGGTCTCTGCACATAGCAAGCACCAAAGAAATGCTTATTCAGTTGAATTATTAGGATCTCAAATTTTCATTGGCCAAATATACATTGATTAATGCCTCAGGAAGCATCCTTCTAAAATGAGTCAAGGTAAATTTTAGTTAATAAGAATAAAAATAAGCCTATTAATTATTTCTAAGGTAACCTCAGTCATTTCATAGGATTCCAGATGTAGAAGTGGAAAGCACGTGAGAAGTCATCACTTTGACCCTTTGATTTTAGAGATGAAGAATATGAACTCAGAATTTAAGTAACAGGATGAGGAAATTGAGGGAGGATAATTAAATGGCTTACCTCATTACACAGACACTAAGTAGCATGTCCTAGATTCAAAACCGGAACCTGTGACTTTTAATTCAGTACTCATTCTACCATACTACAATACAACAGAATCTCAAACCATAAATCATCTTTAATTAGCCATCCTCAATATTCTAGGCCTCCAAACTCAAGTCTTGACCAACCAAATGATTTTTAAGAAGAAATCAGGTGAAAGGAAGTTATTTTAATGAAACTGAAAAATAGGAATAGAAATAGAAATAGTGTTAAGTCTCCTAAGTTTTATGTTTTCCCTTTCATGGTATTGTGGAGCTATATCCTTTATGAAGACCAGATTAATCCCAAATCACCAACTTCTTTCTTTCACTCATCTGCCATTAACAGCAGATTTCATTCTTCAGCCAGAAACTTCCTGTAATTGATTCAATTCAGTTGCTACAATAAATGTATAACTGGATATTCCAAATTAATTATTCTTTTGTTTGAAGCTATTGGTCACAACCCAATATCTTGGTTGTCTTATATCAGCTGAAGTTTTTTGGTCATGGTTCAATGGTTACAATGTACAATTACGGAGATAGAAGAGGTTAGTAACCCATCCTACTGGGAGCCAGGACATGCCTTACCAACAGGTCAGGGTTTGGTAGATCTCATTGAGTCTGTGAGAGGTTAGCACATTCTGCTCCCCTGGACTTTAATTATAATAACATGATTACTTAACAGAATGTCTTACCCTGAGGAATGCTGAATGGAAAATATGAGGTGATAAGGAGGACAGAATTGGGGACTAAAGTTATCACAAAATATTTTAGGTATTTGAAAAAGTGATTAGATCATTTTAGGAATGACGATTTAATTCTAGTAGAATGTTTGGGGCCATTGTCTCATCTTGGTCTGCCTGGGAATAGTTGGAATCCTCTCTGTTGTTTACATTTTTTTATTACTTGTAAGCATTATGAGAATTGCTTACAACCAAATACTATATCTCTACAATTTGTTTTAAGAATTTTAACCTTGTTAATTGTACACTATTTCAAAGTCCAATTCCTTTTGTACAGCAAAATAACTGTATAAACATGTATATTGTATTTAACTTATACTTTAACATATTTAATATGAATTAGTCAACCTGCCATCTGGGGAGGGGGTGGGAGAAAGGAGGGGAAAAATTGGAACAAAAGGTTTTGCAATTGTCAATGTTGAAAAATTACCCATGAATATATCTGGCAAATAAAAAGCTATAATAAAAAAAAATAAAAAATAAGAGCTAACTATAACAAGTTTTGATTAAAAAAAAAAAAAAAAAGAATTTTAACTGTAGGGGCAGAGGATCCTCCCTGAAGTCAAGAGGACTTGAGTTCAAATCTGGCCTCAGACACTTAACACTTCCTGGCTGTGTGACCCTGGGCAAGTAACTTAACGCTAATTTCCTCAGGAGAAAAAAAAATAATAATAATTTTAACTTTGGAGTCATCCTTGATTTTTCACATTGAAACATCCCACTTCTGAATCAATTGCCATATTTTATCAATTTCACTCCTGAAATAGATCATGTAGTATCACAGATTTGCATAATAAAAGTCAGATTTCAAACTCTTCCTTTTTATAGATGAGGAAGCAAAAACCTGGAGAGGTCAGATGAATTGTTAAGTAAGAGTCACCTACCATGTGCATGGTTAATTAAACAATTAACTTCTGTGATAAGAGATAGACAGCGGAACTCCCCAAGAATGGGATTCATTTATTATTATAATAGAATCATGGAACTCTGGAGTTTTAAGAAATGCCCATAGCCATCTAGTCTAAAGCCATACAGGGAAAGGAAGTGCAATATGACATTCTTTACAAGTAACCATCCAGCCTCTGTCTGAAGACCTCCAATGAGAGAGAACTCCCAACCTCTGGGGACATTCTGGACTTTTTTTGAGCAGATTTAAATGTTTATTATGATAAATATGATAAAATGAGTTTATTATGAGACAGCAAAACTGATTCTTTATCATCTTCATCCCTTGTTCTTGGTTTTATGTGATAGAATCAAACAAAACAAGGCTAATATCTCCTTTGGACAGCAGTCCTTCAAATACTTGAAGACAGCCATCATGTACCTTGGGAAAGTATTTCAAGTTCCTATGAATTCTTCATGTGGATTCTAAGATCTTCAACATGTTGGCTCACACCCACCCTTTCTGACCTAATGACTATCCATTTAGAGCTGAAAAAAGCTATAGGGGACAACCCTCACATTTTACAGATTTAAAGAACTGAGGCAAAGAAGTTAGGTGCCCAGGGTCATACTACTAATAAATGTTTGGGGAAAATATGAAATTCAGGTCTTTCTGAATACAGTTTCAGTATCTTTTTCAAAATCCTATACTGTATCTATATCATTTTTTAATCAATTATTTGCTGAAAAACTATAACATCCAAGGCTTTGGGGACAGTAACTCAATAGAAGAGGGGCAACAATGTTTCTCAGAATTTCCTTCTAAAACTGAAATGATCCTATATAAATTCCAGATTACTTGGTTGCATTTTCAAAAGGAGCCTCCAATCCAGATCAGGTTTTCTTCCTAATAGGCCCTCAGATATTTTTATTTGGAAGGTAGAAGCTTGAGACTCAATCAGGAGTTTTGGGTCCTCTCCATCTATTTACAGTTGAAAAGAAGAAAAAGAAAAACCCAAAGGGCTCATATTTGAGGGAATTGATCACATGGCTCTCCCACTATTTCATCTGAATAAATAAAAAGAATCTTGAATAAAAGATTTTTTTTTTCTTCCAAAAGTTAATGAATCCTTTTGTGCTGGTTTATTTGCATAAATACTTCAAATGGATTAGTATAAAAGCTTTATCAAGGAGAAATCTATATCAAGTCACAGCTCTGGGTCCTGGAGGCTGATCCTTCCCAAATTGGTGAGATAGAGAAAGGGAAACTATTGGAATATGAGGCATTTGAGAGGCATATAATAAAGTTAAACCTTCTCTCCTAATGACAGGGTCCTAAGAATTTCCATTAGCCATCTAGAAAGTGTTTGTGCATTCGAATTAGAATAACTGTTCATTTTGCATCTACTGTTTAAAATAATTGGTTGAAAAAAGTAACTCATAATATCAAATCATTTATATAAGTATTCAGTGCTTTATCAGGAAAATTATTGAGCTACTTTACTATCGTGCAGTATTAATGATTCTCCATTGTAAAAACAAGTTTTTTATTGTGCCTACATCATCCTGGATTCTGAGGAAAATAAAAAGCTAGGTTCAAACAGTCTCTGCCCTCTTGGAGATTACCCTCTAGTAGAGAGGGACAGATAGGTAATAGAGAAAGAGAGAAAAAGAGAGAGAGAGAGAGAGAGAGAGAGAGAGAGAGAGAGAGAGAGAGAGAGAGAGAGAGAGAGAGAGAGAGACTGAGAGAGACAGACAGAGACAGAAACAGAGATAGAGACAGAAAGAGACAGAGAGACAGAGAGAAAAGAGAGATAATTTTAATGTCCTTGTGAGGCATACGGCACAAAAAAAAGTCACTGTTCAAAAATTCACTAGGCCATCCAGTGAGACTTCCTGGAGGGTCATTTAAATTGAGTTTTAAAAGATGGAGATGAATTAAAACTGTTTGTTTTTAGAATAGAATTTGCGGGGCAGGGGGGAATCTGAAGTGGAACAAATATAGCAACAGATTGTGGGATCTTGGCATTCCTTGTGGAATCATAATGTGAGAAATGGAAGGCTATCTAATCAACCTTCTTAACTTGTAGATGGGGAAAATCAGGATTGAAGAAGTAAAATGACTTCTCTCAAAGTCCCAGAGGTCCTCATCCTCCAGAGATGGAGCTGTTTCTACTATACCACAAGAAATGTTGCTGAACAGGTAACAGGGAGACCCCAGTGACTTTTGAATAGGAGTGAAATGGCCAGTCCTCTTTATTAAAATGTTTCTGCTAGTAGCAGTAATGAGACAAGTAGAGAATTGGAGATAAGCAAATCATTAAAAATGCTATGACATTAATCAAGTTGGATAGGAATAGCCATATGATGACAATGACAATAGAAAGGAAGGGATGATTGACAAAAGTTTAACCATGTAAAAAAAAAAAAAAGCATTTGGTAAGGGAATACAGAATGTTAGGAAAACAAGGCATTTATATAAGCTATTGTTTAAGTAAAATGCAATTTAACATTGGCCTAAAATAAAATATCAATTCAGTATAGGAATTGAAATGACCCCACAACTCGAATCATGTCTAATTAATTCTTAACTTTCCATCAGATATTTTGCATCTTGAAGCTTTGTAACAGGTTTGTAAAGGAATAGCAATAGAGGTTCTCTGATAAAAGTCTCATTTCTAAGATAATACAGAAGCAATTCAAATTCATAAGATTGAGAGCAATTTTCTACTTGATAAATGGTCAGAAGAAATGAACAAGCAGTTTTTCTGGTAGAGATAGCCAAACTATTAGTACTTATTTAAAATAACTAATAATTAGAGAAAACGCAAATTAAAGCAACTCTGAAGTTCTATTTCAGACACATTAGCAAAACTGAAAGAAAGGAAAATGACCCATTTGTAGGAGTTGTGAGAAAATAGATAAATGAATGCACTAATAGAGCTATAACTTGATCTAGTCATTTAGGAAAGTAACTTGAAACACTACTACCCCCCCAAAATTATCAAGCTGTGTATGCCTTTTCACCCAGTAATACCATAACTGGATCTAAGTTTCTAACGAGATCAAAGAAAGAATAAGAAGAGTAATAAATGTAAATATAGAGTAGCTGTGTATATGTGTGGGGGGGGTTTATAAAGAATTTGAAACTAAGACATTCTCTTCAATTAGAAAATGACAACAAATTATGTTCAATAATTGTGAATTGTTTTGTAAAAAAAATAACAATAATTAAAGGATGCATTTAAGAGAAACCTGGAAGACTTATATGAACTGATATAGAGTAAAATTTTGCAGAAACAGGAGACCTTTTTATACAATAGCACCAACTGTAAAGACAAAATTTGACATTTAAAATTTAAAATTGATCAACCATGATTTCAAATTCTCATGATGGATCACATAGCTAATAATAATATTTTCTTTACCTATGCATATTTAATATAAGGGTCTGATTTTTTTCTTTCCTTTTCAATGGGAAGTGTTGATAGGAAGGAGAAAAAAGATTTTTTACTAATTGGAAAATTATATTTTATTTAATTTAACTTAATTAAATTTAATATTTAATGATAAAATAAGAAGCAAAATAATAGCAAATATTATAGGGAATAATACATGTTTGTTAATTGAATACTTTTGGAATCTATTTACAAATTTTAAAACTAATTTCAATATAATGATATTGAAATCTCCTTTTTTCATACTTAATGCATGCTTGAACTATACGCAAATAACTTGAAAAATGTCATCATATAAATGAAATCTTTCTCAAAGAATCTTTACCAACATTTATTGACATGATATCGTGTATATGAAAATGACAGAAAATTAAATATTTAGAATCACCTAATTGTGATCAAGAAGAAATGTCAGATATGAGGTATAGATTCAAATAATTACAGCGAAGAGCCATAGTGCATAGAAGACTAAATTGGGAATTAGGAAAATCTGAGTTTGAATCTTGCCTTGGATACTTAATAGATATGTGAGGTTGTAAAAATCCCTTTTTTAAAATTCTCAATTGTGTCATCTGTAAAATGGGAAGATAATCTTGCCTAATTCAAATGGTTGGTGTGAAGATAAAAAGAAATTGCATATAGGGAATTCTTTGCATATCTTAACACCCAGTATATCCAAAAAATGTTTATAATAGTCTTAATCTTTAATAGTTTTGATAGCTTAATAGTCTTAATCTTTAATAGTTTTGATAGCTTAAAATTACGCTAAAGCTTTTGGTACAAACTATAGAAGCATGTGCTATTATTAAAGTAGGTCTACCATCTTGTACACTCATACATCATTGTCAAATGTCAATTCATTTTAATATTCCAAATAAATAGATAATACAATGGAGAGTGAAAGTTCAAGTACTCAAAATATTTATACACATAATAAATAATAAATCAGAAACCATTCTAGAGCTAAAATAATAAAATGGAAACGGAAACAAGGTCTCTTTACTTCTTCCAGTCTAAGACTTTTTTGCACTATTATTATAATGAACTATATTAAGAAAAAGAGCATTGGATTCGATTAGAGTGATGTGGGCACATACATAAGAATAGAGTTGAAACCACCCCAAATATCTCTGATGACTGGAATAGGCAAATATGTTTTTTGATTGAATCAGTCAATCATACCAAAATATATCAGGGCTTAAGTACCTGTCTGAATCAATGAAAGCCATTACATGAGATAAGCATGACCTAAGCAAGTTGTATAAATGGTTGAAGCTAATTAAAACCAGGGAAAAGGTATTCTGGACATCTGGATTCAGAGTTGGAGCATGTGTGGAGAAAAGGGATAATACAGCTATGGCAAAGAAGGGAGATGCAAGAGGGGAAGATTTCAGGCTATTGGAAGGATCAAGAAAAAGGAAGTTCTTTCCCTAACTTATCCTCTTAGTTCATATATACAAATAATATAATTAGTATGATATAATATTATATGATGTCATGTGACATAATACAGAATTTAATAAAATGTAATATAAAATAACATAACATAATATACAATATATTACAACATGTTGTTCGATTATCCAAAGATTCACAATTACTTAAACTTGCTTTAAGCAGAAAGAGGTCAAGACACATATTAAATATAAAGTTAGGTATAGAATGTAACTTCTGCCTAGATATTAAGTATTATTCTAACTGTGGATTTGGAGCAATTGCAAGTAAACTTTTTCATTGAAAAGAAACTTTTCAAAATCAAAGAGAAGGGAATCAAGTAAAATGTATAAGTAGGAAAGGGCAAATAATTTAGTTAACATAAGTAGAATAAGAAATTTCTGAAGCTTTAAAAAATTATGGTGTAGTAAAAGAGTATATTATCCTGAGGAAAAACCTGGACTTAGTCTCAGAGGATGTAGTTTCAGACAGTTAACTATCTGTCTGACCTTGACAATTTACCTCCATTTCCTGGTTGCAATTTATTTATCTGGAAAATGAGGAGATTTTTACTGGATGAGCTCCAGGGCCTCTTCTAGCTCTGATCTCAGTTTTAAATATAATTTATCTTCCCTTAGTAGTAAAGGCACCACAGGGTGTCTTGGGATTAAAATTCTGATCATTAATTATCATAGAATTATAGCTTTCTGAACATGCTACTTAAAATAACAACAGTAATTATCATCACATTTATAGCAATTAATAGTTATAAAATAAGTAAAAATTGTGAAATGAAATGCAAGATTATCAAAATATTATATGTAACATGTATGAACACATATACATGAATATATGCACACATGCATGTACCCATATATACATATATGCATGAATATATGAACATATCTATATATATGTAGATATAAATATAGGGAGATATTAGAGTTCAGTCATTTTTCATTCTTGTCTGACTCTTGATGATCACCTTTAAGGTTTTATAGGTGAAGATACTGAAGTTTTGCCTTTTTTTTTTTTTTTCTTCAGCTAATTTTACAGATGAGGAACCTGATGCAAGTAAGGTTAAATGACTTGACTAGGATCACATAGCTAACAAGTATCTTAGTCCAAATTCAAACTCAGGAAGAGGAGTATTCCTGACTGTAGGTCCAGTTCTATTTATGGCACCACCTAGCTACCCCACCAAAAAAAAAAAAAAAAAAGCAGAGTAGTAACTAAACAGCAACCATAGTGCAAATTAGCTATTGAAAAACAACACTTCCAAATCTTTCCTTCTTCCCCTATCTCAAAAAAAAAAAAAAAAAAAAAAGAGGGAAGAAGATAGCACCTAAGATCTATGATTAGTATCAGGAGAAAATAGTGTTGGAATCCTAGCCTCTTGACACTTAACTGGAACTTGGAACAAATCATTTAACCACTTGAAACTTTAGTTCTCCCAGATATATAATACCTATCTTAGAATATAGCTCTGAGAATCAGATGGAATAATGTGAGGAAAGCACTTTGCAAATCTGAAGGTACTGGGTAAATGTCAGCTGTAATTATTACAAAATAAAGATTCGAAGCCAGTCCCCAATTCAGTTGTGAAAGTCTCAACTCAGCAGAGTCATCATGATCTACATTCCCATTTTCTTCTTTTACTTCATGTCTGAGTTTTTTAATGAGCCTTCAGCCACTCAGGAAAGGAAAAAAAAATAGATTCATAAAAGCTTTTGATGGTAAGTCTGAGAAAATTAAGTTTCCAATATGAAATAATAATACTGTTCTTCATTTAAATAAAAAAATACTCTTGGCCAATTCACAGCAGAGTTTATACTTGGAGAGTCTCTCTAAGAATGGTGAAAGCATTCATCTGTGGTAACACTTCTCCTTTCTCTCACCCTGTTCCCCCTTGATTTTATTCTCAGTATGAATTTGCAATATCATATATTGACAACTTTGAGAAAGGTAATTTGTAGCCGCAGAGCAAGGTCAGGTGCTCTGACCCAAATGGAAACCAAAATTGTGTTGGGTCCCTTGGTACAGTGGGAGCATTAGACACTGAACTAAATAATTAAGGTCAGCTTATTGATCTCTGATTCTCTTCCCTGATGTTTCTTTCTTCTTGTTCTCTTCTTTCCTGTGCAATATCCTTGACTAAGTCTTCATTTCTTCATTAAGCATGGGTATTCCCAAGACTCTATCCTGGATCTTTTTATCTACTCCATGTATTCTATCTCCTTTCAATAGCTCCCATGAGTTAATTATTATTTTGATGCAAATAGTTCCCAGAACTATACATTCAGCCCTAACTTTTCTACTGAGATCGAGGTATCAATAATTGCTTTTAGGTTGTCTCAAATGAAATGTCTTATAGTTATACTAAATTCAACATGTCTCAAACAGAATTGTTGTCTCCCCAAATACTACTTCTTCCAAACGGCCTTATCACAGTTGAGGGTACCACCAATCCCTCTGTCAATCCAAACTTTCAAACCCATTGACATTCTTATTTTTTTCATTCATTCACTGAATCTATCCAATACATAATCAAGGTTTCTTATTTGTAGCTTCACTATCTCTTCTATAATGCTCTCTTTTCTCCTCTCAACTACTCACATAGTCACCACTATAGGGCAGGCTCTCATTATCTTAGATTATCAATATACTTTTGGCTTTTATCCTAGACTCAATATTTTTCCATGAAGTAAATCATCCATGGAGCTATCACTGTGACATTCCTATGATATGATTACATCATTCTCACTGTCCATTCCATCTCTAGAATTTCCAATTAATTTCTATAAACTTCTAGGATCATATATTCTTGAAATTCTTTATTTAGCATTTAAACCTCTTCCCAACCTACTTTCTATCTTTTTAGTCTTCCTACAGTTTATTCCCCTTCAGATACTCTACAGTTCAAGGACAGTAGTCTTCTTGCTATTATTCTCACATTCTCATTCCATCTCCAGATTTTGTGACTTTTCATTGACTATCCCTTATAGTAGGAATGCTTTCATTTCATCTTTCCCCTTCTGGCTTACTTCACAAACTTAGTTGAAATCTTTCCTTTTATGGAGCCTTTACCATTCCATTTTATTTCTTCTGACAATACTTATCTGAATCAGTTGCCTCTTTATATGTGAACCTGACATGCTTAGTTTAGGTGATCACTACAATCTTTTTCACCATAGAATCTATGATCCTTATTGGTTAAAATCAATATTAACAGGTACCAGTTTTGGAATTGGAAATGACCCTAAAAGTTACCCTAGGCCAAAC
Source organism: Sminthopsis crassicaudata (assembly GCF_048593235.1). NCBI lineage: Eukaryota > Metazoa > Chordata > Mammalia > Dasyuromorphia > Dasyuridae > Sminthopsis > Sminthopsis crassicaudata. Next base: position 29,372,918 of record NC_133621.1, on the reverse strand, counting down.
AACCCATTCAGAAGAAATAAGTAACAAATGGGAAAACAAAAAGAAACAAAAGGAAATAAGTAAGAAAAGGAACAATGGTTCATTGGCTCCAAAGCCAATCCTCTCTCCATGGTACCATCCTACCTCTTATGCTATCATCTACACTAGTTACCTCCTAAGATTGTTGGCAGGATCAAATTAAATCATGTGGGAAGAAGAAGAATAATGAATGACAAATGTAAGATATCATCATAGCCATATCATAGAGCTGAATTGCCTTGTGCAGCAACCCTTGGCCACACTTGATGAATGGACAAAAAAAATCTTCACTCATTTCCATTTATCAGACCATTTATGAATACATTTAAATTCAAGATAATCCATTTTAATTACGTGCTTCCATTATTTTTAAAAAGCATAAAATATGTAAAAGGAAAGAGCTAAATTAATTAGCTATGGCATCTAATCAGTATATAACCACAAATGGTCTGATTAATTTAAGGAAATTATGGTAGGATTTTTATGGGCCACTAAATGAGCTGGGCATTAGTGTATCTTATTTACAAACATAGATATAATGTTCCCCCAACATCATTTAAAATGCTGATGCCATTAAATGAAACTACATCTATTAAAAAACAAACAAACAAACAAACAAAAAACCTTCCTATTTCCCTTGAATATTTTCTTGTATCCCTGTTCCTTACCTGTGTATATACATAGCATGTGTCACTTAAAATACAGAAGATAGTAAGTGAATCAGGACTGAAACAAAGTGAAGATTCTGAGAGTGAAGTTTAGGGGAGAAGTATGCTTTGTCAGAAAAGTGACATACCTTATTCTTAGCATACTCATCCCTTGTATCCAGCAAGTACCTACCTATCATGTACAGAATACCATGCAAGGTTATGGGAGAAACAGATTTAGGCAAGACATACTTTCTGTTCTCCTAAAGCTTACACTTTAGTAAAGGGACAACTTTAAGGGTTCCCAGTACCTCCAGAGAAATTATAGTATCTGTGAGCTCGGTGATTTGTGAGTCTGGGCTTTTATTAAAGCAATCATATCTCCTAAGTATCAGGGAATGGGATTTCTTTTACTACTCAGCAAAGGTCACAATTGGTTCAAAGCCAAAGTATTGATTAAATTGAAATATTGTAATATGGATTCCCATGATTATAGAAATAGGAACCTGAGGCACCTTGAAGATTATTTACTCCTATCTGATAATTATATAGTTAAGATAACTAAGGGCCAATAACTTCCCCAAAAATACCCAAGTAGAAGGTAACAGAGTCAGAATCTGAGCCCAGATTTTTTGATTCTAAATTCAATACATGTCATCTTGAATGGTACAGAGAGTATTTACTCCTGTTGTAAGATGCTCAGGTCTAATCCCACCTCTGAAATATATTGCAAATCACCAAAAAGAATCTATTTCCTTATCACTGAAAAGAGGGTGTCGGGCACATTGGTCATTGAGGCTCTCTCTAGATCTAAATCTATTCTCCTCTGGTCACTTAAATAGCAGCAACAGAACATTCTTTCTCTAAAACTAGAGTGTACTGTCTCAACAACTGCACATATAATATCAATGGAAAGAGTGAACTCCCCACATGGAAGCCATGTTGACCCAATCTCACAGAATACTTCTACAGATCTGCAGGCAATATAATAACATATAATAACTACTTTTGATGTGCCTGCTCTTCTCTGGTTTCCAGTTCTCTATAAATTTCAGAGCTAGCTTGGCTTAGCAAATGGTTGTCAAGCTTTATTTTCTGTTACATCCAATCTCCACTATTCATGGCTCCCTACATGACTGATGAACTGAAACCATTTTCAAAAAATCATGGTAAAGTTCAGTTTTCAGGCAAAACCCTCTACCCAATCTACCCAATCTACACTATCTTTAACCTTCATTCTGATTCTTTGGGATACCAGCAGTATGGGGCAGACTAAAAAGTTTGAAAAGGATTGAGAAGGCTGAAAGACAAAAAAGAGAGACTTTGAAATACTTTTTAAAAGGGGGAATCTGGTAGATGCTGAATTAGGGAAAAGGAAAAAATCCTTGGGAGGCTGATTTCACTAGTATATTTAATGAGCAACTTTCTGAAGGAGCAATCAGAACTAATGAGTAATGGGGGAAATTATTTTAAAATTCCTAATCAGTCACCTTAGTTTAATGTATTTCATTAAACTGGGAAACTGTCAAATTCTTCTGTAAATAAGATAAAACAAACTATTGAGGGTGACCTATTTGTGATGTTGGGGGAAAATGGAAGTAGAATTGAATTCAAACATATATATATATATATATATATATATATATATATATATATATATATATATATATATATATATATATATATATATATATATATATGTGTGTGTGTGTGTGTGTGTGTATATATGTGTATATATATATATATATATATATATAAAATTTATATGCATGTGCATGTGCTTATATGTATAGGTGCATATGTGCTATGCACTCACATATAAATGAAGAACATTAGGTAATAATGGCTAGAATCAGACTGGAAGATCTGGATTCAAATCTTACTTCTGACTCATACTGGCTGTGTGACACTCGGGAAGTTATGTAAAAGTCCCAGTGCCTCGGACAACTCTCTAAAACTAAATATTGCAAAGATGGGTCAAACCTACACTACTAAAGAAAATTTTCTCCCCTGGGAGGTCCTTATGCTAATAACCACCCAAATCCAATACCTATCCTTGCTCCCTTCAAGGACATACATATAGATAAACTTATTCTAACTCATATAATAAAGTCTGTGATCTCTCAAAACATAATAACTGATGCTGATGAAAACATAAGTTCAGAGCAATTGTGAATTTGGCCTTGAAGATGATGAATCATACTACAGTCCTGCAAAGGACTTTGGGTAATGGAAACAGCCCTAAGGAACAACTTAATTCTTGTTTACTGCTGGGAAATATGCAGCCAACTGACTCACTGATAATGCTAAATTAGTTGTTCCTTGACTGATGCTAAAGATATCCTTCAGTACCTCCTATCAGAAAATCAATTTCTTTGCAAGAAGAGTTTCTAAGAAAGGATGAAGGGTCTTCCAATATCATGCTAAATAAGCGGAGAAAGAGAGATACACACTGGTTCATATTCAGACGTCAGGCAAGCTGGAAGCTTCACTCTTGCATATTTGAGAAATATATCTGAATCCCACTAACAACGACTAGTTTGAAAAAGTCTCATTTTTTCCTAATTGCCACTCAAGAGCATTGCACTTTTCTTTCTTTTTTTTTTTTCTTTTTTTTTTTTTTTTTCTAGTTAGGGTATCATAGATTGTCTCTGACTAGCTGTGGTTCATTTATTCCAGGCTTTACCTTTCTATACACGTAAGGTCCTAATATGATCTGCAAGTTATACTTTCCTATATTTTTCCATAACTTTAATTAACAATTTTAAGACTGAGAAATGACCAATGTAGAGCGAGTATAACATGTGGAACTTCTGTTTGGGAATATAAAAATGCTTTAAGGCAGACAGTCATTTGAATTCAGATGCTGCAAATGCAAGTGTCATTGATTCCAGTGCCCTTTCCTTTTATATATATATATATAAAATTTATATATATAATTATATATATATATATATATAATTCTATTGAATTATAGGTTTAGAGCTGGCTTGAGAGGACTCTCCAGGTTCATTTTATTCACCCCCAACATTTTGAGATAAGGAAGTTAAAATCCAAAAAAAAGAAGGAATTTGCCCTGTGTTGAGCATCAAATAACATTCATCCAGTATTTAAATCCAAGCCCTAACACCAAATTCATTGTTCTTTTGACTATAAAAAAATGACTTAGTGCTGTTTTAAGGGCCTTTCTTGTATTCATGGCTTCCTGATAATGTGATACAGTTTAGTTATATACTACCATATTCTTTAGATTTACTCTCAGGTCATCTTCACTATTCATTTGATCCTCTTCTGTCTCTCTAACCAAAATACTTCTTTTTTTAAGTTACATCTTTCTCTTCATTTTCCACTTCTTATTTTTCATGTCTCTTCTTTCCTTTTCTTTTTTGAGAATATTTTTCTTTCTTTTAAATTTAGAAGGTACCATGTAATGACAATGCAATGAAAATAAAATTATTGTTTTTAGACTAAGACAATAATCTGTTATAGTACGAAAAAACACAAGACTAAAAAGACTTTTGATGTTCTCTTGGATTGACCACTACTCATGATATGGTACTGAACTATACATTTATCCTCTGTATACCATTATGCAAAATTAGATGATGGAAATTGGTTTTCCCTAAATTCTTTTCTGGGCAGCTAGGCAATAAAATGGATACAGTTCTTGAGCCTAGAGTCAGCAAAATTCATGTACTTCAAATCAAGCCTCAGACACTTACTAGTTGTATGACCCTGGGCAAGTCACTTAACCCCTTTTCAGTTTCCTCACCTATAAAATGAGCTGGAGAAGGAAATGGCAAAACACTCTATCATTTTTGCCAAGAAAATTCCAAAAGGGGTCAGGAAGAGTGAACAACTGAACAACTAAAAAACAAAACCTCCTTTGTAGCATTCGTTTCCTAACATTTGACACTGCTCTTCCTCATGTAATCTACATTTTCAACCTACTGATTTACTTATTGGTAATTCCATTCCTAACAAACTAGGCATTCCATTTCCCACCCCCATGAATTGGCCCCATTCCTGGAATGTACTCTCTCCTCACATTTGCCTCTTAGAATTCCTGCCTTCTTTGAAAATAGAAGGCATCCCTTTCTATTAAAATTCTTTCCTCATCAAACTAATTCTTGCTATTTTTCATCTGATTTACTTATTTCTGTGCAAATTTTATTTCTTCAATTCAAATGAATACACTGAGGTCAGAGACTACTGTTTTATTTTGTTTTTTTATTCCCATTACCTATTACTAGGAGAACACAATAAAAATTCGTTGGGTTGAATTAAATCTCTCATTCTCTAATCACATAGAAATACACAAACAACTTTCTAAAAATCGTTTGGTCTTAATACACATTGATGACTTAATGTAACTTTTGAAATCTTCATCTTCTAATATTCCAATGGTCTCTGTTTATTTGGATAATATAAACTAACTGTATAGAACCTACCCCAGATAGCGTAATGCTGGAGAGAGGTATCATTTTTAAAATAATCATTTAGATTTTATATAACAAATAATTAAACAGCCATCTCACAAGTGTATATCACTTCTAGCTAGCAAAGTAGTTTTCTCAGTATAACCTTGTGAAGCAAATGCTGTGAACGTTATTATTCTCACATTGCAGATGTGGAAACTGAGATTGTGATTATATGTAGTAAACTACAAAGAACTGAACTTAAGACTCAAATGATTAGCATACAAATTTCAGTTTCACACTTACTGCTTATATGATCTGGTCCCCAGACTTCTCAGTCATTGCCTCCCCAGAAACTTAGTTTCTGTAGCTCGACAAGTGAGCTGAACTAGATTATCTCTAAAAGATTTTTCTGCTATAAAATTCTGTAATACTCATTTCTGTGACTTTTCCAGGATGGTATGAATATAAATCAAATCCACCTTTTTATAATTCTATTTTATTTTATTTTCTTTCTTTTTTTTTTGGAATTCAAATTAATTTTATTATATTTAGCTTTTTATATTCAAAATATATGCATAATTTTCAACATTCATCCTTGCAAAATTTGTTCCAATTTTTTCTCCCTCCCTTCCTCTTACCCCTCTTAGACAGCAAGTAATCCAATAAACGTTAAACATGTGTAAATCTCCTATACATATTTCCACATTTATCATGATGAACAAGAAAAATCATTCAAAAAGAAAAAAAATTAAGAAAAAATAAAGCAAGCAAACGCCAATAAAAAGGTGAAAGTACTATGTTGTGATCCACATTCAGTCCGCCCAGCCCTCTTTATGGATGCAGATGGCTTGCTCCATCACAAGTCTATTGGAATTAGTTTGAATCACCTCATTGCTGAAAAGACATCCATCAGAATTGATCATTGCATAATTTTGTTGTTGTTGTGTATAATGTCCTCTTGTTTCTATTCTGTTCACTTAGCATTAATTGAAATAAGTCTCTTCAGATCTTTCAGAAATCATCATGCTCATCATTTCTTATAGAATTCCATAATTGATGGAATTCAGCCATTCTCCCACTGATGGGCGTCGGCTCAGTTTCCAGTTCTTTGTCACAAAAAAAGGGGCTGCCACAAACATTTTTGCAAATATGCGTCCTTTTGCCTTTTTAATGATCTCTTTGGGATACAGGCTCAATAGAGACATTGCTGTATCAAAGGGTATGCACAGTTTGATAGGCCTTTGGGCAGAGTTCCATACTGCTTTTCAGAATGGGTGGATCAGTTCATAACTCCACCCACAAGATAGTGTCAGTTTTCCCACACTCCTTCCAACATTTAAAATTATATTTTCTTTTCATCTTAGCCAGTCTGAGAGGTGTGCAGTGTGTGATGAAGACAATAATAATTGTCTTCATTTGCATTTCAGTGATTAATGATTTAAAGTATTTTTCATCTGATTAGAAATGTTTTTAATTTCTTCATCTAAAAATTATCTGTTAATATCCTTTGATTAGCTGTGCATACTCTTTGATCCAACAGTGCTACTATTGGGCTTATATCACAAAGAAATACTTAAGATGGGAAAGGGACCTGTATGTGCCAAAATGTTTGTGGCAGCCCTTTTTGTAGTGGCTAGAAACTGGAAAATGAATGTCTGAATAAATTATGGTATATGAATGTTATGGAATATTATTGTTCTGTAAGAAATGACCAGCAGGATGATTTCAGAGATGCCTGGAAAGATTTACATGAACTGATGCTAAGTAAAACAAGCAAAATCAAGAGATCATTATACATACACATCAAAAACAAGACTATACAATGATCAATTCTGATAGATGTGGTTCTCTTCAACATTGAATTGATTCAAACAAGTTCCACTTGTTCAGTGATAAAGAGAGCCATCTAAACCCAGGGAGAGGACTGTGGGAACTAAGTGTGGACCACAACACAGCATTTTCACTCTTTCTTTTATTTGTTTACATTTTTGTTTTCCTTCTCAGTTTTTTTTTTCTTCTAAGATCAGATTTTTCTTATACAGCAAGATAACTGTATGGATATGTATACATATATTGGATTTAACATATATTTTAGCTTGTATTGGAATACCTGACATATAGGGGAGGGGGTGGCAGAAGGATGGGAAAATTTAGAACAGAAGGTTTTGCAAAGGTCACTGTTGAAAAATTACCCATGCATATGTTTTGTAAATAAAAAGTTATAATAAAAAATTAAAAAATCCTTTGGTCATTTTTCAATTAGAGAATGGCTTGTTATTATAAATTTGAATCAATTCTTATATACTATAGAAATGAAGCTTTTGTTAGAACCCTTGAATGTTAAAATTTTCCCCCAGTTTTTCTACTTCCCTTCTAAACTTGTCTGCATTAGTTTTCTTTATACAAAAACCTTTTCTCTAACATAATCAAAATTATCCATTTTATATTTCATAATTTACTCTAGTTCTTTTTTTGGCCACACATCCCTTCCTTCTCATAGATTTGAGAGGTAGACTATCTTTTGTTCTTCTGATTTGCATAAAATCTCACTCTGTATGTCTAAATCATGAACCCATTTTGACCTTATCTTGCTATATGATGTTAGGTGTTAGTCAATGTCTAGTTTCTGTCATATTAATTTCCAATTTTTCTAGCAATTTGTCAAATATTGAGTTCTTATCCCAGAAGCTGGGTTCTATGAGTTTATCAAATTCTAGATAATTATCATTATTAACTATTGCATCTTGTGAATATGATCTATTCCATTGAGCAACTACTCTATTTCTTAGCTAATACCAAATGGTTTTGATAACTGCTGCTTTAAAATATAGTTGTAGATTTGGGACTTCTAGGGCACCCTCATTTCCATTTTTCCAATTAATTACATTGAAATTCTTGAACTTTTGTTCTTCCAGATGAAGAACATTTTATTGTTGAAAAACATCCATCAGAATTGATCATTAGATAATCATAATAATTGTTGCTGTGTATGTCCTCTTGGTTCTATTCCATTCCTTAGCATCAATTGAGATAAGCCTCTTCAGGTCTTTCAGAAATCATCATGTTCATCATTTCTTATAGAACAATAATATTCCATAACTGATGGAATTCAGCCATTCTCCAACTGGAACAATCATTCAGTTTCCAATTCCTTGCCACTATAAAAAGGATGCCACAAACATTTATGCAAATGTGGGTCCTTTTCCCTCTTTTATGAACTCTTTGGGATACATGTTATTATTGTTTTTTTTTTTTTTTTTTTGCTCTGTAGAGTAATTTCTTGGGAGTTTGATTGGTATGGCATTGAATAGATTCAGACCAGTTTCAATTGTTCAGTAATGAAGAGAGCCTGTCATTTTTTTATCATATCAGCTTAGCCTATCCATGAGCACGTAATATTTTTCCAATTGTTTAGATTTCTCTTTGTGTGGAAAGTGTTTTGTAATTATTTTCATGTAGTTCCTGACTTTGTCGTGGCAGGTAGACTCCCAAATATTTTATATTATCTGTAGTTATTTTAAATGGAATTTCTCTTTGTATCTTTTGCTATTGGACTTTGTTGGTAACATATAGAAATGCTAATGATTTACGTGAATTCATTTTATATCCTTCAACTTTACTAAAGTTGTGAATCATTTTAATAGTTTTTTTTAGGTGATTCTCTAGGATTCTCACCATACCATTATGTTATCTGAAAAGAGTGATAATTTGTTTTTCTCATTACCCACTATAATTCCTTTATTTTTTTTTCTTCTCTTATTGCTGGAGATAACATTTCTAATATGATATTGAATAGTAATAGTGATAGTGGACAATCTTGTTTTACCCCTGATCTTATTGGGAATGTTCTAGTTTATCCCCATTACATATGATACTTGCTGATAGTTTCAAATAGATGCTACTGATTATTTTAAGGAAAACTCCACTTATTCCTATACTCTCTGATGTTTTCAGTAGGAATAGGTGTTGGATTTTGTCAAATTCTTTTTCTGTATCTATTGAGATGATAATATGATTTATAATAATGTGGTTATTGATAAACTTAATTATGCTAATAATTTTTCTAATATTAAAGCAGCATTGTATCCCTAATATAAATCCTACTTGGACATGGTGTATTATGCTGGTGATAACTTTTTGTAAACACTTTATTAATAATTAAGATTTTTGCACCAATATTCATTAGAGAAATTAGTTTATAATTTCTTTCTCTGTTTTGACCTTACCTGGTTTAGGTATCAGTAACATATTTGTGCCATAAAAAGGAATTTGGTAGGACTCCTTCGTTTCCTATTTTTTCCAAATAGTCTTCATGGTATGGGAATTAATTTGCCCTTAAATGTTTGGTAGAATTCACTTATAAATCCATCTGACCATGGAGATTTTTTCTTAGGGAGTTGATTGATAGCTTGTTCAATTTCTTTTTCCTAAAATGGAACTACATAAATAATTTATTTGCTCCTCTTAATCTAGGCAATCTATATTTTTGTAAGTATTCATCCATTTCTGTTAGGATTACTAAGTGAGAACTGAGGTTGTCTGGACAGTGACAAGGTGAGAATTCAGGTTTTCTGGACAATTACAAGGTGAGAACTCAGGTTGACTTGATAGAGGGGGCAAGCTCATTGGCTGGGGTGGTTCTTCCCAGAAGCCCTTGCATTATCCCATGCCCATTCTCTGGGAGAATAAAAGAGAGGACTCTCAGAGAAAGAAGAAGACTCTCTGCATTACATCAGGCCTGACGGGGCTCCCTGCAGGAAGGGAAGTCACTTCTTTGGACAAGAGTTAACAGCAACTGCCTGGAGACAATGGTTCGTTACAGGAAGAAGAATCTGTTGGAGAGATTTGAGTAGACACAGCAGATCTCTTCCCAGAGAGCGATCCAGCAGCTTCTGGAGACTACAGCACGCTACAATTGGCGTCCACACGTGGGGCAAGGACATTTGCTTATCCTGACAAGAAGAGCTAGACCAGACCTTCGCATTTTGGCGCCCGAACAGGGACAGACACGGTCCTGATTCCAGTGGAAAAGCTTCCGATCTAGATCTCAGTCTCTCTGACCCAGAACCGTGAGTAACGAGGAAACTTTGTTAAAGATTAAGTGAGCGTGCTAATAGATAAATAAGGAACTTAAACTTGTTAAGGGCTAAACCAGGAATCTCTTATAGCTGAAATGGGGCAGATGTTAGCTATATTCAATCCCTGGACCTCAGCCGACTCAACCTCAGCCCCAGACGCAACCTCAGCTCCATTCAGGAGTGGTACTATAGAGAGTATAATCAACATAATTGAGGAGCAGAGTTTACTTGTAACCTGGGTACAGATTGCTAAACTCTTGGCTGCATTAAGACGCACATCCCCTTGGTTCTTAGAGGAAGAAAAGATAGATGTAGATAAATGGAAGCTAGTGGGATATGAAATGAAAGAATTTCAAGCAAAAAATGGGCCTCGTTCAATTTCTGCAGAAGTATTTTATATCTACAACATAGTTCAATTAGCCTTAAACTATCAAGCAAGTTGTAGGAGAAGGAAAAGTTCTAAAAATGAACAGAGGAGGAAATGTGAGGAAAAAAGGAAAGATCAAGATCTTTCCCTAGAGCAAGAGGATTTAAATGAGGAATTGTGGTATGATTCTCTTGAAGAAGCTTCAACCCTGCCTAGAGAACAGATTATTGACAGGCCCACATCAACTCCACCTTCAGAGATGGAGGAAGAAAGAGGGGAAGAGGCAGAAACACAAACAGAATTGCCAGTGAAGAAGCCTAAGCCTATGACAAGATTAGAAAAAGCATTGGTTAAAGCTAAGAGAGAAGGACAGGATATAAGTGATTTTATACATGCATATCCTGTGATTGAAAATACTGACTCTGTAGGTAAAAAAAGGAGAAGATATGCACCTTTAGATTTGAATAAAATTAAGGATTTGAAAAAAGGTTGTACCCTTTATGGGGCTACATCAGCTTATGTCAAAATGTTACTAGATGGTTTGTCTTATGAAGTCCTAACCCCGAATGATTGGAAATCCATAGCAAGGACATGTCTGGAACCTGGAGAAAATTTATTATGGCTTGCGGAATTTCATGAATTATGTAAAATTCAAGTCAGATGCAATTTGGAAATAGGAGTTAACACACAATTCACTTTTGAGCACTTAGCTGGTGAAGGTCAGTATGGAGAGAATTCGGAACAGATTAATTATACCATGACAATATATGAACAAATTGCTAAGGCTGCAATAAAAGCTTGGGGTGTCCTTCCTGGACAGAAAGATCGTGGAGAGGCTTTCACTAAAATACAGCAAGGTCCCAATGAACCTTTTGCAGATTTTGTGGGACGTTTGCAAACTGCTGTCAAAAGAACTATTGGAGAAAATTCAGCTACAGAAATAATGACCAGACATCTGGCTAAGGAAAATGCCAATGAGATTTGCAAAAGAATTATATGGGGATTAGACAAAGATGCTCCTTTAGAGGAGATCATAAGACGTTGTGCTACAGTGGGAACAAATGCTTTTTATACTCGGACAATGATGAACATGGAAAAACAGGGTCCCTCCTGGCAAGGGACTTCTAGAGAAACTCGGCGATGTTTTCAATGTGGAAAAATTGGACATCTAAGAGCTCAGTGTAGGTATGGAGATACAGTGAGAAGACAGGGTGAGAGAAGACCTAAAACCCCATGTCCAAAATGCAACAGAGGACTCCATTGGGCATCAGAGTGTAGAATAATTCAGGGAAATGGGATGAGGGGCCCAGGTCCAGGGCCCCAGGCAAAAAAGACTTGGGGCATGATGGCAGCTGATGTTACACCTAAAGAGCCTTTAGAAGGCCAGGACTCTGATTTAATCAACCAGCAGAAAAGCAATCACATGGCAGAAAGGGATTACCTGATAAGTGAGTCAAAAGGCAATCAGATTGCAAAAATGGATTACACTTGGGGAGAATACAGGCCTTTTAAACCAACAGGGCTGTGTCCAGTGCAAACAATTCCAATGTAATTGCCAGATGATGAGAAGAGATTTAGAAAGTGGTAAATAGAAGGTAATTAGATAGGTTAACTGCCTGGGAGAGAGGGTTTGCTTGTATTTCTTCAGCAGGAGAAGGAATCAGATGGGTGCCAACGAGTCATATTCGCCTTGTCCACCAGAGAGAGACATAAAAAGAGAAAGACCTCAAAATAAAGGAGAAGATCTAAGAAACATCTGACACTGAAAGAGCATGGATAATAAGAAGACTGTTAAAGAACTTTAAAAACCAGCAGGAATCATTGGACTTCCTCACACAAGATGAGACTAATGGACAATGGACTTATGGACATTTATAAATTTTCAATTTATGATTATTTTATTATGATTATGTTATATACTTCTAGCATGTGTTATGTTACTATGTTACTATGTGCTTATGTAATTTATGTAATTATCTGTAATACTTCCCAAATTGATGGATTTATGTTTCAAGGTCATGACTGTCCTATGTTCTAAATCAAAAGAAAGGGGGAGATGTTAGGATTACTAAGTGAGAACTGAGGTTGTCTGGACAGTGACAAGGTGAGAATTCAGGTTTTCTGGACAATTACAAGGTGAGAACTCAGGTTGACTTGATAGAGGGGGCAAGCTCATTGGCTGGGGTGGTTCTTCCCAGAAGCCCTTGCATTATCCCATGCCCATTCTCTGGGAGAATAAAAGAGAGGACTCTCAGAGAAAGAAGAAGACTCTCTGCATTACATCAGGCCTGACGGGGCTCCCTGCAGGAAGGGAAGTCACTTCTTTGGACAAGAGTTAACAGCAACTGCCTGGAGACAATGGTTCGTTACAGGAAGAAGAATCTGTTGGAGAGATTTGAGTAGACACAGCAGATCTCTTCCCAGAGAGCGATCCAGCAGCTTCTGGAGACGACAGCACGCTACACATTTCATTTAAATTTTTGGCATACAGTTGGGGAAAATAGCTTCTAATTATTACACTGATTTCCTCTTCATTAATGGAAAGTTCACCCTTATTAGTTTTGATACCAACAATTTGATTTTTCTTTCTTTTTTATAATCAAATTAACTAAAGTTTTATCTACTGTGTTTTTTTTTTCATAAAACCAACTCTTAGTTTTGTTTATTAGTTCCATAGTTTTCTTACTTTAAGTTTTATTAATCTCCCATTTTATTTTCAGAATTTCGAATTTGGTATTTAACTGGGGATTTTTAATTTGTTCTTTTTCTAGCTTTTTTCTTTAAATTGTATGTCCAATTCATTGAACTTTTCTTTCTCTATTTTGTGCAAGTAAGCATCTAGAGATACAAAATTTCCCCTAAAAACTGCTTTGGCTGCATCCCATAGATTTTGGCATGTTGCCTCATTATTGTCATTCTGTTGGATCAAATTATTAATTATGTCTATGATTTGTTGTTTCACCCACTCATTCTTTAGAGTTAGATTATTTACTTTTCAATTAATTTTTGGTCTATTTTCCCCTGGTCCATTATAACATGTAATTTTTTATTGAATCATGATTTGAAAAAGATGTATTTACTATTTTTGGCTTTTTGAATTTGATTTTGAAGTTTTTATGCTTTAATACAATTTTTGTGTAGGTTCCATGTATCCCTAAGAAAAAAGTATATTCCTTTCTATCTCCATTTAATTTCCTGCAAAAGTCTATAACTAACTTTTCTAGAATTCTATTTGCCTCCTTATCTTTTTTTAAATTTATTTTGTGGCTAGGTTTATTTAGTTCAGAAAGAACAAGGTTGACATCCTCTATTAGTACAGTTTCCCTGTCTCTTTCTGCTTACAACTCTCTTAACATCTCTAGAAATTTGATTACTATGCCACTTAATGCATATATATTTATTATTGATTAATTGATTTATTGATTCATAATATTACTTCATTATCTATATTATCTTTTAGCAAAATGTAGTTTCCTTTCTGATATCTTTTAATTAGATCCATTTTTACTTTTGCTTGATCTGAGACCAGGTTTACTATTCCTGCTTTTTTTTTTTTTTATTTCAGCTAAATCATAATAGATTCTGCTCCAGCATTTTCCATTTACTTTGTATGTATCACCCAGTTTAAATGTGTTTTTTTTAAATAGTGTAATTTAGGATTCTGGCTTTTAATTCAGTCTTCTATACACTTTCATTTTATGGGAGAGTTCATCACATTCATATTCACAGTTAAAATGACTAACTCTATTTCCCACCATCTTATTTTCCACAAGTTATACTTTTCTCTTTCCTTCTCCCCTTTCCCTTCTCCCCACCACCTTCCTTAATCACCTCTTTCCTTTTATAGAGCCTCCCCCTTTTCTTATCCCTCTCCCTTTCTACTTCTCTTCTCCCTTCTATTAGCCTCTCCTTTTTCTTTCCCCTTTCCCATCCTATTTCCCTATAGGATGAGACAAGTTTTGTCTTGTATTCCTTCTTTGAGCCAAATCTGATGAAATTAAGCTTCATGCAATACTCATCCCCCTCCATCCCTTCCTTCCTTCATGTGCAATAGATATTTTATTTTTTTGGCTTCTTCATGTGATGTAATTTAATCTATTTTACCTCCCCTTTTACTTTTCTTTCAGTACAATCCCTTTCCCATCCCTAGTTTCTTTTTTATTTAACCCTACCAAAGATACAATTCTCAAGAGTTAAACATATCATCTTCCCATATAGGGATGTAAAGTTTTTCACCTTTCCAAAAAAAAAAAGTCTTTTTCCTTCCCTTTTTAATTTTTTTTAATGCTTCTCAGGAGTTCTGTATTTGAAGATCAACTTTTCTGTTCAGCTCTGGTCTTTTCATCAAATTTCCATATTTCATTGAATGTCCATCTTTTCTCCTGAAAGATAATGCTTTATTTTGCCAGATAGTTGATTCTTGGCTGCATTCCAAGATCCTTTGCCCTCTGAAATATCATATTTCAGGCCCTTCAATCCTTTAAAGTGGAAGTTGGTAATCTTCCTCAGTAATCCTAATTGTGGCTTTTCAATATGTGAATTGTTTCTTTCTTCCTGCTTGCAATATTTTCTCCTGGATCAGTTAATTCTTAAATTTAACTACAATACTCCTTGGAATTTTCATTTGGGGGTCTCTTTCAGGAGGTGATTGGTTGATTCTTTCAATGGTGTTATTACTATCTAGTTCCAGGATATCAAGGCCACTTTCCTTGATGATTTCTTGAAAGATGCTATCTAAGCTTTTTTATCATCATGGTTTTTAGTTAATAAAATAATTCTTATATTGTATTTCCTCTATTTTCCAGTTCAGTTGTTTTTCCAATGAGACATTTTATATTGTCTATTTTGTTCCTTTTTAAAAATTTTCTTTGACTTATTCTTGATGTCTCATTAAGTCATTCACTTCCATTTGGTCAATTCTAATTTTTAGTGAATTATTTTCTTCTGTTAGCTTTTTTATCTTCTTTTTGCCTCTGATCAAGTGAACTTTTAAATGAGTTGTTTTGCTCATTGGACTTTTTTTTTTCCCATTTCACCCATGATATTTTTTAGGGAGTTGTTCTCTTTTTCCATTTCACCAATTCTGTTTTTCAAGAAGTTGTTTTATTTTTTCTATTTTGTCAAATTTATTTTTAAATAGTTTTCTTCAGATAATTTCTGTGCTTCCTTTTGCAGACTCTCCTGCAAAGCTCTCATTTCCTTTCCCCATTTTTATTTAACTTTCTTCTAAGTTGCTTTTAGAATTTTTCCAAGAAAGCTTTTTGAATTGAAGACCAATTCATATCACCTGTTGAAGCTTCATCTGAAGATGTTTTGCCTTTAATGTCCTCAGAGTTTGAGGTCTGATCTCCCCTGCGACAGAGGCTTCTTCTGCCTTGGGCCAGTACTGCCAGCTTCCTTCCTATGCTAGTTGGGCATAGCCAAGTACCACATTATGCTGCCTCACTATTTGCCTTCTGAAGTTGGGTTGGATGTCTCAGAGCTAGTGTACTGATCCACTGGCTTCTGAACCAGGACAGAATAGTTAATACTGCTGTTATTTCAGCTAGGAGTCTCACAGTAAACTACCCCAGCACAGGAAGGCTTCATGCTCCTATGTTCCTGCCCTGCACCTGTGCTAGACTACCTCTTCCCAATTGAGACAACCTTTCCTGAAGTTTTTCCAAAATATCTACTGGAAAGTTGTTATATTATAAATATTTGTGAGGTCTGTCATTCCAAAACCTGTTCAGAGGCTTGATTTTGTGTTGATCTGAAGGAAGTCAGGAAGAACTCAGACAAAGACCTATCTATTCTTTACCATCTTGACTCTGCCCCCTCATTCTATTTTCAGCAATATTACCAATATCCTATGCTACATTTATGATTGGTTTAGTTCATTAGTCATGTCTGATTCTTCATTACTCCACTGGGGGTTTTCTTGGCAAAGAAATTGAGATGGTTTGCCATTTCCTTCTTCAACCCATTTTACAGATGACAAAATTAAGACAAACCAGATTAAATGACATAACTGTTAAAAGTTTAAAACTGGATTTTAACACAAGTCCTCCTGATTGCAGAGTTGTTGCTCTATTCCCTTTCAGTTAACATCTTCTAACTTGATAGTCAGGGGTAAGAATGACATTTATATTTATGCTATCAGGGAAAAAGGAGTTTCTAAAACAGTCTCCTTTAATTGGCTACTCAAGAAATGGGAATGAGCTCCTCTACACAAATATAGTTTTCCCTATCATTTATTACATTTTAAATTTATTTCAATTTTGTTTGTTTTATTGATGCATTTGCTCCATTCATTCATCCACACAAACCAAGCATTCTTGCAAAACTCCTCTTTCTGATCAACCTTCTCTTGATACCAAGAAATTCAGTTAAGTAAATCCCATCAAAATAACAACTATATCTGAAAAAAATTTGTAACACTTAGCATCTGCAGCCTCTTCCTAACCTGTGGAAAGGAAGGAGGCAAATCTTACCACATAGCTATCCTCTGGCTTTGTTCATTATTGCCTTGAAGTACAATTCATTTACTTTTGAATATTGCTTTTAATTATATCCTGCTTATCATTGTTTGCCTGATTGTTCTTTCTTTGCTTTGGAAGAGTTCAAACAAGATTATCTCTTGCATAACTAAGCCTTGTCTTGGTTATTGCTTGGGTGTTTCCCCCATGTGTTAGATACATAGATATAAAGAAATAGATACATACACAAATATATACACTGAATATGCATATACACATACATAAACACATAATCTACATATATGTGTGTAAATGAATGCACATGCATGTAGAGATACTATGCACATACATAAAGACATAATCTGCACACATACCTATGAGTAAATAAACATAGACTTACATGTATATACATTATATACACATACATAAATACATAATCCACATACACAAATAAACACATGCATACTATGTACATGTATAAATGCATCACATGCATACACATATGTGCATAATAAACATACATATACATGTATATACATTATCCACACATATAAATACATAATCAACCCATGTGTATAAACACACATACATATGTATCTACATATATGCATAAATTCATGATTCACACACATATGTGCAATAAACATACATACATATGTGTATATATACATACCTATACACACATATAAACACATAATATATACGTGTGTATAAACACACATACTTGTAGATACTATGCACATACATAAATAAATGTGCAATCAATACAAATGCGTGTAAACACACACATGTACATTTGCATATGCATATATGCATACCCACCTTCATACTGATGAAAAAGCTATTTTGTGGTAAGATATTGTAACAAGAGGTAAGCCTTTCTTCATGATTTAGTCTTATCATTAGGAATATCCTTTTTCAAAAATTACTCATGATGTCATGAACTTCAAATACAACCAATTCAATGTCTATTTACCTGTACTTGAAATTTAAAATCAATTCTGCCATGAAATCTTACAGTTCTGCATCTGCCTTTGTGGCTTCCCCTCTTGGCCACCTGCCTGATAATACTTTTTCTGATGTCATTTTGCCTGTCTTTAAGAGCTGGTATCTGAAAAACCAGATAACCCTGTTTGTTAAGGATTACATGTTAAATCATAGTCAATAAGATTTTAAGTAAAGGCCAAAGGAAGAAATTACATGTGCCTAAGTACATAGATAGACAGATTTTCTGGTCACTTTTCTGAAGCTGAGGAAGCTCTTTCATGATTTGTGGGGGTGTCCTTGTGTTTTAGAGTCTAATATGGCTAGAAGACTAATGGCTGAATCAGTGGGACACTCTTGTGAAAGTATTCTTGACATTGTATGAGAAATGTTTATATAGATTAAAAGAAGAACTGTTTTCACTTACTTCTCAGGTCAAAAGTACCTCTTCACAAGAAAGAATACACATTTTGGACTTAAAAGAAATCTCAACATTAATCTTTTGAAGACCAGATGAATAAAATGACCTTCATAAGGTTTCACTCTTTGCCAAGAAAACTCCATGGACAGCTGTGGTCCACAGGGTCACAAAAGAGTCGGATGCAACTGAGTGAACAGCAACAAAAGATTTTACAGCTATGTAGCTGCAGTCAAGGTCAAATTCAAGTTGGTTCCTTTTCAGTCCCGAGTTTTACCTATTTCATCCTGAGAGAACAAATTTCTAGATCGAGTGAAATATATTAGAAGATTTTAAATATATATATATATATATATATATATATATATATATATATATATATATATATATATGTATGTATATATATATCAATTAAATTGGATGCATATATATATATATATATATATGCATCCAATTTAATTGATTTCCAGTCAATTGAATTCTCTTTAGAAACATTATTGCATTATGTCATTGACTGAAGGTTGAAACATGACATAGTAGCTGCCTTCAGGGAGTCTGCTGTCGAATTTGAATAGTTGACATTTAGAGCAACAATATACAAGTTAGAGTATGTTTTAATAAGCTACATCATGTTCTAAAGTAAATACTGGAAACATTTCCTTCTCTCACTAACAACCACATCCTAATATTTAACAACAGATGATTTTGATTCCTATTTTGATGAAATAATTGACATCAGCCAGTCTGATCTCACTGAACTTTTTCCCCTCATTCTTAAAAAAAAAAAAATTTCTTAGCATTCTAATGTACAGTAGATAAAAAAGAAAAAAAAAACTGCCTGATAGTCCTCAGTCAGGCTAATTCTTTACCTATGTCTTTGCTTCCATATACTCCTGTTAATATCAACATCTTGCACTAGCAGTCACCTCACTTTAAAAATAGATAGATACAGAGAAACACAGACAGACAAATGGATAGATATCATCGATCAATCATATATACACATAGATATAGATAGATAAGGAGCCAGAGACAGAAAAACAAGTGTTCTAGAGTTGATTCATATTAATGTTTATTAAATTTTCAATTGAGCATTTATACCTTAGAAATCAGCAAAAACTATTCATCAGGATTTGATTTGTTGTTTTCTTGATTATCTAATCTCAAAAAAATAATGAAGAGAATTTAATAATGCTAATTAAATTTAAAATAAATCCAGTATACACTTTCCCCATGGAGAGATAGATGTTAAACATTTACCAGCACACCACTGGATTAATATATGATCTCTCCTTGTCTATCAGATCCTATAAACATATGCATTGTCCCCAAAGAAAAGATAGGAAAAGACAACTTTCCCATTCCTTTGCTGATGTGTTTGTAGGAAGGGAGGGTGTTTTCACAAATGTCAACGATTGTATACATGGTCAGATTTTTTTTATTATTAATTTATATAATGGTTTAACTGATTTTTCCTTCTTCCTCTTTAAAAACATGGTTGCTCTATGGAAGGATTGTCTGAGACATGGAAGTGAGGAAAAGCAGGGTGAAATTTAAGTAACGTAAAAACAAAATATTAATAAAAATTTATTAAAAATAATATAGAGAGGCTTCTAGGTGGCATAGTGAATGGAACACCAGCCTGGAAGTTAGGAGGACCTAAGTTCAAACCTGACCTCAGACTCCTAACACTTCCTATCTGTGTGACCTTGAGCAAGTCACTTTACCCCAACTGCCTCAGCAAAAAGCAATAATATTTATAATATAGATCATATAAGTGTTCATTAGCTATATGTTAGGTATAGGAAGTGTACATACTAAAAATAAGTAATTTGCAAAGCAACCATAGTCTAGCAGTAGAAAGCATTAAAGTCAAGTTATCTGAGTTATACTTTGTTAATCTGCATAGTTATAAAAATGTCACTTTGATTATTTATATTATTTTAATTTTTCCTCTAATTCCTTGATATATGATTTTTTTTTAAATGTTAAGCACATATATAGAAATTTGAATTGCTAGGACTAACATTTAAATCCTTTGATTCTTCTTTCTTTTTTTTTAATTTATTTTGTTATTTTTAATTTATGGAATAAAACAAGCATTTCCATTAATGTAGTACAAAATAAAATAAAAAGATGTTTGTGCATAAACTGCAAATCTGCTATATAAAAATTGCTATTATTTTAAATATACCACAAAATTTTCATGTAAATTTTTTTCCTTTTTTTTTCTTCATCTTCCCAATCTAGAAATGGCTGTTATTAGATATAATGATGTGTGTGCTTGTATATATGCATATATGTAAAATTATGTGACCTTAAGATCCTTGTTATATCTTCTAAAGAACAATTAGGTGGCAAAGAGGATAAGCTCTGGGCCTAAAGACAGGAAGACTCAATATGAGTTTAAATCCAGCGTCAATTATTAGCTATGTGATACTGGGTAAGTCACTTCACTTTGTTTACCTCAGTTTTCTCATCTGTAAAATGAGCTGGAGAAAGAAATGATAAGCCATTCTGGGGTGTGTGTGTGTGTGTGTGTGTGTGTGTGTGTGTGTGTGTGTGATTATTGGGATATATGATTTGCTACTAAATGTAATGTCTAACTTAGGTCCTTCTGATTCTAGGACCAGCTAGGCTGATTCTAGGCTCTATCCACTGAGCCATCTAGCTGCCTTACCATGTTAGTGTCTTTAGCAAGAATACCTCAAATGTGGTCATAAAGAGTCAGACCCAACTGAAAACAACTAAAGTATAACATCATGTATTCCACAATTATACACAATGTTATACTTGAAATGTTTAACAACCGACTCACCAAACACACACATATAGTTGTTGCTATGTAATGGGCATTTTCTTCTCCTTCCCTCCCCACTTTGCATTGCATAAAAAACTACTATGTGCTAGATATTGTGCTAAGCATAATAAAAATTATCATGTTATTATGTGACATAAAGGGAGGAAGAAGATGCTATATAATCTGGGAACATGTAATAACCATTGTCTGTAACTTTGCAGATGGGAGAAGGGAAAAGGTATCTTTTCCTTCACCAAAGGCTTATTAAGTGCTTCCTGCTGTAGGATGGTTCAATTAGGACTCAACTCAAACTAAAGAGAAAATATTTACAGATAATGTTGCTGGGTTGATTGCCAAATAAATGAGTACAATGAGTAAAAAAATAAACAAGCAAAACAAACCCTGGTCCTTTGAACCAATAGTTTTACCGGATTTAATGGATTTATACATTAAGTGACTTGCCCAATCTACAATTGATCAGGTCTTGCAAACTCCAGGCCCAAAATTCTTAGTTATATTGATGCTTAGTATTAAACAAAAACAAAAACACAAAGCTGACATCCTTTGTGCATTTTACATAATCCCATTAGCATCTCTCTTGATACACTTCCCAAATTTTGTTACAAAATATCAAACTACAGTGGCCCAAAAATTTCAGTTCAGTTTTAAATTAATTATGAAGATTGGGGAACATCCTAAATTCACCTGCCAGTTTTTTTTTTTAAACATTATTACCTTTTGTGTATGCTTTCTATTTCTCCCAAATAAATATAAACTCTTTAATAATAGGAAACACTTCATTTTTTGGCTTACTATCCTTAGTATTTATCATAGTGTTTGGCTTTAGGCTCTTAAAAAATGCCTGTTGACTGATACCTTCTAAAATTTCTACTTAAATCAATAGGTATGAAAATAAAAACAGGTTGCTTAGGATACAATAAAATGGGGATAGGCTAGATATACTTGTACTTGATGAATAGAGCTTTATTTGCTCATGATTTGATATTGACTGCTGATAAACCATACATAATTAGATAGATTCTATGTAGTCAGACCATTCTAATGATAAAAGTCTAGTGTTCAACCTTTTTTTTTTTTCCCTCAGTTTTCTGGTCTGTTCTTTAATCATCAATGTTTTTTAAAGCTTAAAGAAAGAATGTCATAGCCAGCATTCTAAATTTTCTTCCTTCTCCCACTTAGTTGTATTCTATTTTTTCCAATTACATGTAAAGATAGTTTTTGACATTCGTTTTCATGAGATTTTGAATTTCAAATTTTTCTCCCTCTCTTCTTCTCTTCCCCCATCCCTAAAACAACAGTAAGCAATCTGATGTTGGTTATATATGTAAAATCATAATCAACATATTCCCAGATTGTTCATGTTGTAAAAAAAAATAGAACAAAAAAATCAGAAAGAAAAGAAAAACAAATAAAAATAACAACAAACACAAAAAGGAACATAGTAGGCTTGGATATTTATTCAAACTCCATAGTTCTTTCTCTGAATGTGGATAGCACTTTCCATCTCAAGTCTTTTATAATTATCTTAGACCTTTGTTGAGAAGAGTTAAATCTGTTATAGCTGATCATCTCACAATATTGCTGTTTATGTTTTCAGATTCTGGTAACTTCACCAGGCATCGATTCATATAAGTCTTTGTAGTTTGTTTTGTTTTGTTTTAACTGAAATCTACCTTGTTATTTCTTACAGCATAATAGCATTCCATTACAATCATATACCACAACTTGTTCAGCCATTCCCCAACTGATGGGCTTCCCCTTAATTTCCAATTATTTGTCACCACAAAAAAAGTTGCTATAAATAGTTTTGTGCATATGGATCTTTTTTTTTTTTTTTCTGATCCTTTTGGGACACAGATCTAGTAATGGTATAAGCAACAGAAAATTTTCATTTTCATCATCCACACAACTCTAAGTGTCTCTTCATATCTGTTATGATATTAATTAATTTGATTCTAAATGAATGCTTGGTTCAATTTGCTGATTTCTTCATAACATGTCCAATGAGAGTTTATAGTCAATGTGACATAAAAAAGGGAAAAAAAAGAAGGAAACTCAAAACACTTGCTAAGGAAATAGTTTGTAAAAAGGATAGTAAAAGGCACTGAGGGGTAGCTCAGTGGTGTAGTGGATAGAGCACCAGCCCTGAAGTCAAGAGGACCTGAGTTCAAATATGACCTCAGACACTTAACACTTCCTAGCTGGGCAACTTACTTAAGCCCAATTGCCTCTAAGAGGAAAATTGGAAAAAAAAAAAAAAAAAAAAAAAAAAAAAAAAAAAAAAAAAAAACAGACAATGAGATAGTCTTCTATCTTGGAGAAATCAGCTTCTAATCTTTAATTATTATGCAAATATACCCATTTCAGCTCACTGAATCATTGACATTTACATAGGGTTAGGGTTTTTTTAATAAAATACTTTGCATACATTATCACATTACCACAATCCTGTGAGTCAGGCTTTCCTGGCATTATTATTCCATTTTACAAAAGAAAATATTGAAGCTTAATGAGGTTAAATGAATTGCCCACCACCCCACAGCTAGGAAATTTTGTAAGCAAGATTTTAGCCCAGAACATTTGCCAATTTACGTTCACTACCCAGCATCCTCCATAGACTAGGGATGTCTTATTTAAAGCAATAGATAATATGAGTTAACCAGTAACCAATGGACAGTCACAGTTTTCCTCTCAGGGCTGCTTTTACTTAAAAATGATGCAAATCTGAAGCCTACAGAGGCACATGTTTAAGCAGGAGTCCTGCAAGGACTGTACTTTCCCCCTATAATTATGCTTTTGCTGTCTAAGATTAATCAGGAAAGTTAATGATGCAAAAAATTACATTTATAATCCAGGATGAATACAGCTGTAGTGCAAGCTAAGATCTGAGTGCTATTAAGGTAAATGGAATTAATGGACTGTCCCTGGCAATCTTTATATCTATCAGTTACTAATTAACATTTTTCTGTAAAGAACAGTTTGTTGTGAGGGGGGGGTGTGTGGAAATTTCAATCCAGAAGCAACAGCACTAAAACTTACAATATGCCTCACCCTGGCTGACTTGTGGGAAGGAAGCTGAACATGGAGGTAAAGGACCTGGATTCAAATCTTGATTCTGTAGCTCAATATTAGGCAAATCCACTCACCTTTCAAAAGCGGGTAATAGCCTAGATCAATATGTTCCCTTTCTATTTGAATCTGATCTCCATAAAATTAGGAGCTGACTTTGTTTTTGTATTTCTATGTTCAGTGCTGGCAATATAATAAACACACAATGCTTTTTCATTCATTCATTAATCCATTCAAGTAACTCAAATTCATTCATTCATCCACTTATTTAAGTTACTTGAATACAAATTCCTTGTGTGTAGGAATTACCTTCATTTGCATCCGAGTTCTTAGTATCATGCTTGTTTCATTTGTTATTTAGTCTTTTTACTTTAATTACATTAGTGTTTAGTCATGCCTGACATTTCATGATCACTTTGAGGGTTTTCTTATCAAAGATAACAGAGTGATTTGCCATTTCCTTCGCCAGAGCTTTATACAGATGAGGAAACTGAGGTAAACAGTGAAATGATTTGTCCAGGGTCACCCAAGTACTAAGATTCTGAGGCTGGATTTGAACTCATTTATTGATTCAGGTTCCAAACTAAATGCTCTATCCACTGTGTCACTTACTTTCTGCTTATTACAGAGTGGGAGGTAAATAAATGCTTGCTGATTGATTGACCTCTCTGGCTCAGTTTCCTCATCTTAAAACAGCAGCTCAGTTCTCACTGTAAAATGATAACCATAGGCCAGGCACTGGATAATGCTATTACAACTACTACAGCAGGGACCCTCTCAGCAGCAAGCAAGAAAGCCGTAATCAGTAAAATCATTTATGTAAAGACATTTATTTTATGCATCTACAAATGATAACCACTGAGGATGAACTTTTGTGGGAAATGTTGGTTTCAGCTAATAATACAAGGAGCAGGGAAAGTGAGCAATAAAACAAGAGAGTTAAATTAGCCTGCAAAGGAGAATGAACCCAGAGTGTTATCTTTGGAGGTAATCATGCCAGTTTACTGCTTCATCAAAAGGTTCCTGCCTTGATTATGATTATCCTGTATCTCCAAGTCTGGCATTAATTTTAAGGGTTTCTATTAGTTTTTTTTTGTTTTGTTTTGTTTTCCTTTTTTTTTTTTTTTTTAAATCTCTGGTGTACAGCATCTGCCATTTTTCTTTTTCATTCTTTTCTTTTTCATTTGCTTTAATGTATTATAAAAATTATTTTTAAGACAAATTTATCTTCTTGCTATTAAATCATCATGTCAAATGCCAGTAATCCATAATAAAATTTAAATCTGAAAATAGGGATTGGGGTTCCCTTTACTAGAAATACTCTTGACTTATCTCACTGTTTTAAAATTATACTTGTAGTGATACTTGCCTGGAAAGAAACCACTCCATTCTGATCATAGCTATACATTTAGGTGGTTTTTGTTTTAATTTTTAAAAAAGGAAAAGTTATGTTTTTAACTCCTTTTTCTAATCATTATCCCTATATAAATATAAAATGCACATATATGCACACATATACACACATGTGCATACTTATTGTGCATGTATGTGAATGTACTGTGTACAAGTCTAAAATATATGCATGTATTCATATATGTATATATTCATATACATTGTACTACATGCATATGTGTATATGCACATATATATGTATATTTTTCTAGAGATGTAATTGTTAGAAAAGGGGGTTCAAAAATGTAACATTTGCATTGTTATTTTGCTAAGGCAATTGACAATAAGTGACTTGTCCATGGTCACACAGCTAGGAAGTATTAAGTGTCTGACACCAGATTTGAGCTCAGGTCCTCTTGATTTCAGGACTGGTGCTATTGCATCAACTAGCTGCTTCAATTTTTGCATTTTAAAGTACAAAAAAACCCTAAAATTTAAGCCTTCTATTTCCCGGGGAAGTTGCTAATCTCAGTTTAATTCTGAATTTTTATGCAATTTTGTTTCTCTCTCTTTTTAGTAAAATCTCTAATATAAAGGAATATACAGAAGTAGCACATACCAGAGGATTCAACAGATTTGGAAAACTATGGCATTAGTCTTATTATTCTTTGGGATTAAATTATTAAGATTTGTCTTTTATATATCTCAAATCTCTAAGGGTATATTAGACATTTTAATGTGAATGTGTAATATGAAAAAGTAAATAGCTCTAGTTTCAAGGTATTCTGTAGATTCATTCTCTTGAAGCTATAGCTCATGAGCCCCTATGGGAATACCTACCTTTAACGTCCAGGTAGTAACTAAAATTAGTTTGAAGTAAAGGTATTTAATGAATTGGCACTGTAATTATAATTCTACAAAATATTTCTCCAATAAACACAGGGCTAGCACTCCCTCAAATACATATGATTTCATTTTCAAGAGTGGGTGCACATAGAGAATAACCTAGAAGAGAGGTAGACACTTAGGTATTATGGGTGGCTCAAATCACTTCAACTCTGGTGCTAAAGAATGTTGACTTATTTTTCTTTATCATGGCTTCCTTGTGGTATTTCCCTGGGTTTCAATTAGTTCTGGTTCTCCCTATAACCCAACTCATGATCACAGATGGCTATTGACATGACTAAAAAAGGTTACTTTCCTCAGAGATGTTTTCTAAAGTCCTTGAACTTGCTACCTGATAAGTTTTGATTTGCTTACTGGGTCAATTACTGTAAGGTATCATGAATGATGCAGGGTTGACAATAGGTGGTAGGAGTGAAAAATGTCCCAGTTCTTCCACGTCTAGTCTTTTCCCTGCTAATTCTAGTCACACATCTCAGTGTTGATTTCTCTTTCAACTCCTTTAACAATGGGTCATGTTTTTTGGAGAATGATGACCATGGTGTTAATCACCTTTGGCTAGCTGTCCTATATGTTTATTAACTTATGTTGTATGACTTCCTCTTTCAATAAGGGGGAAATATATTTTTGCACTTTCTTTAATTAGATTTTTATAAATGATAGCTTATAAGATCTCAAAGTTTAACATGATGAAAGTGAACTTTTTTCCCTAAGAAACTTCAATACTGCTCTCTCCCATACATCTTAGTTCACAATCGAGGTGACATCTCTGACTCCTTTCTCTCTTTCTCCTCCGCATCCAATTGTTGCCAAGTTTGGCCAATTCTACCTTTGTAAGGTATCTCATAAAAACACCCTACTATGACCTGGCCTTGCTCTGATGCAAACCCTCATTACCTCATGGCTATACAATTGCAAGAGCCACCTGGCTGGCATCCAGGCATCAAGGCCCTCTCCACTTCACTTCATCCTTCTTTCAGCTATCCAAGGTATCTTCAAAAAACATACATTTGATCATGTCACATCTCTGTCTCCCATCATTAAATTCCAGCGCTTTTTATTTTCTCCAGTATATAATATGCAATCTCCCGGCTGTCTTTTTTAAGCCCTTCATAATCTGATCCCTTCCTGCCTTGTGAGTCTTTTATAACTACAAATAGGCAGCTAAGTGGCACAGTGGATAGAACACTGGGCTTGGAATCAGAATGGGTTCAAATCTAGTCTGAGACATTTACTAACTGTGTGACCGTGAGCAAGTTACTTAACCTTGTTTTTGCCTCAGCTTCCTCATCTGTAAATCAAACTGGAGAAGAAAATTATTTCGGTCAAGAAAACCTCAAATATGGTCACAGAGACAGATAATAGTGATATAACTGAACAACAGCAAAATATCATCTTATGTCCAAGTATTTTACATTCCAATGACTATACTTGTTTTTTTCTTAAATGGAAGACTCTAGCTCCAAGCTGTGGATTTTTACTGGTTGTGCCCTGTGCCTAGAATTTTCTCTCACATCTTCTCTATATCCTGGATTCCTAGAGCTTCATCTAAAATCTCATCTTCTAAACCTCTTCTTGGTCCTCCCTCATATTATTGCTTTTGATTTATAATTACATCCAAATTAGTTTCTATCAATATGTAGCAATTTACACATTATTTCTTCAAATTTAATTGTGAGCTCCTTCAGGATAATAGTCAGTCTCTCTCTCTGTCTCTGTCTCTGTCTCTGTCTCTGTCTCTGTCTCTGTCTCTCTCTCTCTCTGTCTCTCTCTCTCTCCCTCTCTCTCTCTCCCCATCTCTCCCTCTCTCCTT
Organism: Sminthopsis crassicaudata; assembly: GCF_048593235.1. Lineage (NCBI taxonomy): Eukaryota > Metazoa > Chordata > Mammalia > Dasyuromorphia > Dasyuridae > Sminthopsis > Sminthopsis crassicaudata. The sequence continues at coordinate 29,344,529 of NC_133621.1, read as the reverse complement.
CCCTCCTTCTCTTGCTCTCTCCTTCTTCTTCTCTGTCTGAATTAGTATAAAAGTCATCCATTTGGCTTGCATGACATATATACGCATGAAATTTTTCAGAAAAAAATTTAATTAAATTTAATTCTTTAAAATCCATTTTCCCCCTCCCAATATACGATGACTTCTTAAAGACAATTCTTCTCTCATTATTTTCTTGCAATCCTGGCAAATAGCAAACTTTTAATAAGTGTTTGTTAATTGGTTGAATAGTTGATTGACAGAAAAAAAACAACAACAACAATATGACCCAAACAAATTAATCATAATGATAACAACCATTTTAGTTGTTACCACACTAAATATTTAAACTCTAAGTACAGTAGAATGAAAGGTTTTCAAAAGATATTTAGTAGAGGACATCAAAGATATGTGGGGACAACATAAGAATCGTATCATTACTCTTGGCCTGTCTCATGTTAAAGTGATAAACAATAACTTTATATTCTAATATTTTTATTGGGCTACAAAAAGTGGCTATTTTATCCAAAAAATGCAAGAATAAATAGCACATTAAGTGTAGGAGAATATCAAGATAAGTTTTTGAGACACATCAAAAACAAATACCATCTTCATTATTATATAATTATCATAATGTAGCAATGAGTTGCAGTTTACCAACTTTGAAACTTAAAAATAAACTGTCTCAAATGATTATTTTTTAATATATTTATTTTTTAATGTACATTGTTTTGTGAGTCATGTTGGGAGAGAAAAATCAGAGCAGAAGGGAAAAAAATATGGAAGAGATGATTAAAAAAAAACAACTTAAAGAAGTGAACGTAACATCCGTTGATTTATATTGAGTCTCCATCGTTCTTTTTCTGGATGAAGATGGCAATTCTATCTAAAGTCTATTGTGTTGCTTTGGATCAATGAACCACTGAGAAACACATCTTTCATAGTTGATCATTGCACATTCTTTCTCTTATTGTGTACAATGCATTCCTGGTTCTGGCTCTTTCTCTCCGCATCAGTTCATATAAATCCTTCCAGGCCTTTCTAAAATCAGCTTGTTCATCATTTTTTATAGAACTATAATATTCCATCATCTTCATAGACCATAACTTGTTCAGTCATTCCCCACTTGATGAGCATCTGCTCATTTTCCAATTCTACCACCAAAAGAGCTGCTACAAACATTTTTTGCACATGTGGGTTCTTTTCCATCCTTTATGATTTCCTTGGGATACAAACCCAGTAATGGCACTGCTGGTATACAAAGGGTATGCACCTTTTTATAGTCCTTTAGGCATAGTTCCAAATTGCTCTCCAGAATGGTTGGATCATTTCACAGCTCCATCAGCAATGTATCAGTGTCCCAGTTTTCCCACTTCCTCTCCAACCTATATCATCATCCTATATCATCATCTTTTCCTGTCATCTTAGCCAATCTGAAAGGTATGAGATGGTATCTCAGAGTTCTTTAAATTTACATTTCTCTAATCAATAGCATTTTAGAACATTTTTATATGACCATAGATAGCTTTAATTTTGTCATCTGACAATTGTCTGTTCATATCTTTTGACCATTTATCAATTGGGGAATAAATTATATTCTTATAAAATTGGCCAAATTCTTTATATATTTTAGAAATGAGGGCTTTATCAGAAACACTGGCTATTTTTTTCCAGCTTTGAACTTCACTTTTAATCTTGTTTCTGTTGGTTTTCTTTGTTTCTTTTTTTCTTTCTTTCTTTCTTTTCTTTTCTTTTCTTTTCTTTTCTTTTCTTTTCTTTTCTTTTCTTTTCTTTTCTTTTCTTTTCTTTTCTTTCTTTCTTTCTTTCTTTCTTTCTTTCTTTCTTTCTTTCTTTCTTTCTTTCTTTCTTTCTTTCTTTCTTTCTTTCTTTCTTTCTTTCTTTCTTTCTTTCTTTCTTTCTTCCTTCCTTCCTTCCTTCCTTCCTTCCTTCCTTCCTTCCTTCCTTCCTTCCTTTCTTTCTTTCTTCCTTTCTTTCTTCCTTTCTTCCTTTCTTTCTCTTTTTTTCAAAAACTGTTTAATTTAATGTAATCAAAGTTCATTTTGCCTTTCATAATATTCTCTAGTTTTCCTTTGGTCCTAAATTCCTGCCTTCTCCAAAGATCTCCTTGCTCTCCTAATTTGCTTATTGTATCATTCTTTATGCCCAATTCATATGCCCATTGACCTTATTTTGGTACTTGGTGTGAAACATAGGTCTATGCTAATTTTTTGACATATTATTTTCCAGTTTTCCCAGAAATGTTTTATCAAAAAGGGAGTTCTTCTTCCAGAAGCTGAGCTTGGGGTTTTATTAAATGTTAGATTACTCTAGATCATGATTATGGTGTCATGTGTATCTAATATATTCCACTGATCTATCATTGTATATCTTTTTTTTTTAATTTTTATTTATTCATTTATTTATTTTTGCTGAGGAAATTGAGATTAAGTGACTTGCCCAGGGTCACACAGCTAGGAAGTGTTAAGTGTCTGAGACTAGATTTGAACTCAGGTCCTCCTGACTTCAGGGCTATTGCTGTATCCACTGTGCCATCTAGCTATCCTCACCATTCTATTTCTTAACCAGTACTAAATGGTTTTGATGACTGTTGCTTTATAATATAGTTTTAGGTTTGAAACTGTTAAGCCACCATTCTTTGGGTTTATTTTTCATAATTCACTTGACATTTTTTGACCTTTTGTAATTCTAAATGATTTTTGTTACTATTTTTCTAGTTCTACAAAGTAATTTTTGGAAGTTTAATTGGTATGGCACTGGAGAAGTAGACTAATTTAGGCAGAATTATTATTTTTATTATATTATTTTGGTCTACCCATGAGCATTTGATGTTTAGATCTGACTTTATTTGTGTGAGAAGTGTTTTGTAATTGTGTTTATATAATTCTGAAATTTGTCTTGGCAGGTAAACTTCCAAGTATTTTATATTGCCTATAATAATTTTAAATTGAATTTTTCTTTCTATCTCTTGCTGATGGTCTTTGTCAATAATATATAGAAATGCTGATGATTTGTGTGGATCTAATGACTTTGTTAAAGGCACCCATCTTTCTTTGTTTCACTCATCCTCTCTACAATGGAGTCCTGAAAGGTACAAGCTTGAAGTCAAAGAATTGGGGAGAAAGATCTCAAGAGCTAGAAATTGCTGTTTAGGTTATTCTGGGGGAGGAAGAAGGGATTTCAGACTTGTTTTTCTCCCAAGTTCTTGCTGTGTCCTTCATTTTCAAGAAGACAAATTATATCATTGCAATGTTGGTGTCTTGACTCCTGAGTTAATTGGATTTAGTGAAGCAGTTACACAAAGACAAAGCCATTTTCTTCACTATCTCTTTCAGAGTCATTGAAGTTCAGTGACAAGACAAAAATTGAGATAACTTCTAATGGTCCATTAAACATTAGGTGTATCTTTAAATCTTGTCAAGATGGAACCAGGCACATTGAAATGGCATATAATTTTGTTTTCCTTTTCAGACTCTACATAGATCAATAATTGTAGTTCCTCTAATCAAAGTGGTTATTAAAATTGCCTCAATTCATAAAGTTTTTTTGTTGTTATTGAAATAAAACACAGTTTTGATTAAAAAAAAAACTAAACAAAACAAAACAAAACAAACAAACAAAAAGAACATTTATATCTCCTTTTGATATCTCCCAGCTTGGCAACTGGTCTTCCCAATGCTGGAGTAGTGAGGATCCTCTGTGCATATTTTCCAATTTTAATTTGTAAGCTGTCCAGGAAAACATTAGTCTGACAACCAAACCAGGTATCAATGAAAAACAAGTCACATGGGAGCAAAATCTGGTCTTATATTCCTCTCAGAATAAAATAAAAATACCTAAAATCTATTGAAAGTACATTCTTAAATTCATTAATCACTTTACTCTGGATAAGTTATTTAACATCAAGAGTTCACTCGTATAAGATGACAAAATTGTTCAATATGAAATCAAAGTACCTCCTATTCTCCATCTATTTTCCTCTGTGCTTATGGACCCTGGTTAAATACTGAATAAGGGAAATATACTGAATAGGTGGTATACAGAAAAGAATTCCAATACAAAGCTTAAGTTTTATGGACAGAGCTTTAGACGTGGAAAATATATTAAGAATTTTATTACATTTTACAAATTTTTACAAATTTTATTTTACAAATGGGGAAACACGTCAAGAGAAGTGAACTAATTTGTCTGATGATGTACAAGTAGAAAGAATCATGGTAGGATCTGAACCCAGATTATAGAATCAGAGATGTAGGTCAGGAATGGACTTGAAATGTCCAGGCTTTCTTTGTAGACACAAACAAAAAATAAGTCACATGGGTTAAATGACTTGTCCAAGCTGACATGGATAATATTAGAGGCAAACTTTAAGATCCAGTTCTCTGATCCTCTTTTTTACTATGTCATACAAATACCTCTTTTCTATTTTAATTCATCCATGTGCATAGTCCTAAATCACATGTTATGTCAATTACATGATCCGATGATTGCTCTTCAAAGTAAAAGACTTCTTACTCTGAAGAATGCTTCCAAGGCTTCTTCTATGTAGTCACATTTGAGCAACAATGAATATATAATTTCCCAGTAGTCATAAAATAGATACCAGGTATTTGTGTTCTTGGAGACAGACATCAAGTTCAAATAAGTCAAATAGATATCAAAAGTTTCTGTTAGGTTCTTAACTAAGTAATAAGTCGGTACTTGGCAATTCTCTAGCTCAGAGTTCACACCTTTAGTTCAAACCTTTACACTTTTAAACTTCTGAAGAGGAATTACTTAACACTCTCTACCAAGCCTTCTGCCCTATCCTATTAAGTTTTAGCAAGAATGATTAAGTCTCCATAGAGTTTATACTTTGAAAGACTTCATTTACTCCTGGTCATTGTCACAAAGGGCAGAAAAAAATTAAAAATAATTTCCTGACCACAACTATCTGTCATTCATTACCTATGACATCAACAATCATAAAAAACCATAAAGATAAATCATTAACAAGAGATCATAATTTAAATATCATTTACATATTTATTATATTTTGCTATTGGGCCCCAAGTACTTTGAAGAAGCCCTTCAGGAAGGCTAGGAAAACTAACATGTCATATGAATGATAAGTCATAATTCAACTTTCTGATCATTACAATCGTGATAGCTTTGAAGGAAGCAAAAGGGCTATGGTGGGGAAATATTTGCCAAGGCCAGTTGCCTTCTGGCTGCTGGGTTATAAATATATAGGTCATAGGTATTTAGGAGCATTTTTTTCCTACTGGAAATTAGCACATTTTGGATTAGACCTGTGATTTCATTCACTGTGGAAAGGCCCAAATCTCCCATAAATATACAACAGCAACTTCTCTCTAGAATGTAGCCTTAGAGGATTGCATCTTACATTGAGCAATTAAGGGAAATTCTTAGGGTCAGACAGAAGGTATAAGAGAGAGGAGATTTAGAACCACTTGCTGACTCCAGGATGAGTTTAACTCTACTATTTTATCCCATTTATTACTAACCTAACTAAAAGATTAACCCAAGCAGACTGAGATTCTGAAGAGCACATGTATTCAAAGAAATTGTGGACTATCAGCTTGTAAAATTAGAATAGGATAGGAAAAAAAATCCCTCTTTTAAACTTTGCCCCAATTTGAGATTGTCATGAAAGAATATGTATTGATATCATTTCCCCCTTTTGTCCTTCAACCATCTCTCTTCTTACAACATCCTCCAAATGAAAATAACAGGATCAGCCACAACTTTGTGAATGGAAATCCCAAGCTAAAGCACCAATTTCAATTTATTTTGGCAAGAAAAGCCTTAGAAACACACTATTGATGGAATAACAAGGCTTGAGGTTTATATAGCACATTTCATCTGAAGGGTTATTTCATTTATCCTCAAAATAGGATTTATGAAGCAGAATAGAGAAGAAATTCATTTCACCCCATTTCACAGCTAAAGAAACTGAAGCATGGAGACAGATATCACCAGAATTTTTCTAAAGTCATCTAGTCAGACTAGAGCTAATGTTAGAAATTAGACTTTCCAGCTCCCAATCTTGTTTCTCTCTAGCATATTGAACTTGTGTGTGTGTGTGTGTGTGTGTGTGTTTATGTGTATGCACACACGTGTACGCAGTGCACTAACTACCTTTAAAGCCTAGATTGGCTCCTCAGTCTGACATGTCTCTGACTGAGGTAATTTGGGTCTAGATAATCAATTAAAGAATCCAGTGCATATCACTTTGGGAAAGAAAACTGTTGTCTTAGAGGTCAGAATGAAGATGTGTGCCTGCTCCCACATTTAAGCGTTCTTTTTCTTGATGACTTTCCTATAAGGTCAGCCTGTCTTATACTGATGGATAGGAGTGGCATGCTATGATATTTTGGAGGTGATAGGGGAATATTTTAATTCTGTGCATTATTCCTTTTTTCCCCTTTCTTGACCAGAAGAACCAGAGATGTCTTAGTTAACCAGTGAAATTGAAAGACTGAATACTTCTACTTATCAGGTTTCCTGCTTGATCCAATTAGAATCTGAGTTTGTAGAGTGAGCCACAATGAGCTGAGTTCAAATCTTAACTCTCCTATTTATTCATTATATTACCTTGGGGGCAGGGGCATCCCTTTATATCAACATGTGTCAATCATTCAGTGGAGAAAACATTATTCCCATAGTTCAGACATGAAGAATCTGGACCACCTGGCCTAGAGAATAGGACAGAGCTAGATTTATAGGACCAAACCTTAAAAGGAAAAGTTAAAAAGTTATCAGGGAATGTAGAGGTTTTCTTTTTAAATGTATTTCTGATTATCTTTTTTTTTTTTGTATATTCTCCCTTTACTGGCTGGACATCAGGTTGATTATTTTATTTTGTTGTTGTTATTTTAACATCATAGTTCTAAATATTGAAGTGAACTCAGAGCTTCATCTAATTCAATCTACAGAGGAGGAAAATGAGACTTGGGGAGGTAAAGTCGCCCAGCCAAGACCAAAAGGGGATGTCATTATCATCAAATGCAAGGACTCTCCTAGTAGACAAACCTAAGAAAAATTAATTCTTTGAATCTAGAGGGAAAAAATGTAAAGAGGGAACAGAAGTCAGTTTCATACTTCCTGCATATGTGACTCTGGGCAAGTCACTTGGCCCCAATTGCCTCAGGAAAAAATAAAACAAAACAAACTAAAAAGTCAGTTTTAGAATCTTGTGTATATGTATGTATGTATGTATGTATGTATGTATGTATACACATGTGTATATGTACATGTGTTTATATAACAAATATATGTGTGTGGTATATGTATATATACTATGCTATATATGCATACACATATACCTATGTAAACACATGTGTATATACACAGACATGTGTATATACAAATGTATTGTATGTATGTATATATATATATATATATATATATTGCATGTATATATATAGTACACATTATAGATGCAAATGCACATGTGTATACATAGGCATATGTATATACACAGGTATATACATATACATTGTATAAACACAAATACATGTCTATAGATTTATATGTGTGTATGGCATATATAGCATATACTATATATGCATACACATGTGCATACATATATATATATATGTGTGTATATACACGTGTGTATATAAGTATGCACAAATAAGTATGCATATGTCTATAATGTGTATGTGCATACATATATATGTGTGTGTATATATGCATACATATATATACACATATATATGTGCATACGTATATATACACACACACACATATATATATGCATACGTATACACACACACACACACACACACACACACACATATATATATATATATACACATTCCATTAGATTGCAGAGAGCCCGTAAGGTGCTAAGCAAATGTGAAGGCCCCACCATAAGGCTCCCAGATGCTGAATATTTAGGGGTTCATTTCAAGAAGGTCTTTCTCCAAGAGATGGCTAGAAGATATGCTCTTTTTCAATGATCTGAAAGTTAGAGCCTCTAACCGTTTACCTTCTCTAAGGGAAATGGATAGGGCTCCCCTGCTTCCCTCCAACACAGAGCCCCACTTCAAGCTCCTTACATCCTTCCTTCTGTATGGCTGTGTTCAGTGGTATAATTCTGACCTGGGTTAGTCTGCTGTAAATATTTGGTGGGGGGGAGAGGGGCTCTGCACAATGCCATGTATGTCACCTTCCTTGACATTTTTCTGGGACTCAGGGTGCATTATATGGAGGGATCGCTTGGTAGGAGGCAGAAACAGAGAGAAAAAAAAAAAAAGGAGGGTTGAGGGAAAAGGAGGAGAGGGGAAAGGAGAAAAGAGAGAGGTAAATAGTAGAACAGAGAAAGGAGAGACAAATGGAGAGGAGAGGATAAAGAAGACTGGAGAGGGGAAGGGAGTGAGAAGGCTGGGGAAGGGAAAGGAGAGAAGAGAAGAGAAAAGAGATTATGAAGAGGAGAAAATTACAGGGAGGGGAGAGACAGAAACAGTGGAGAGATTAAGACAGATAAGATGTACATATTTCAGGAATAGAAAGAAGCAGTGAGGACTCTTGGATGAGTACAAATATACAAAGGATCTGATTCCCAGTCTCCTCACTCCGGCCACCAGCCAAGAGCTCTCCCTCCCCTAACATCCTGAGGTTTCTCTCTCTGTCAGGTGGATGCCTTTCAAAGTGTGGGCTGCCACAGTCAGGATATGGCAGGCATGGGGGCGACAAGCTCAGAACAGCTGATCCCAGCTGTTTTAGGAAGTGCTGGAAGAGTGCAGGGCGTAATTCTATTTCTGAGGAAGATCCTGGGAGTGTGTGCACTTGGTGCACTGGAGAGCACCTATGCAGAGGAGGTTGTGGGTGCCAAGAGACTTTCATGTTTTAAAAAACCCTTGGAGGATGCCCTTGGAGGAGATGGGGACATTACTTGTTACTCATCAAGTTAACTCCCTACCATGACACTTGGACCACTAAGCAAGTCTATGAGGAGTGGGCGATTTGTGCCCCAGTTTCCATACTATTTAAGCAGCTGGATACAGCTTCCAAGATGGGAAAATGCAAACCAGAAGACATTTTCATGCATCCAAGTCAAATGATCCCAAGTTTATATATTTTTAAAGTGAAAAAATGGAGGCGGAAGTGGGGATACAGAAATACTTTGTTTTATTGCATTTCACTTTAATTGCCCTTCACAGGTATTGCAGTTTGTTTTGTTTACAAATTAAAGGTTTATAGGAACCCTGTGTCTGTCAGTGCCATTTTTTCTTTCTTTTTTTTTTTTTTTTTGGAACCAAATCAAGATATTTATTTATAATTTTTGACAGTATATATGCATGAGTAATTTCATTTTTATAACATCCCTTGTATTCATTTTTCCAAATTATCCCCTCCCTCCCTCTACTCCCTCTCCTAGATGACAGGCAATCCCATACATTGTACATGTGTTACAATATAACCTAGATACAATATATGTGCATAAATACCATTTTCTTGTTAGTGCCATTTTTTCAACAGCATGTGTTAACATTATGTCTCTGGGACACATCTGGATAACTCTCATAATATTTCAAACTTTTTCATTATTATTATTATTATATGTTATGGTGATCCAAGATCAGTAATCTTTGATGTTAATATTGTAATAATTTTGGGGAGTCCCAAACTATGCCCACATAAAGTGGCAAACTTAATCGATAAATGCTGTATCACTGTGGCAAACTTTATTGTTATCTTATTTTAAGAAATTGCCACAGTCACCCCAGACTTCAGTAACCAGTATCTTGACCAGACAGCAGCCATGAACATTGAGGCAAGGCTCTCCACTCACAAAAAATATGGCTTTTTGAAGGCTTAGATGATGTTTAACATTTCTTAGCAATATTTTTATTAAGGCATGCACATTTTTTGGATATGATACTATTGAACATTTAATAAACCATAGTATAAACACAAGTTTTATATGTACTAGGAAACCAAAAAATTCATATGACTGGTTTTATTATAATATTCACTTTATTGTGGTGGTCTGGAACCAAACCCACAATATCTCTGAGGTATGCTTGTAATTTGTTAATGCATGATTTATAGGGGGGAGGGAGATGGAATAATTAAATTAAGGATTTTATTGTTACCAATAAATCACTTCTTCCTCCTTTTTAAAGTCCCCACTTAATCTTATATAATAGCTAACATTTATGTAGTAATTCCAGGTTTGCAAAAGTTTACTATTTCTATTTTAAAGATGAGGAAAAATGAGACTTGCAGAGGTAAAATGACTTGCACAGGGCCACACATTTAGGAAGGGTCTGAACTTAGATCTTCTCAACCTCATGTTTAATACTTTACCTAATTAGGTCCATTTAACATTATTTCATGAGAATGCTAGGGGAGCGAGGTAGAACAGTAGAAAGAATACCAGACCTGGAGGCAGGAAAGTTAAAATATTATCTCAGACACTAGCTATGTGTTTCTGGGCAGGTCATTTGACTGTGCTTTTTTTGCCTCAGTTTCCGCTTCCACAAAATGAGGTAGAGAAAGAAAAGACAAGATCTCTCCTGAGAAAACCCCAAATGGGGTCACACTCAGACATGACTGAACCAATTGAGCAACAATAAAGGGGTATTTTGGAGTTTGGAAAGCATGTACAATGACAGAAAACTAAGAATTACAAAGAAGACATAGAGTGAGGTGGGAAAGTCCTATGTGGCAATGGAGGGTTGAAAAGATCCCTTAAGGCAATGTTTTATTGGCAAATGATATAAAGGAGTTGGAAGGGGATAGAATAGAATCCTGGAAGCAATGAACAGTTATCCCTTCTATACCACAGGGTTTGGGGGCATGCGCTAGTGATCTGGAAAATCCACATACATTTTTTGGCCCTCCCTTCATACCAGAGAAGAATTCTGTTTTTTTTTTCCCTTCTTTTATGGGGTGTTTACAATACCTTATTTTAAAGTGTGGGCATATTTCTGGTATTAAAAGATAAAATATGTTATTATGTTATACTATACATATATTTTATGAATTTCTGAGTTTTTGAATTTTTTTCTATGTTATCTGCAGGCCTTCACATTTCATCTATAGATTCCACAAAACTCCCCCAAATTCCCATTTAATTTCTTATACCGACCTGTGATATATTGAAACTATATTGGAAAAAGTCATGATGTGGAAGGGATAACTGTGTTTGAAAAGCAGATAGAAAAACCAGGCTGATCTAAAGGGCAGGAAACTAAAGGACAAATTCACAGTCTTTCAGGATCAGGTTTGTCATGTGGAAAATGGCAGGTTTGAACTGGAAAGCATCACCAATCCAAACTCGACCATTAGAAGGGACATTGTGTGCTCTCTTGTCCAGGCCTCCTATTGTACAGATGAGGAAAAAAGATCCCAAGAGGTTGTAGGTTATAGATTGAAATTGTAGAGACTCGAGACTCAGGGATCTTAAAAATTTATGAAGGGTTAAGTAGCGAAAAGGCATAGATTTACAATCAGAAGACAAAAGCTTAATCTCTACTCTCCTGACTATTACATAAGTGATTTTGGGCAAGTCACTTAATATGTGTGTCCATTTTCCTATGGAAAGATAGAGAAGACCTAGAGTCAGGAAGCCTGGATTCAAATCTCATCTTAGATACTTACTAGCTATAACACCTGATCCAGTCATTTAAGTTCTGCCTGCCTTGGTTTCCTTAAGTGTAATGTGAGGATAATATGAACAACCTACTTCCCAATTTTTCATAGGGATAAAGTGAGACAATATTTCTAAAATCCATGGCATAGTATTTAGTATATAGAAGGCACAATACAAATATCTCTTCTTCCTTTCTTCCTTCCTTCCCCTCCCTTCTTTCTTTTCTTCCTTCCTTTTTCTCTTTCTTTTCTTCCTTCCTTCCTTCCTTCATCTCTCCCTTCTTTTCTTCATTTTTCCTTCATTATTATTAATATTATCACTAATATTAGATTCAACACTTACTTTTTATCTCTGTATCACCAGAAACTAGTACATCATTGAGTACATAGTAGATGTTTAATAAATATCCATCTATTAACTGATAATTCAATCCTAGCACCATTCATCCTAGCAAATTCATGTGTAACCTTGTGGATTTTCATGGGTTTGAGAAATAGACATTCTCTAGAATTGAGAATGATAATTGCCTTTATTTGCAACTTGATGTCACTTTAGTCTGAGTAAAGGAGGCATTGACTTTGTCCACCTTGATAAGCAGCACTCTATCCTCCCATTGCCAGCCCAAAATTATCCTTGCCTCAGATAGTTTCTACTTGGAGATGAAGGATAAATCAGCCATTGATCCCATGGAATACTGTATGTAGGCAGCCTGAAGTCTCAGAATTTGGTACCAAGAAAGACTTAGGTCCAAAGTGTACAGCCCTAGCTGTATGTCCTTGGGTAAATTCTCTGAGCCTCAGCTTACTTATCTGTGAAGTATGGATGATACCCATAATGCTTAATTCAAACAGATTTATAAAGCACAAGTAATAATGCTAATAATATGAAAATGCCATTTAAGTACATTATGGCTTTTATTTTTCCCTTCACAGCAACACTGGGAGGTAGGTGTTAATATTTTCCCCATTTTAGAGATAAGGAAAATGAGGCAAAGAGGAGTTTTGACTTTTCTAAGGTCACACAGCTAGTAAATATCTGGATTTAAATTACAGTATTCCAATTCCTGAATCCACATCTTTCTTATGATCTCTGAACTGCCACTTAAAAATTAGATGGTGTTTATAAAACTTTTCAGCAAATTTTAAAGCTTTATCTAAATAGCAGATAAAATCATTACCAATTCCCTCTAGAAACTTACTTCTTGCTCTTCCTGCTTGGGGTAGTATGGCCAATGGGCTATGCTTGTATGCAGTGACCTCCTCAGCATCTCTTTCTACTCAGGACAATATGGGATTTTCTCACCCCATTACATCAGCCTCCAATGACTATGGGATGGGGACTTATATAAAATAATCTCTTACTTGCTGTTCCCTTCCCATGGTCAGAGAATTAACATTATGTTGTTTTTAGTCAGTTGACTATTTATACAAGATAAGTGGAACTTTAGAAACATTAGGTCATTCTTTCTTACAAAATTCATATCAACTCAGTAACTAGAAAAATTAATGTTCTGACAGAGTGTACAGCTTTCTTAAAATCACATGTTAGTGACAAAGCCAGAGTGAGGACATAGATCATAGGATTTTACACTTTTGGAAAGAGAAGCCATTTTTTTTTTTCATTTTTAAAGAAGAGAAACCAAGGCTTAGAAAAGTTAAAAAGCCTTACTCAAGATTCTGGCAGTCATCCAGGGCACAGCCAGTATTTAATCTTATGGCCACTGATTGCCAACCCTGTGCTCTTTCTCCCATGTCATGCTGCTGACAACCATTGGCTACGGACACTAATGGACTGGACATTATGGAGATTTTCCTAAGATCCTAGAGTGCCTTAGAATACCGACATCAAACTGAAATGAAAATCTGGACCACTTTTGATATCTCCGCCTTAGAACATGGCTACATGACTGGCTTGTGAAGTTTAAACATTTCTGACCCTACTGTTTCACAAAAGCTAGGAGAGTTCAGTTGGAATGAAGGCCTGTGGAAAGGGTAAATATTCATTCTTTTGAGTAAGCTGTTAGTTGCCTCTGAACTGGGCAGCTCAGCCTCTGGTTTACGCCGTAACCCAGACACTGTGGGGTATTTCTTCTTGCTTTGGCTATGAATGTTAGTCTAGAAGATATTCACAGAAAAAATGTTTAACCTACAGGGAACTCACAAGGTTGCCCTTTCAGAGATAAAGGGAGAAGATGGAGGGTGTTTGTGTGTTGGGGTAAGGGTGTAAGACACATTACGTGTAGTTGTGGGAAGGAACAGTGTGTGTGTGTGAGTGTACATCCAGAGCACTAAAAGGAAACCTCCAGTGGATTATACAGAACTTTTCAGATAAGGCATGGGGAGGAAGTTGGAACAGTCATCCGTGATGGATATAAGCAACTGTTAACAGATGCCCCCCCACCTTCCCTCATTCTGGGGTGACCTCAAGTTTTCAGAGACCATGGGCCAACTTTCAAGCATTTCATGCCCTTAAACTATTTTTATGTCTTAGTCTGATGGCTTTCTGCTTTCCTGTAACACTATCAGTTCTCGGCCCACTCGTGGCTTCGTTCTCTACTCCAAGTATAATATTGCCTATTTAGGTAGAAACTTCATGTACTTAAACAGTGAACGTCTCATAACAGTCTCCCTCTTTCTTCTCAGGAAGCAGCTTTCTCTCACACCAAAATACACAAATACACATAGAGACAATGATGGACAGACACAGACAAAAAACAATAAAATAGAATTAAACATAGAGACTAAGGAACATAGTGAGACAGATGAACAATGAATAAAAAATGGGACTTAAAATCAGAAGGGAAAAAAAAAAAACTAGGTTCAAGTTTTGACTCTGATTCATAATATTTTTGTGACCCCAAGGAAGTTATTGAACTTCTCAAACAACTTATTAAGAATATGAAATGAAGGGAAAAGGCCAGACTGTATCAATAGGGTCAACTTGCCCTCTATCTATCCATTCTCTCTCCCTTTCCCCCTTCTTCTCTTTCCCTTTCATTTTCTTTCTTCCTCTGTCTCTCAGTTTCGGTCTTGGTCTAGATCTCGGTATCAGTCTCATTCTCTCTCTCTCTCTCTCTCTCTCTGTGTGTGTGTGTGTGTGTGTGTGTGTGTGTCTCTGTCTCTCTCTGTCTCTCTCTGTCTCTCTCTGTCTCTGTCTCTGTCTCTCTTTCTCTCTCTGTCTCTCTCTCTCTCTCTCTCTCTCTGTCTCTCTCTGTCTCTCTCTCTGTCTCTATGTCTCTCTGTCTCTCTCTGTCTCTCTCTCTCTCTGTCTCACACACACACACACACACACACACACACACAATTGGGAACAGTCCTGAACTTGAAATAAAAAATCTAGGCTTAAAATCCAGGTTTGAAATATTGATGTTAACTCACTTAACTTATCTGAGCCTCAGTTTCCTCAACTGTAAAGGGGAAGAGGGAGTAAAGGCACACTATTATCATTCTTAGACAGGCTGTTAGGAGAAAAGTGATTTTCATAACAAAAGCCATTATTACTTCTGGGTCCATAAATGCTCCAGTGGGATAAGGTTAGGAGGGAATATAAAGTTGGGGGAAGTTGTCCATGAAAAACCACAGGTATTGAAACCCATGTTTATATTATAGTAGATTAATTCTGGCATATCATATCTACTAATGTATTACAATTTGTTTCTAGTAATTATAGCAATTTTGATATATTTCCACTTCAATGTTTTCTTTTGACATTTTATGAAAAATATAAACCTCTGAATGAGATAAATTAAGTATATCTGAAAAGTGGAACAGTTAAAGGAAAACCAAAATAAGATGTTCCACGGATTTATCTTTTCATCACCCTGATAATTCAATAAATAGGAGATGTCATAAATTGTGTCTATCTGAATAAAAGAGAAGTCTTTGGAGAAGAGAAAGAAGAGCATATGTATTGGGCTTATATCCCAAAGAAATACTAAAGAGGGGAAAGGGACCTGTATGTGCCAAAATGTTCGTGGCAGCCCTTTTCATAGTGGCTAGAAACTGGAAGTTGAATGGATGTCCATCAGTTGGAGAATGGTTGGGTAAATTATGGTATATGAAGGTTATGGAATATTATTGCTCTGTAAGAAATGACCAGCAGGAGGAATACAGAGAGGCTTGGAGAGACTTAAATCAACTGTTGCTGAGTGAAATGAGCAGAACCAGAAGATCACTGTACACTTCAACAACAATACTGTATGAGGATGTATTCTGATGGAAGTGGAATCTTCAACATAGAGAAGATCCAACTCACTTCCAGTTGATCAATGATGGACAGAAACAACTCCACCCAGAGAAGGAACCCTGGGAAGTGAATGTAAACTGTTAGCACTACTGTCTTTCTACCCAGGTTACTTAAACCTTCGGAATCCAATACTTACGTGCAACAAGAAAATGGGATTTGCACACATATATTGTATCTAGGTTATATTGTAACACATGTAAAATGTATGGGATTGCCTGTCATCAAGGGGAGGGAGTAGAGGGAGGGAGGGGAAAATTTGGAAAAATGAATACAAGGGATAATGTTATAAAAAATTACTCATACATTTATACTGTCAAAAAATTTATAATAATAAAATTAAAAAATAAAAATAAAAAAAAGAAAGAAGAGCATATGGGCAGTTTGGCTACCCAATGGTTTTCTCGATTTGGACACTTATGGTGCTATGTGAGGAAGGAGTGGGGCAAAAATTTTGTCAACACAGCAGAACTATTGCATGTCCATGTCCTTCATCTTATTTTCTGAGTATTGGGAGAAGTAGGAATGTATTGATTCTTGGGGATCCAAAACAGTGAGAACCCTCAATTATTTATGTGTAAATGCAACAGTCCTCAATGACTGGAATTTAATAATTAATCTTCACTTATTTAATTGTATTGCACTTGCACTCTAAGAATTTTAAAGTTAGCATCATAAATGCCCACTAGTCTAAAGTACAGATTTGGTGATAAATATGCATACAAATAAAGACATACATATCCATCCACACATATATATTCAGACTATATATCTGGCAAGGCTACTGTGAGCATCCAAGGAGATAAATAATGATTGTAAAGCATTTTTTTAAATCCTAAAACATCATGTAAATGTAGGCTGCTTTATTATGGATATGTATTCTCGGAGATTTAATTATTAGTTCTCCACTGATAACTCTCAGATCCATAAATGTACTTCTAAAGTCCTTCCTCCAGAGGGCTATATCCACAGCACCCATTGCCTATTGGCCATTCCAAAATTGGTGCCCCATAGGCATCTCAAACTGAACACAATCAAAATAGAATTCTAACACACACACACACACACACACACACACACTCCCAATATCCCCTCTTCTGAATTCCTATATTTTCTCTGCCTTCCATTCTAACCCAAATTTATAACGTTGGTTTTCATCATACATGATTACTACTTTCACTTAACTCAAGAGAGTCAATCAGTTCCCAAATAATTATTTTTACTTCTATAATATTTCCTCAATGAAGCCTTTTTCCTCTTTTCACAGATCTATCCCCTTACTACAGAACTTACCATCTTTACCAAACTACTGCAATAGTATTCTAATTCGCCTCTCTGCCACAAAATCTCTCTTCCCTTTATAAAGCTACCAAAAGAGCTACCAAAGAGATTTTTCTAAAGTATAAGTCTGGCAATGCAATACCTCAAACTCAGTGAATTCCAGAGGCCCTATTACTTCTAGAATCAAATATTACTTCATCTTTGTCCTGTCCTTTATAATTCTCTTTCATGTAATGTTATGTTGTATCTATTATTAGATACATATTTAATATATATATATATATACATATGTATTAGATACATAATATTCTATTATTATAATATATATGAATATATCATATGTTTAAAATATTACCTTAGTATATATATATATATATATATATATATATATATACACACACACACACACACACACACACATACACATATATGTATATATACATCATCTATACACATAGTGGATGCTCAGATTTTATGACAGGCATAAAATCAGAAAAGTTTGGAAGCAAATGCCCTACACCAACAAAATCACATTTGGAGACCTAAATAATAAGTACATGACAACAATAATAAATGCAATATATTATACTTTCTCACCAAAACCTTATCAGGTAAGAAGCTTAAGTATTATGTTCATCTTATGAGGAAACTGAGGCAAATAGAAAAACAACATTTAATTTTTCCCCTCTTGCCATTTGGATCTATACTAAGTTAGGAAGAGTTAACAAAAGACAAAAAAAGAAAAGGACAAATCAGCCCAAATATGATACAATAATAATCTCATGAAACTTTTTCTTAGAAATCCCAATTATATCAAAATATCCAAAATTAAAGTCAATTTTTATGGAATAAAGTCTATTCCATTTTTTAAAAAATAACCCTAGTGCTTTAAATATAGAAATAGTAATAACTATGATTAAAAGTTCAAACCTGACCAGGAAAATCCAGAGAAAAATTGTGGGCTTTGTTAAGCAGGCAAAGAGATGGAATCTGTTTTGTTTGTTTGTTTGCTTTTTTTTTTTTTTTTTTCCCCCAGAAGGTCAAGATTTGCTTCATCAGAGAATTCTAGGGCTACAAAAGAAGGGATTCACTTTCTTTTCTACAGGGCTCCATCAACAGAAGAGAATAATTTCAGTCAGAAATCTGGTACCATACTGGTCCAGAGAGAGGCTCAGGGTCACAGGTCAGGCCAGTAGGGTCCTGAGGGTTTGATGTTTCTCTTTCTTTTTCAAAGAGGACCGATATTGATGTCTTGACTTGTATATGAAATGGATTTAAGTGAGGTGGAATTGCACAAATTTGTCAACCTCTCTTTCTCTCTCTGTTCCAGAGTCCTTAAAGTCCAGTGGCAGGACAAAAGTCAAGACATTGGCAATGGCCAGTGATTCAGTGGATGACCTTACCACCTTCCATGTCTGACCAAACTCTAAATGCTCCACAGAGTTTGCTCCAGCTGCCTTCATGGCTCTTGGGACAAATTTTTTCTCATCTTCCCATTTACCCATATCATGCTTGAGGTAGATACCCTCAAACTCACTGACAGGGTTAGGAATTGTTATTTTCAACCTTTTTGTCCATCTGCCAAGAAAGTTTACTAGGATATGGAGGCCATGGATGCTACAGTTTCTTCCAAGCATCTAATCAAGTGTCCTGGCGGTTCAGGACAACACATAATTTACAATCTATGTCATTCCCCTGATGAAAACCAGAATGGGTATGGCCATGAACATAAGGTTAAAAGGAACAACTTGTTGCTCTACTTTCGTCCAATTTAAACACATGTCCCATTAAGTGCAAATACCTCTTTATCCCTCTTAATCTTCTCCCCTGTCACTTCTGACAAGAATCTGGATTTATCAACAAATGACATTTTTAAAATTGTTTATACACAGACAAAAGACTTGGCCTGACTGGTGATTTTCTCTTTTTTATACTCCAGTTGTTTTATACTCCAGAGTTGTGACTCTGGGCAACTTAATTAACACCTGTTTATCTCAGGTTCCTTTATGATAAAAAGTGGTAGATAACAGAATTGTTGTGAGGATCCAATGAAAAAATATTTGTACCGTGTTTTAGAATAGTTCCTGGATCTGTTGATTTTTCTCATTTTCTCAAGTAACCTCAATTGCAAATTACTGGACCCAATTCTATCTCTGGGTTGCAGATTATATTTAATTCAATAAGATATTAATTTTCAATTATATTCAAAGCACAATGATAGAAGTTGTGAATACAGAAAGAAAAGGATATAAATAAAGGCCTATTTTATGATTTCCATAATATGGAGAATTCCAAGATGAGAAAACTTCTTCCAATGCAAAATAGTACTTTCTTTTTACTTCACAGTCTCATAGAGTAAATGGTCTGGAACACTTAAATGACTAAATCAGGATCTCAGAGCCGTCTTGTGTTAAAAGCAGAGCAAAGAGAAGGAAATCAGAAAGCAATTCCTGATCTCAAGATGCTTAGAAGTGGTACTTATAATAGGAACTAAAGGAATCTGTTTTGTTTTGTTTTCCCCAAGGAGCATAAGCTCATAAAGATCAAAATGATCTTCTCTCTCAGATTCAAAGACCAAATGCCTGAGGCTGTCTACACATGAGGCCTTGATCAGTGGTTTTAAGTAAAGTGGCAAATAATTCATATGCTTTTAAAATAATCAGCTGAGTGAAAAGTTTGTTAAAAGTATCATCACTAATAAAAAAAAAAAAGCTAGCATCTATATAAAATTTCAACGTTTTCCAAGCATGTTATGTACTATTTGACTTCAAAAATCATTTGAGGTAGGGCTGTTAATATCTCCATTTTACAGATGAGGAAACAGAGCAACTTAAATGACCAGACCACAATCACACAGCAAGTAAGTTTCTGAGATAAGACTTGAATTTGGGTTTTCCTAACTCTTTTATATGTGTCAATTTCACTTTGGTAACACACAATAAATTATAAGAATCTCAACCTTTCCCTAGGTGAATGATCAAGGATTCCTAACCCACAATGTGGTTTAATCAATTAGTCACCACATCTATATTAAGATTTCCCATCTTCTATAATTCTATGGTAGCCATCAGGGTTACAAATACAAAAAGTACACAATCATTAGTACAAATAGTGGGGAATTAGAATGGAGAAAGCCCTTCTACAAAGAGGGATAATATAGTCCCTCTATTGAGTAAATCTAGAGAAGACATGCTTTTGAGAATTTATGACAGCTTTCTTACTTGTTAACCTATAGATTAGGGATCGGGTAAATCAGTATTCCCAACATCCAAATTTGATGTCATTTATTCAATAGAATACTGTTGCTATTGAAAGTGATTATAGCAATAGACAGACAAAGCTTGAAGTTCAGTCCCTTCCTGTCATACTCTCTTTCTCTGGCCATATTCAGTTGTGAGTGTTCTAATTCCCTGGATGCCATGGATTTCATCTTTTCATCAATCCTATTGTCAGTGTCTTTAAAAATCTCCTCTTTGCATGATAGCTAAAAGCTCAGATGGACTAACAGTGTGACAGGACTATGGAGAAGTTCCTCCTCTGTACCCATCTTCTACATCCCACCGGGACTTATAGCCCTGAATAACCACAACTCTGTTTTGGAATTATCTTCTCTTTTGAGCTCAATGTAAGGTCCCTTTTTCACACATATAAATAAATTTAATCATTGCAAAGTATAAAGATAGATAAATGTATATATAGGTATATACATACATAAACATTTGGGAAATGGGGCTTTGGTGAGATCTAGAAGATTTAAGACTTTCCCATTAATTAACTTATCTTTCCCTCCTATAGTCCCATCAGCAGCAGAATGCATTCAGGGCTTCATTTAATATAGGAATTGGAAATAGGCAGAGGAACTATACCTGAAGGGTTATAAAACTGTGCATACCCTTTAACCCAGCAGGGCCATTACTGGGTCTGTAAACCAAGGAAATCATAAAGGAGGAAAAAGAACCCACGTGTACAAATGTGTTTGTAGCAGCTCTTTTTGTGGTAGCAAAGGATTGGAAAATGAGCGGATGTCCTTCAGTTGGAGAATGACTGAAAAAGTTGTAGTGTATGAAAGTAAGGAAATAATATTATTCTATAAAAAAATGATGAACAAGCTGATTTTAGAAAGGCCTGGAAGGATTTATATGAACTGATGAAAGCAGAACCAGGAATACATTGTACATAACAGCAAGAATGTGTGATGATCTAGAGGCAGCTAGGTGGCACAGTGGATACAGCACCAGCCCTGAAGTCAGGAGGACTTCAAAATCTGGCCTCAAACACTTAATGCTTCCTGTGTGACCCCTGGGCAAGTCACTTAACTCCAATTGCCTCAAAAAAAAAAGTGTGATGATCTGCTATTAAAGGATAAGTTCTGCTCAGTGGTTTGGTGATCCAAAGCAATCCCAATAGACTTTGGACAGAAAACGCTATCTGCATCCAGAAAAAGAACTAAGGAGACTGAATATAAATCAACACATTCTATGTTCATTTTTTAATGTGTTTTTTTTAAATTCTCCTCCATGGCTTTTCTTTTTTGCTCTGATTTTTCTTTTTCAACATGATTCATAAAGCAATATGTATTAAAAAATAAATACATTTACTACAATAAAAGACAAAAAAAGACAAAGCTAATTTCTTAAAGATATTATTGGAAGAAAAGAAAAAAGAATCATTTGTATAAACATATCTATTGAAGGATTTTTTATAATGTCAAAAACTCATATGTAACTTGTATTTAGCAGTTGGGGATAGCTGAATGTATTATGATAAAGAAATGTAAGGTAATATTATTATAATATAAAAATGAGGAAAAGGGAAATAGCCTAAAGAATCAAAATAAATAGGATTTCAAAGAAAAATGCTCATTTGAAAAGCTTATATTTTTATTTTGTTCTTCTAAAAGGAATTAGACCCCACAATGTAGTCTAATGAATTAGTCACCACATCTCAGGCATGAGAATAACCACCTGACCTTTATCATCATAGATGGTCTTGGTCATGTGCTGTAAATGTGGTTGTGAGTCACACTAAGGCAATTCTCTTAAAAGTCCTTTCTAAACTCTGAAACCCTATCGTGATTTCTTAACAACCATGGTATGTGTGGGTGTGAAACAGTATTTGATATCAGGAGAAATTGTAGTATATTAGACAGAAGGAGAGTATAGCTATACAAGGCACAATGGAAAGAAGGAATTATTTTAAGTACCTACAACGTGCCAGGAATAGGGTAAAGTGTTTTGTGACTATTATAGCCTCAAACTCTGGGAGATAGGTAATTTTATTATGCCCATTTTACAATTTAAGAAAATGATGTAGATAGAAATTAAGTGACTTGCCCAGTGTGTGGGAAAAGGGTGTAGAACTTACAGATTCTAAAGCCTATAGGCCTCAGTTTTGGCTTCTCCAGAGTCATTGTAGATAAGGCCTGGCCTACATCCCATTGTCCAACTTGGCTGAAGAAGCTGTATATCACCTTGTCTACTACATTCCACTGACCAACTAGGGGAATAATAGACTTATGTGACCAATCACAAAACATTGAAGGCAGGATTTTGTAGGTTCTTTGTCTGAAATGTAAAAAAGCTGTAAGCTTTTTCAAGGTTCTGGCCCTATCCTGCTGTGAAATTTTGCTCGCAGACCAGGATGGGGTCCGCTTCTCGAGATTCTAATAAATAATTCTGCTTTCTATGAGTGATCTCTGAGTAGTCAATTTGGGTAGGTCTTCTTGTTTCAAACACCAGGATCACACTTGCCTAGCTAGTAAGTGTCTAAGGCCAGATTTGAACCTCCCTTCCTAACTTTTAGGCCTAGTGATCTATCTATTCTTCAAGCTACATGCCTCCATTAAGAGGTGAAAGGGGTAGTTAGAAAGCCTCTGAGGCACAATTTGAACTCAGGTCTCCATAACTCCTGCAGCATGCTTCTCTGGGGTTCTCTGTGAGTGACATTATGAATCAAAGGCAGAATGAAGAGACCACTCTCTTCCCACATCAGCCTTCTTGCCTAATGTCCTCCCCCAACTGCCAGGACTTGCCATGAAAACAAGGAGCTAGTGATTTTCTCTTAGAATTTGATGCAACTCCCAAGGCTCAGCCCCTGAGTCTTAGCATGCTGGCAGCCACAATGTAGATTTACTTGACCAGCTGTCCAAATTAGTCTAAAGCCAGAGCTACTATAGTTGTGGGCCAAGTCCAGAGTAGCCAAGAGTAACAGGAGAACTTGATGCAGCTGGGCTCTCCATAATGATATGTAGGAAATCACAGAGTAATTAAGACATCTGAGGGTAATAACTTTGCAGCTGGGATTAGTGGGAAGAATATAATATTCATAAGTAAATAATTAACCTTTGGGTTTGCAACATGTATAACAGCAAGGGGACCTAAAAGTACAGCTGGGATGCTATGAATGTGACTAGACAATGGAATAGTATGGCTCTTTGAAGAACTTAGTGCTAGAGATTGCAACCTAAATTCTAGGGGAAAGGAAGCTTGTGATATTCATGCATAAATAACAAACCTTTGAATATGCATCTTGGCCCACAGCCTAGGGTCTTTAATCCGGAATGGGGATTCGAGAAGAGACAATGATACCATAGGGACAGCCCAGCTGTTCTGGGGCCTCCACAGTCTTAAGAAAAGCTGAAAATTCATGCCAGTGTTCAGTGGGCATTATAGTATTCCCTATGTCCCATGGTGGAACTTGCTGAACCACTGCTCACTGAGTTCATTGCCACCCAAGTTTGGAGCCATCAGGACAGCAGATCACATAGATGGGGATAAGAAGAAGGGAGAGGATGAAAGGTAGTCTCATTAAAACAGAGGAATTAGTCTGAACTTGCTTTTCTCTCTTATTATAACCAAACAAAGCTGAAAACAAGGAAGAGTTCTTTGAATTTAATTTTGCCATGGAAAGAAATAAATCATTTCAGCTTTAGGAGAAACATGTTCCCAAAAGTGACTTGTCCTCCCAGCCTCAGTTTTCTACTCTAAAATGAAGAGGTTGAATGAGATGCTCTCAAAAGTCTCTCAAAGTACTAAGATCCCATTAAGGATGCTAAAGAAAAAAATAGATAGTAGGATAAGTGACTGATTTTTTTTATTCTAAGCTGAAAATTGAATTATATTCACATAGTCCACAGAGGATTTTCCAGGTAATCATTTAAAAGCAAAGAAAGAATAAAACAAGGGGAAGATATAGAAAAATCTTGTTCTTATATTTCCTTTAAAATAGGATAGGGGAAAAGCCCCAATATTCAATATAGTTTTGAATTTAAACCTACGCTAGACGGCAACTAAATTGGCTTTGGTTTAACCTTCCCACAAATGAGAATGGACTTGATTGTTATCCTACTGGACAGATGAATAAAATCTCAGAGGATAGACCAATGAAAAATGCTTTTGAGTTACAGAGACATTGGGTAAAGTGAACCATTCCATTCCCAAAAAGTCTAGTTGTGGAAATGATCAAAAATTAACAATTAGGAAGACAGTCTGTGAGCTAGGATTCATGGGGCCAGAGAGTTGGAGCTGAAAAGGATAAAATAAAGTGTCCCATCTAACCCCTTCTTTTTCCAAAAGAGGAAATTGTGGTCCAGGGAGATAAAATCCTGAGACTCCAAATCTGAGTCTTTTTCTACTTCTAAACCACATATGGGGAGGAAATTATCAACCCATACATGTTCAGGATACCTTTTTTTTTTTTTTTTTTTGAGGTTGGGGTTAAGTGACTTGCCCAGGGTCACACAGCTAGGAAGTGTTAAGTGTCTGAGACCAGATTTGAACTCGGGTCCTCCTGAATTCAAGGCTGGTGCTCTATCCACTGTGGCACTAGTTGCCCCGATACCTTTTCTTCTTCTTCTTTTTATTTTTTTATTTTTTTTTTTGAATTTAACTTAATAGTTTTATTGATGTTTCTTGGTGCTGTGGACCCAAAAGCCGCTGGGTAATTTGCACATTTTTAACAAACAAAATAAATAAGTGATAAGTGTAAACACACTTGTTTGAATCCAATTAAGAAAAATCTTTGCATCTTAGTCTCCAATTGAAAGGGCAGGGAGGGGGTAGGGATGGAACACAAGCACAGAACAGAAGAAAGTAGCTTCTAAAGCCAAGGTTTTATGTTCTGGCATCTTCCAGTACACTACTCACTCCCAGGCTCAAATTGAGGCAGTACCAGTCAGTCAATCAATCAGTCAATCAATAGGCATTTATGAAGTACCTATTATATACTAGCTACTGGGATAGGCACTAAGTGGGATAAAAGGGCTAAAAATGAAATACTCCCTTGCCCTCAAGAAGCATGAATCTATTCCTGAACATAAAAGGCAGTGGCCCTCAGACTCTTATTGTTTGCGGAATTCTCCGACCATTTGCTGGAATCTATAAGCCCATTTTCAAAAGAAGGTTTTT
This sequence comes from Sminthopsis crassicaudata, assembly GCF_048593235.1. Classification (NCBI taxonomy): domain Eukaryota; kingdom Metazoa; phylum Chordata; class Mammalia; order Dasyuromorphia; family Dasyuridae; genus Sminthopsis; species Sminthopsis crassicaudata. The sequence goes on along the minus strand of NC_133621.1, from coordinate 29,318,978 downwards.
AAGTGCAAGAAACAAAATAAACAAGATTGAAATGGAAATCAATTAGGACCTTTTTAAACCATCTCTAATTAATCCTATATGCATCTTGCTTGTAAATGATTGTTAATATGTTAGTTTTCTAATAGTAATAGTTATAATGATGGTGCTGATGGAGGTGGTAATAGTAGTAGTAATAATAATAATAGTAGTAGCACTAATAGTGTGTTAGTCAATAGTAGGTAGTAGTAGTGGTGGTGGTGGTGGTGGTGGTAGAAGTAGTAGTAATAGTAGTAGTAATGCTAGTAGTAGTAATTGTAGTAGTAGGTAATAGTTGCAGTAGTAATAGCATTAGTAATAATACTAGTAACAATAGTAATAGTAGTTGTAGTGATGGTGCTAGTAATAGTAATACTAGTAATAATAGTAGTGGTGGTGGCAGTAGTATTAGTAATAGGTAATCGTACTAGAGAAGTGGTGGTGGTAATACTAGTAGAGCTGGTAATAGTGGTAGAAGCAGTAATTGCAGTAGGTAGTAGTAGTGATGATAATAATAATAGTAGTAGTAATACTATTAGTAATAGTAACAGTAATAGTAGTGGTAATAGTGGTAGTAATTGTAATAGTAATAGTGGCAATAGTACCAACATTTATACCGTTATCCCTTTTCCATTGTACTAACAGAAGTGTAGTGCCTTCAACGATCGGGAAAATTCACATAAAATTTCTTGGTCCTCCCTTCATACCAGAGAAGTCTGAATTATTATGGTATTAAAAGGTAAAACATGTTAATATTATACAATAACATACACATTTTATGCATTTCTGAGTTTTCAAACTTTTTCTATGTCATCTGCTAGCCTTATATGCCAGTCATCAGCAGCATCTGCAAAACTCCCCAAATTCTCATTTAATTTTTTATGTCGACCTATGATATATTGAAACCCTCAATGAGAAAAAATGTGCAAAGGATAGCACTTTATGGTTCACTAATTATTACAAATTATTCTATACATAATCTCATTTTATCCTCACAAAGTCCCCATTTTGCAGATGAGTAAACTGAGGCAAACAGAGATAAAATGATTTGGCTAGGGTTTTATAGGCAGGAAATGTCTATTTCTTTTTCTGAGATGGACTATTTAGACTACTTACTTCTTCCTCTGTTAATCTGGGCAAGCTATATTTTTGAAGGTATTCTTCCATTTCATTTAAGTTATCGAATTGATTGGCATAAAGTTGAGCAAAGTAGCTCCTAACTATTGTTCTAATTTCCTCTTCATTAGTGGTGAGTTCTCCCTTTTCATTTTCAAGACTAACAATTTGATTTTTCTCTTTCCTTTTTTTAATCAGGTTTACTAAGGGTTTGTCTATTTTGTTGGTTTTTTCATAGAACCAACTCTTAGTTTTATTAATGAATTCAATAGTTTTTTTACTTTCAATTTTATTAATCTCACCTTTTATTTTTTGAATTTCAAGTTTTGTGTTTGTCTGGGGTTTTTTAATTTGTTCCTTTTCTAGAAATTTTAGTTGGCCAATTTGTTGGCCCTCTCTTTCTCTATTTTATGCAAGTAGGCCTGTAGAGATATAAAACTTCCCCTTATTACTGCTTTGTCTGTATCCCACACATTTTGGTATGATGTCTCATTATTGTAATTTTCTTGGGTGAAGTTATTAATTATGTCTATGATTTGTTGTTTTACCCAATCATTCTTTAGTGTAAGATTATTTAGTTTCCAATTATTTTTTGGTCTATTTTCCCCTAGCTTTTTATTAAATGTAATTTTGATTGCATTGTGGTTTGAAAAGGATGCATTTACTATTTTTGCCTTACTGCATTTGATTTTGAGGTTTTTATGCCCTAGTATATGATCAATTTTTGTATAGGTTCCATGAACTGCTGAGAAGAAAGTATACTCCTTTCTGTCTCCATTTAGCTTTCGCCAAAGATCTATCATATCATAGTTTTCTAGTATTCTATTTACCTCTTTGACTTCTTTCTTATTTATTTTGTGGTTTGATTTATCTAATTCTGAGAGTGCAAGGTTGAGATCTCCCACTATTATAGTTTTGCTGTCTATTTCTTCTTGCAGCTCTCTTAATTTCTCTTTTAAGAATTTAGATGCTGCACCACTTGGTGCATATATGTTTAATATTGATACTGCTTCATTATTGATGCTACCCTTTAGCAGGATATAATGCCCTTCCTTATCTCTTATCTCTTTTAATTAGATCAATTTTTGTTTTTGCTTGATCTGAGAAGAGGATGGCTACCCCTGCTTTTTTGGCTTTGCCTGAAGCATAGAAAATTCTGCTCTACCCTTTTACTTTTAGTTTGAATGTTATCACCCTGTTTCAGGTGTGTTTCCTGTAAACAACATATAGTAGGATTCTGACTTTTAATCCAGTCTGCTAACTGCTTCCTCTTTATGAGGCAGTTTGCCCCATTCACATTTATGGTTAGAAGGACTAATTCTACATTGCTTGCCATCCTATTAACCCCTACTTATGCTTTTCCCCTTTCCTTCCCTCTTACCCCCCTACCCAGTATTAAACTTGTGAACACAACTTGCTTTTCACAGCCCTCCCTTTTTAGTATCCCTCCCCCACCTTAAAGTTCCTCCCCTTATTTTACCCCTTTTCCTCACAATTTCTGTATTCCCTTCCCCTTAGCTTACTCCTTCCCTCTCACTTTTCAATGAAGTGGAAGAAGATTCACCATAAATCGAATATGTCTATTGATACACACTATGTTCATCTCCCTCCTTTCTTTCTCTCAGATATAATAGGTTACCTTTGCCTCTTCATGAGATGTAGTACCACCACTTTACACTTTTTTTATGATATAATTTCCTTTCCACCTCTAGTTTCTAGGACAAATTATACATATGTTCTTTACATATTTTTATGGCAGAAGTATAGTTCTCAAGATTTCTTTTTACCTTTTTAGAAATCTCTTGAGTTCTGTATTTGAAGATCAAACATTTTATGTAGGTCCGTTTTTTTTCATCAAGAATAGATGGAATTCATTTATGTCGTTAAATGTCCATCTTCTTCCCTTGAAAACGATGCTCATTTTTGCTGGGTAAGTTATTCTTGGCTGCATGCCAAGTTCCTTAGCCTTTCGGGATATCATGTTCCAGGCCCTTCTTTCTTTTAATGTGGACGCTGCTAGATCCTGGGTTATCCTTATTGTGGCTCCTCCATATCTGAATTGCTTTTTTCTAGCAGCTTCCAATATTTTTTCCTTTGTCTGATGGTCCTTGAACTTGGCCACTATATTTCTTGCCATTTTGATTTTAGGGACCCTTTCAGTAGATGATCAATGAATTTTTTCAATGTCTATTTTACCCTCTGTTTCCAAAATGTCTGAGCAGTTCTCTTTGATAATTTCCTCGAAAATAGTGTCCAAGCTCTTTTTTTCCTCCCATTTTTCAGGGAGTCCGATTATTCTCAAATTGTCTCTCCTGGATCTGTTTTCCAGGTCTGTTGTCTTTCTAATAAGGTACTTGACATTCTTTTCAATTGTTTCATTTCTCTGGTTTTGCTTGACTACTTCTTGGTTTCTCCTTGAGTCGTTCATTTCTACTTGTTCAAGTCTAATTTTCAATGATGTATTTTCTTCGCTCACTTTTTTTTATATATTTTTGTAATTGTCCAATTGTGTTTTTAAGTGAGTTTTTTTCTTCTATGGAATTTTTTTCCATTTCATCCATTTTATTTTATAGAGAGCTGATTTCTTTATCCACCTCACTAATCCTGTTTTCCTTGGAGTTGTTTACCTTTCCAATTCACTAATTTTGTTTCTCAATGATTTGATCTCTTTATCCACTCTGGATAATTTCTCCAGGCTCTCTTTCCAAGCTTCCCTTTCCTTTTCACATTTCTCTTCTAGCTCTCTTGTGAGAGCCTTTTTGATTTCCTCTATGAGATTCTTTTGTATTGAGGAGCAGATCATATCCCCCTTAGGGGATTCCTCTGGGGACAGTCTGTTTTTAGTCTCCTCAGTGTTTGAGTCTGCTCCCTCTCCATACAAAAGCTGTCAATGGTTAGAGCCCTTTTTAATTTTTTGTTCATTTTGTCAGAGTAGGAATCGAAGAAAACAAATTGACAAGAGAAACAATTGGTCTGTTTTTTGGGGATGGGGTGGATGGTGTTAATGGGCTTCCTCTACAGACTGGGGGTAGGGCAGCAGAGAGCCACTAACAGGATAGCTCTGAGGCTCTGAGAACTCGCTGAGTCACTCCAGGTGGGGGTTGGGGGTGGCCGGGTTCCGAGAGACTCTAGCTTTCCGGGATTTTAATCTTCACCTCCGGTGTTTACACCCTCTCCCTGCTCCTGGCTTGCTGCCGAGATGGAACATCCACACTGGGGTAAAAGTCTTTTTGCAGAAACAGCAGAGATCATACCCCTCCCCCTCTGGTCTGAGCTGTGTGAGCTCTCTGTCTGGGTCTGGCTTGCCTGCCCTCAGTCTACACCCAGTCTGTTCGACCCTCCCCGGAGCAAATACAGACCTTCTCTGGCGAATTTCAAGGATGTCTTCTGTTGGTGATTATTTGTGGGTTTCTTTTCCGGTCAAGCATTAACTCTGAGGCTTGTCATGAAGTAAGTCCTGATACCTTTTCTTCTTAAGAAAAAAGAATGAAGTAGAAATGATGTAAAAAGTCACAGTAGTTATTGGGTAAACCAGACTCAATCTCTATTACTGTAGCCAAAGTTTTGATATTTAAAAGTTGATTTCAACATGAATTATTTATCCAGATCTTCAATGTTGATAAGATTTGCCACTGAGGGAACTGAGAGGATTAGAACAACATGTGATTACTTGTAACAACTGAGGGGATCACACTGATTGCATCATGTGACTCACTGTTGGAGCTAGCTCAGTTCCATTTCTATTCAATTATGGCTCTAGTCCAAATTCTATTTTGTGAGAAACCTGTATTCAGTTGTGAAAACTGGGAGAAATCCCTATTGTATTGTTTGAACCTAAGCCTGCAGTACCTGTAAGCTGGACCACCTGACCCTACTGCTTAGAGACCCTTAACTAAGGACCCAGGCTATGCTCACCAGAGACTTAATCAGAGCTGAAGATTCATACAAGGAGCTTTCTCACGGTTATACATCTCAAGCAACCCATATGTTTTATCTGAAAACTGAGCCTAGATCTATATTTGTTTGACTGTTCACAGACACTTGGTGGACTGGAACACCTCTTTTCCTGAATTCATAGAATTGTACTTGTTCGCCCCTCCCCTCCTAACTTGAAAAGTCCCTAATCTTCCCTACAATTAGAAACCAGATCACCTCATTTTATATCCTTGTTAATGGTTGCCTTTTAGTTAATTAATCTTATTTGACTAATTGCTTTTTATGTATAAACTTCTACAAAGTCCTGTGCTAAAGCTGGAAGGAAGAAGACAAGTGGTCCTAACTTTTTGGGCAATTACCATACATATTTTAATAAATCAATATGCTCAGAAGCAAAGATCTTTGTTTCCTCAATCATTTCCTGTTTCATCCACCACACCACCCTCCATTTCACAATCATCAATGACACTGAAGCCGTTTCTGGCCAAGAAGGCAGACAGTCATGTTCATTTGCAGCTTTTCATCACTCTGTATTCACTGTTCACACAATCTCAAGAAGGCAAAGAGGGAGCAAAACTTGGATCTGGCTGGCCCTTTCGGTGTGCTCTCATGCCATAACTGATTCCAAAGAGCCATTAGCTAAACAGAGCAGAGAACAGAGAGATTTATAATTGTCCTTTCAACAACCTTGAATTGTCAGCAAATTAAAACACTTGCCACAGTAAGACAGAGAAAGTGAAAAGAGAACAGAAATTGAACTGAGCATTATCACAAAGATTAAATAAAAAGAATTAGATATCTAACCATTGATTAAGTTAAGATTTATGATCTATGTAAATGAAAGACGCATTCTTAGGTGTTGGAGATACAAAGATAAACATAAAAATAAATAGCAGCAAACCATTTCTGCCCTCCAGCAGGTACTAAGATAGAGCCAAGTGAGTGAAAAGTACACATAAAGTAACATCAGGAGGCAGAAAGTACTAACAACAGGGGGATTTGGCAAAGCTTCCTTCAGAAGGTGGCCTTTGAAGTGAATCTGAAGCAAGCCAAAGATTCTAAGGTTCAGGCAGGGATAGAGCCCCCACAAAGCTAGAAGCATGAAGACAGTAGCTGGTAGGTGCCATATACATGAACTGCAGTGTAAAGTGAAAGAAGAGGAATATGAAATACATTTTCAAAGGGACATTGGAGCCAAGGTTTGGAGGACTTTAAATGTCAGGTTGAGGAGTTTCTTTTGAAGTGTTTCTTTTACTCTAGAATAGGGGTTGTTAACTTTGTGGGGTATGATGAGCCCATCGTGGTTCCCATTGACAATCTGGTAAAAGTTATATGAGACTTTTCAGAGTAATGGTTTTAAATAGCATAAAATCAAATACATAGAATCATAAAGAAAACTAATTTATATTGAAATAGTTATCAATATTTTGCTTTTTTTTAAAAAAGCTCCCAGAAACCAGACTAAAAATTCTTACCTCAGAGTCAGCCATTGAAACTTCTCTAATCCTTCATTCTTTCTTCTCTCCTTCTCCCCACTTCCTATCTCTCGCTCCCTTTCCTCGATTTCCACCTCCTTCCCTTCTTCAATTAATTCCTTCCTTCCTTCCTTCCTTCCTTCCTTCCTTTTTTCTTTCCTTCCTTCCTTCCTTCTTTCCTTTCTTCCTTCCTTTCTTGGAAAGTGTGTCAGAAACAGGATTCAAATCCAAGTCTTTTAAATATGAGGCCAATCTTTACATATTTTGCAAGAATGACTATCCTTTTTTAGTAATGTTAATTTGACATCTTGTACAGGACCAGTTAGGCAAGGAGATCAATTAGGAGATTATTAAAATAACCTAGTAGAAAGACATGAGAGCCTAAAATATTGCGACTGTGAAAGAGATTTGGACAAAATCCAGAGATATCATGATGGAGGTGAAATAAATAAGACTTGGCAACTGATTCCACATTACAAATGAGGGAGACAAAAAAGTGAAAGATGATAATGTTAGACGAAATTTAAATAGAAGAACTTTATCTCATTTGATACTCAACCACAACACACAAGAATCTTATAAAATGCTATCATTATCCCCATTTTTTAAAATGAAAAAATTCAAACTCTGAGAGTCATAGGGAACTATCTAGGAGATCTGGTAATCTACCTAGGAACCGTAGCTAATAAGAATCTGAGGTTGATTCAAACACAAATACAATTTTATATTCACTCAATGACTCAAGGATTCTTTGAAGGTCTGGGTCTGTGAAGGGCTTCAAATAAAATAGGAGAGTTTATAGGAAGGATGCATTAGAGGAAAAACAAGAAGCATCGCATATATTTAGATGTGGATCAGATTCTCCATGTTCCATCTCATGGCAGCCAATGACACCAAGACTTTATCAAGCCTATCAAGTCAAGAAAGCATATAACCTTGTATATTTTCAGTCTTTCATCAACCTGTTTTCATTTTCCACACAATTCTAGAATGGTAAACAGAAATAAAAACTTAAATCTGGCTGCTTCCCTGGCATTTTGGTATTCACATAACCCTTTTTTTTTTTTTTTTTTTTTTTTTTTTTTTTTTTTTTCCCAGCTGGACAAAGATGTGTATGCATAACTAATGGAAATGTAAATTAGTATTACAGGACTAAAGTTCAAGAGAGAGTTAGTAGTAGATATATAAATTTGAGAACTGCAGAACAATAACAATCAGATTGATGGGAACTGGGGATAGAGATAAAAGTAAAATATATAGAACAAGAAAATTAATATAGTACTTAACATTAAAGTTACATTTGTGTAAATGTAGACCTCCTATTAGAGTCTAAATCCTGTCAGTCTGGGACTGTGGATTAATTAAATTTGTGATCTCTTTCAAAGTATTTCAAATTCTACATGAAAAAAGGAGATGATCTAGCAGAGGAAAGAGAAGAAACAATGGAAAAGAGAGGAAAGAACAGCATTACAGAAGCCAAAAGAAGGCAATTCGCAAAGGGTGTGGTGAATGTGTGTGTGGTATAAGACACAGACCGGTTTACTAGAATAAGAACTGACAAAAGAGTCACTGACTAGCAGTTAAGTGATGACTGGTTAGATAAGCAGATCAAGATTATAATCAAATAGTTCTCCATGAAAGAATTGTAAACTGTTAACAGTTATGTAATGATTGCCTCAAATCTTTAATAATAGAAAAATGTACTTCAAAACAAGGAAGGATCTTATCCTGGGCAAGTCAAAGAAGACAAAGGATGAGAACAAGAATAGTTTGTGGGAGGGGTACATTTAATGCACTGTTGGATGAAATGTGAATTAGTCCAACTAATTTGGATCAGAATTATGCTACAATAGTGTGGTGAAAATTAAAAAAAAAAAAAAAACCTTCAAGAAGAGAAAATAAGAGGTACCACATTTATAATAACTCTAGACAGTAGAGTCTAATATCCAAAATAAATCCAGGAACTACATGGACAAAATAATTTTTAAAAATGTTTTATACAAAAAAAATAAATAAAATGGAAATATATTAATTGTTCATGGTTAGGCAAAGCCAATATAATAAAAATGACAATTTCATTTAAGCTAATTTTTATATTCAATGCTAACTCAATTAAATCACCAAAAAAATAAAAAAATAAAATAAAAAAAAATAAAAAGCCAAAAACTATTTTACTGAGTTAGGAAAAATAATAACAAATTCATTTGAAAGACAAAATGTCAAGAATATGGATGAATTTTTTTTTTTTTTTTTTTTTTTTTTTAAGTAAAAGAAGGTGATGTTAGTGGGATCAAATCTTAAACTCCTTTATCAGGCAATAATTACCAAAACTATCAGGTACTGGATACGAAATAGAAAGGTAGATCAAAGGAACACAGTGAACATATACTTTTCAGTTATAAATAAATGTATTATATATTTGTGTATATAAATATATAAACAAGTATATATCCATACATATGTGTATATATATATATATATATATATATATATATATATATATATATATATATATATATATATGTATATAAGTATAGTAACCTTGTGTTTAAGAAGTGTAAAGACAAGTTTTGGGGACAATAATCCGCTATTTGATAAAAATTATTAGAAAAGTTGGAGAGCGTCCAGCAGAAATTGAATACAGACCTTTTCTTATACCATTTACCAAAATGAGATTAAAATGGATACATGACCTGAATATAAAAATAAATATTACAAGAAAATTTAAAGAATATGGGATGTATTATCTATCAGATTGATGGGTAGGTAAACAATTATAGAGATAGAGCAAAGTTACATGTAAAATAGATAATTTAAATTACATTAAATTTAAAATGTTTATACAAATAAAAATGTAACCAAGAATAGAAGGAAAGCAGGAAATTGGATGTGGGGAATACAAACAGTTTCTCTATCACATAGAAGTCTCATTTCAAAAAATATATAAAGAATTTTGTCAAATCTATAAGAATATAAGTCATTTCTTAGTTGACAAATGATCAAAGATGGTGAACAGGCACTTTTCCAATAGGGGGAAAAAACAATTTATAGTCACATGAGAAAATAGTCTTAAATTATTATTAATTAGAGAAATGCATGTTAAAACAACCCTGAGATATAATTTTACATTTACCAGATTGACAAAAACGATTGAAAAGAAAAGCAACAAATGTTGGAGGAGATGTGGAAAAATTGGGACACATTCCCTGTTGATGGAAGTGGGAACTGATTCAACTATTTTGGAGAGCAATCTGTAATGACACTCAAAGAGTTATTAAACTGCATATACCCTTTGATCCAGCAATATCACTACTAGATCTGTTTCCAAAGATAATTACAGAAAAAAAGGGAAAGAACCTATATTTTATAAAATATTTATAGCAGATCTCTTTGTGGTGGCAAAGAGCTGTAAATTGTGGGGATGCTTATCAATTGAGGGAATAACTGAACAAGATATAGTATATGATCAAAGTGAAATACTACTGTGCTATAAGAAATGATGAGTTCAATGATAATAGAAAGACATGAATAGACTCACATTAAATAATAAAGAATGAAATGGGCAGAAGAAAATATTGTATACAGTAACAGCAATATTATTTTATAAACAACTTTGATCAACAAAATTATTTTGACTATTATAAATACCCAAATTAGCTACAAAGAATATATGTAGGAAAATGCTGTATCCATTCAGAGAAAAGATTAATAAAAAAGAAATATGTGTATATATTATATATATTATGATTTTATACAAATACATACACATATACATTTACATATACACCTATACACATATGTGTGGGGGTATGTGAATTTGTGTCTCAAATGGTAGCCATCTCTAGGATGGGGCAAAGGGAAGGAAAAGGGGAAAGAAAGAAAGTTTCATGATAAATTTATTATATAGTTAAAAGGAATAGCAAGTTGTATATAATAAATAGATTTGCAATTTCATGTGTAATCAATTTTTCTTTTTCTACCATGCTTGTTTTATTTCTAAATCAGAGAATAAAATAAAAATATATATATATTTTAAATGTCATTGGGCCTTTGAGCCAGAGATCCTACTTCCAGACATGCTCAAAAGAAGTCAAAAACAGAATGGAAATACCCTGCTATTCTGAAATATTTATACAGTACTTGTTGCCTTTTCTATCCAAACAGCACTAAAGTAAGCAGTGAATGTTGGCAGAGGTAGCTAGACGGTAGATATTCCCATGAAAAATACTTTGTTAGGCCCATGTTCTTCTGTACTCAGAGATTTAATTGTGGAATAAATAAGAGTCTGTTCTACAATCAGTCTGTAATCTGTCCATCAGACCATGCTAACAATGATTTTGTTTTTCTGGTAATTAGCACCTTGGTAACATAAGCTGATTTCTGGGCAAAAAAAAAAAAAAAAAAAAAAAAGGAGGAAAGAAGGGAACAAAAAGAAAGCAGGAACTGCCAAGCCAAACAGCAGGTGTGGGAGAATCTTGAGTTTCAAATATCAGATTTATAAGTGAGCTATGTGCCCTTAGGCTCCGAATGTAGAATGTTTCTATCCAAATATATCATAAATTCAGAGTTTTAAAGCTGGAGAGCACGTTAAAGGTCATTTAATCCAATCCCCTTATTTGATAGATGAGGAAACTGAGATTTAGCATAGGTTTAAAGTTGTAGGTCAGAGTTTTGAAATTAGGTCTTTTAACTCCAAATAGAGCATATGATTTGACTGTTAAGAAAATCTCCCTTCTCCTAGGAGTGTTAATCTCCTCAAGTTTCTGGCTTTACATAATACCCACTGACTCAATGCTAAAGTACCCCTTACTGTCTGACTGTGATTCGATTTATGAGCCTAAGGGACTGGCTCAACACTGTACTATGGAAGGAAGGAATTTCATAAACCTTCTGTTTGTAATAAAGGCTTAAAAAAAATTCTTCCCCCTCTTTGTTAAAGAACTACAGGTCCCAGACAAGTATGACAAATGAAACTATTTTTATCCTACACAATCACACGGTAGAATCCCAAAAATAGCCATTCTGTTTTATTTTCATTATCTGTTTATTTTACCCATAAAAATATTAGTGGTGATAAAATGTGTTTCTTGCTCTTATTTCTCAGGCTAGTTTAATCAAATTGGTTCTTAAGGCAATCACTTTTCATTTTAAATATAGCTTTAAAAAAACAGGTTAATAACAACTGCCTACACTTAACTGTACATTTTATGTGCCATATTATTATATGTCATCCATTAACGGCTTTATAGCCTGTGCAGAAGCAAATCATCATTGATCTTTTTCATATGAATGCTATTAAGACAAATGGTGTAAACTTGGACTGATTAAAACATTACTTAAAATGCTTTATTAAAATTTATTTTTAAGCAATTTTTCCCATTAGGATTTGACAAATCTGAAGAGCACTTCATTTAATTCCACTTATGAGGATGTTTTGCATGCAAAGCAAAAAGCCTGAGGGAACTCAAGTCCCCAGAAAGGAGGTCTTCTTCGACTCCCAGAATCAATTCTTTCTAACTCACCACACAATCTCTGGGACACGTGTTAGGTAGAAAGAGAGAACTTGATTTTATTGCCAAACTTGTGTATATGTGTGTGTGCAAGTATTAGTGTATAAATGTATATGTGCATACACATATACATATATACATATACATATATATATATATATATTTATATATAATGCTATATCCTATTTTATATTTATATGCATGCAATGTATTTGAGGCCCTTCTTTAAAATAAACAAAGATTAGGTTGCAAAACTCTTTCAGAATCCTTAGTTTTCTTTAAAGCCCAGTCTATATAAAGTCATTTCTGAATCCCCCAACTGCTATAGCTTTATCCCTACTCCATATTATCTTTTATTTATTGTGTGTATTTGTGTGTAGGTGTGTGGTGTGTGTGTATACACATGCTGGTATCTCTAGTACAATATCAGGAAAAAAGAAATTGATTAATAATTTCTTGATTGCTTTCTGTACATGTTCTCTCTTTTAACAAATAAAACCTTGAGGAAAGGTACTATTTACCTGTGTCCTTATTTTTACAATATCTAGATCATAACATCTTCAACAGTAAGCATTTCTATAGCACCTACTGTGTAAATTTTATCACAAAGATGAAACTGATGAATTTATAGGTTGAGATGAAAGCAGTAACAAAAGAAAAATGTTTATCTGTTTCATATTTGCTAATTTGCTAATTGATAATAAAGAATTATTAAAATAAAAGCATATGGTAAATTATTTCATTGTTAATTTTCACACCCCAGAATAAAGCTCCATGCAGGCAGACTATTTTGTTTCTATGTTGGCTTTATTATTCTTATTACATCGCATTGTGTCTGGGACACAGTATGCATTTAATTAATATTTGCTGGATGAAATTGCACTGGAGAATATAGGGAAATGTCAAAAATGGGCATTTCAAAAACAACAATAATAAAATAAAAATTTTAGCAGGACAAAACCAAAGTAAAATGTAGGAGACTTCCAGGAAATAAATTCTCCAACAAAAAAGCTTCATTCTAAGACAAGAGGCATTTGTCCCCAAGAGAGCCAGGATAGGATCAGTGATACATTTTTTTTTTTGTAATTTTAAGGAGGTAATAGAAAAACTGTGGACTTGAGCATCCCCCCAAAATCCCCAAAACAAATAACCTCTCTCAATTGTCCACATATTTTGAAATTCTGTCCAATTACATTTGTGGAGGTGTGACGTAGTCAAAGACTCCTCTCTCCCTTCTAAATAAAACATGCCTAAATACTAGGTTATCAAGGCTATAATTTTGGTAAAAAGGAAAAAAAAATTCTGATCTGAGTATTGTTTAATTCAATTATCATTTACTGAGACTACTAAATACAGTTCACTGTCCTAGGACTGGGAGAATGGCAAAGCTGACTTGATGCAAAATCCCTGACCTCAAGGAACTTCCATTGTCCTGGGGTGTGTTGTGAAGCCCAAATGAGACAACATCAAATGCTACATAACTTTCAATTATTGCTTTATTATCCTCCAGTCTTATGTTGACTACCTACATTACCTGAACTTCATACTTACTGCATTCCTACAGAGCTCAAAAAATGTCTGTGGACCCACATAAGGCTATGCAAGTAAATGATTAACAAGGGGAGATGTAAAAATGCACTTTTGTATTTTATTTCATTATTAACATTTTCATAAGGAGAGGTAATCAAACAATAAATCCATCCTTTCTCTGTAGCCTTTGCTAATTTGAGGTATAAATGCTCCCATTGAAAAATTAACCATCAGCCCTTGGGAACTGATCTAGTTGACTGGCATACACCACTTAGCTAAGGATACTTTAAAGCAATACACAATAAATACTGGGAAAAATTCAGAATAAATCAATGTAAACTTTATGAGAAGAAGAATGATTTCCTGACAATAAGCTGGGAGCTGGCATAGTAGAGAAGGAGAACCTGGCCTGGAGTCAGGAAGTCATGAGTTCAAATGTGACCTCAGAGGTTTACTAGCTATGTGACTCTAGGCATGTCACTTAAATTCCCTTTGTCTCAGTTTCCTTATCAGTAAATGGGACTAATAATAGCACTTAACCTCCCAGGGTTGTTATAAGGATAAAACGAATCAATGATTATAATACACAGCATAGCGCCTAAACTATAGTATGCATTATATAAATGTTATCATTATTAATAAGAAAGAAGGGTTAGACCCTTGGGTGAGTTTTGGAGAGAAGCTGAGAAACGCCATTCATTGGGAATTCATAAAAAGAAAAGCCAGCAATAAAAATAGCTTATACCATAGCGTTTCCATCTTAAATATAATCCTATATTCAAGTGACAGGTACTAAATCAGTGAATAAAAATTGCAAGTCAGTTAAATATTAATAATCTATTTGCCATACAAGTCTCTAAATCTGTTTCTTTTCAAATAGACATTAAATTGATTAAATGTTGATCTGAGCAGAGGGGATAACCTTGGCATGCTAATGCCTGGAATGTTCATTCTCTAAGAGGGACAGGGAAGGTGGTGGGATATGTGAAAATGTTGGTAAACAATAAAATATGTAATTTTAGAAGTTTTTGCTTTATTCTCTAATTGTTAAGTAGCCTGATTTGCCCAAATAGATCACAATCCGTAGAGCTTTCTTTACATCTTTCCTTCACATGGGCTTATAATAGCACTATAGAGAGCAGACCCTTCAATAAATTTATGCAGGTTGACTAGCTTCATATAAATAAAATAATTGGTTGACAAATTGTTCTTTAAGACTTGTTTTTTTTTTTTTAACATCATTAGCATTATTTTAAGACAATAACAACAAAAAAAGGAAAAATAGTACAATTACTCAGAGTGCAAACGACACCTGGGTCCACTAATAGAAAAGGCTATGGGATGATCTAAAGTCAGTTCAATTGTTGGACAAGTATGCAAAGAAATTAAATAATTCAATAAATCTATGCTAGTTGATGGACTTTATACAGATAAAATAGCTGGCTGGTAAATTGAGTTACTTTAGGGATAGGCTTGTTCTTTAGAATCATCAGCATAATTTTGAAACAATCAAAAAAAAGAAAAGAAAAGAAAAATGTTAGAGTGATTGGAAGATTGGAAGAAGCCCAGTGGATTACTATCACTTTAATTGTCATAGTAGACATGACATGTCTCTCTAACCTCTGACCTTACAAAATACACTTTTTTGCATATTAAAATCTCTATATTCTTTCACAAAAGCATAAGAACCTACTTCCCTACTCAAGTAATCTTGGGGGTCTCAAAAGATCCTAGGATGTTTCTAAAGGGCACCTAGTCCAACCTGCTTGTTTCACAGTTGAGGGAACTGAGGCAAGAGAGACCAACTGATTTGTGTAAGGTCATATGGAGAAGTAGAAGAACCAGCATTTGTCCCTGGTGGTGAAATGCCAATCCAATGGTTTTTTCCACAGTGCCATGATATTGACTGATCTTTATGACATCAGCTCTCTGAGGATAAGGAGTGTCTTTGGTTTTATCTCTATATTCCCATTGCCTCCCACAGTGAGTACACAGCTGGTGCTTAATAAATACTTGTTCAACTGAACTGCAGGAGGAGATATCATCAAGTCTGGTGATCATTCATACAGACCACACTGCCTCCACTCGAGTCATCATTCTTAACTCCTCCTCCCCAAAACCTACATTTCATCCCAACAGCCAGCTTGGACTTCTGATAGGTGAACCACCAACCCTCTGCTTGACTTCCCAGCTACCAACCCCAAATGATGTCACCTCATACAGAGAGACTGATTAGGCTTTAAGCCCAGGGCTTTTAGATTTTAAGTGCAAACTTGATCTACAATGCTACTTGTCTAATCAATTTAGACTCTTGATTTTGTTTATTGATTGGGTTTTTAAGTCTTAGAAGGTGTTTAGTTTTGTGGGGGATTTTTTTTGGGGGGGATCATTTCCAGCTTTCTACAACTCCTTCTAGAATGAACTTAACATGTTTATACTTTGAAAATATTCTAAGCAAGCAGTAAATGGGGAGATTGCCAAAAACAAATCCCAGGCACCTGTTTTCCTCTGCTAGTGGAAGGAAAAAAAAAAAAAAAAAAGTCTGACTCTAAACAGTTCCCAAGGCTTAGTAAACGGCAGGCAATTTAGGATAATCTTGATGATATACGGTCCTTTAAAAGAGAATTCTGAGAGCTATAAAGCCCATCCAATTCTACCTCTGTGTGCCATTACAGGCCTGGTGCATTATGCTCCCTGCACTCAGACCCTTCACCATGAAGTCCAAGATCAATGGCAATAACCCAGTGCGGTGGGTGATTTTGTCCCTCGGCTGTGTGCTTATTAAAAGTTTTTCAGAAGAGCATGTTCGTCTCTTAAACTAAAAGAAAGTCATCATGTCATGCTCAAGGAACAGTGAGCACAGGGTTTTAATGGCTGGAGGCATAATTTGATTTTTTAAGGGACAAATTCGCTTTCTTCTGTCTGAGTCAAGACCATGCTTTATAAGCTTTCATTCAGGATCAAGGTAGAAAGCAATTGATCTTTTAACAAACACAACAACAAATATGCACATAAAGAAGAAGAGTGGGGGCCAAGGGTTTATGAAATACTGTTTGGTATACACATGGGCTCCCCTGACTTCTCAGATAACCTAAGAGCTGACAATACCCTCGGAAGAACTAGATTTCAAAGGCCATTCCATGGAACAGAGGCTGGCTTTGTGCTCTAAAGCCCAAAGGGCAGAACTATAAAAATGAAGAGATTTTTCTTTTCCAATAGACATGCTTTATTTCATTAAAGAGCAATGGGTAGAGGAGATATGGACCTCTGTAGCTAAGGGAAGAAACTTCAAAAATGAATTATTTTTTTTTTTACTTAATCATTTTATTAAGATATAGAAATAGAATATTATATTAAAAGAGATTGATTTTCATAACCACTATGTGTATAAATTATATTTAAATAATCCATTTCGCTGTTGTATTATATTTTCAGTAAGTGTAGAATGCATCATACATTCATTTAAAGGTATCTCTTTAGACATGACAAAACTACAGAAGACTAAATCTGGTATACTCAGAAACTGCAGATTTCAAGTCTAATGTAAATCATATTAATAAAAACAAAAGCAATATAAAACACTTATAAAAAAGGGCAATGGGAAAAGTTGAAATGAGGCAGGATATTTCAAAAACTTCTTATTAGAGAGATGCTACAAGGGAAGCATGTGCCTATGAGATGGTGACTTCCCTTTCAAGCAAGGGCTTGAACTCAGTGGGGGAGTTGCAATGGGGAGTTTTGTCAGATATGAGTTGGACTTAATGAAGTCTTTTTTTTTTTCTATTTCAGATCTATGATGCTAGAAAATTTATCAGATAATATAAGAATTAAGGTTCAGGTTACAAATGACAAATCAAAGAAGATAAAAATAAAATAAAACATTCATTTTTAGTTAGTTTCACAATATTTTGCTTTATAGCCATTCCATCCTATCATCCTAAAAGTATAGGGTGAGTAACATTTTGTGATGAAGGAATAATTATGGGAATGCTCAGATAATATGATGGGATAAGACTATGTTATTTAGTTAATTTCAGACAACTCAACACATCAAAAGCTTATTAAGCACTTGTGCAGTCAGGTACTATGCTAAGTGTTGGAAATAAAAAGAGAAAAGTAAAAGTCCCTGCCCTCAAGGAGTTCATAATTGATTAGACAACTTGACATTAAAACTCCCATCTAAGGATTCATACAGAGCTATATGGTACAATAAAGTGAACTATAGAGTAAGGATGACCTGAATTCAAATGTGACCTCAGATACTTCCTCTATGACAATGGCCAAGTCACTTAACCCCCTTTTGCCTTAAAGGTTCTTCATCTATTAAATGGGGACACACTAGAGAAGGAAATGGCAGACCATTTCACTATCTTTGCTAAGAAAACTGAATGTACCGAGTCCGTTTGGTCACATAGAGTCAGAAAAGACAAGTGGATGCTAAAATAGAGTACCAGGCCTGGAATTAGAAAGACTCCTTTCCCTGAATTTAAATTTGGCCTCAGACACTTATTAGCTGTGTGATCCTGGACAAGCCAACATTTGGCTTGTTTTTCTCATCTGTAAAAAAGAGCTGGAGAAAGAAATGGTAAACCATTCCAGTCTCTTTGCTAAGAAAGCCCCAAATGAGATCACAAAGAGTTTAACATGACAAAAATTGACTTACCAACAACAAAAAAGAGATTTATATCATAGAGGAAGTGTAGTTATCCAATGACAAGCATGTTGTATTCAAAATCTGAAAACTTAGAGTCATGTCCTGCCTCTGCTGACTTTTATGTAATATTCGGGCTAATCATTTTTTTTTCTTATTTTCTTATTTATCTTATTTTTCTCATCTGTATGCTGAAGAGGTTAGAGTAGATAGCTCCCAATATCTTCTTTACCTTGAAACCTGTGGTCCTATAATCCTAAGGAAACTTGTGTCATATGAACAAAGAACTATCAGATTCTTGCGCCCAGTAATTCTTGGATATGGTCAGGATATGGATAAGGGAAAAAATAGGATAAAATCACAAAGGAACATTTTTTTTTGGTAATCTACTTTATAACTTTTAAAATATATTCATGTATATATTATAGAAAGATAATATTGATTAGTGAAGATAATTCTGGGTATGGAGTTTGAGGACTCAAGACTTGCCTCTGACACTTACTAATCATATGATCTTGAACAAGTGACTTTCTATTCAGAGATGACTTAAAACCTTTCTTGGAGAGAAAAGTTGTTGTATCAGACCAAAGATTTTTTTTTTTTTTTTTTTTTTTTTTTGTATATGAGTATCTGTTTAAATGGGGGGAAAATATAAATTCCTCAAAGAACTTGGTAATCAAGGGACTTCTAAAACAAACTTGCTAACACTGTTTTTGCATATGAAAGGAGATTCCCTTTAACAAATAAGTAAATGAATTTTTAAAAACCTTAGTATGTTCTAAAGATAAAAGATAGTCTATCATTTTCCATTATGTTGTGCTTTTTTATTATATAACATTATATATATATGTATATATATATATATTTATTATATAATTTTATTATATAATTTGTTATGGAAGTATAAGGTGCTCTCCTCAGTTAAATTTATACAAGGACCCTGCCACCATATAAGAAGACATCAAGATCATATATACATTGGATATGATATGTATGTTTAACTTTGTCAATAATAATTATTGTTTTATTTCAAAAATCCTTAGCTTATCTGATGATAGTTCCTTCTCTTACTATATTTTTGAAAAGAAGAAAGGAAAGAAAGAAGGAAGCAAGGAAGGAAGGAGAAAAGGAAGGAAGGAAGGAAGGAAGGAAGGAAGGAAGGAAGGAAGGAAGGAAGGAAGGAAGGAAGGAAGGAAGGAAGGAAGGAAGAGGGGAAAAGGGGAAGGAGAACAAAAGAAGAGAGGAAAGGAGAGGAGAAAGAGAGGGAGGGAAGAAAGGAGGGAGGAAGAGAGGAAAGAAAGAATGGAGGGAGGGAAGAAAAAGGTAATGGAGGAAGGGAAAGGAAAAGAAAAAGAAAAGGAAGAAAAAAGAAAGGAAAACAAAAGGAAATGAAAGGAAAAGGAATACTCATTAATTGTGGCGCTATGGACCTATCCTGTTCTATCTTTGCCACCCTTTCTCCACCTTGCACATAGAATCTCCCTTCTACTCTTCTGATCCTTATCTGGTCACAGTCTATTGTGCTTTCTACTTGCCTTTGAAACCTTGTTTTAAAATCAGCATTTTGATGTCTATAACCACAAATATAAGCTCTTTCACGAGATCTTATGTCCTGTTTTATCCCTTTAAGGCACTTAAATTCAAATACACATCACAGTGAGGTTCCTTAATACCCTTATTCAACTGCAACTCCCTTTATACAAAAAACTACCATGTTCTCCTTGGTATCCTTCAGTGACAATTAAGCAAACTCCCAGATTAAAATTTCTTTATTTAGTTTTTTTTTTTAATTTTTTAAAATTAATTTTTTTAAAATTACACATTGGATATGGTAAACTAATAGTTTAGCCAGCGTTTTTATAGCTCAATGTGCCACATAAAACATAGAGCAAAAGTCAAGGCCACAGAAAATCATACAATCCCAGATTTGGAGTTCACAATGTTTTTTGAGGTCATATAATCAAACCTTCATTTTTCTTAGCTCTATGTTTTGTAAATTTAAATGTAAATAAGGAAAATACATGAACCTGTGGATTTTCATCGGGTCCAGTACATTAGTTGATAAAGTAACACCTCATTAATTGGTACCTGGTCTTCCAGAGATGTAAAAATAGCATGCCTAGTGCCAACCTTCTAGATTAGAATTAAGGTCATCTTTACTAGGTGAAATAGGAGAGGCAATGTTAGGTTAAATAAGTGCTAGACTTTGGAGTGGAATGCATGAATATAAAGGGTGTCAATTATGAAGGGTCATTTGCAAACAGAGCTGTAACTAGCAATTTGGGGACTTGAGAAAGTCACAGGATCAAATCAAAGTCATAATTTGTGATGTGAAAATGATACAGTATTAATAAAACAGGATGATTAAGACAAATTCAGTTAAGCAGGAGGTGAAAGAAAAGCACACAAAGCTCTGTGAAGAGGAGAGCCTTGAATTCAGCCCTATGGATAAAGAGAAAGAAACAAAACTATATTATGAGCAAGAAGGCTGGAGCTCAGCAAAGGAGGAACTCATTTGGGACATGGGTAAGAGAAGCAAGCTTGCCATTCCATAGCAATCTTCCTTCCCTTACTCCTCCATACCATCTAGTTAACTAAGTTCAGTTGTTTCTACATCTTTCTATATCTTTCATAGTTTATATTTAGTTAAATATAGCATGCCTATTAAATGTCAGTGGCCTGGGCCAAAGTTCTCTAGAATAGTTCTGGTTACATCTGACCTAAATTAAGGGGGAAGAAGGAAGGAAGGGAGCAAGGAAGAAAGGAAGAAAGGACAGGGATGGAAGGAAGAAGGACAAGGATGGAGGGAAGGATGGAGGACAGGAAAAGAGGTCAAGGAGGGAGGAAGAGGGGAAGGAGAACAAAAGAAGAGAGGAAAGGAAAGGAGAGAGGGAGGGAGCAAGGGAGGGAAGAAAAAGCTGAGTGCCAAAACATGAGAAACCCATTGAATAGAATTTTGTCTGAGATTATCTACTCTGCTCCCTCTCACAAAAACAAGGAATTAAGCCAGAATTCCAAAATTAAGGAAATTCTTCTGAAGTCTCACTTATCTTGATAGCAAAGTCCAAGTAGTTTTGACTGGTAAAGGACCCAGATAATTGATTCGTGTCCCCTTACCTTTTTATTTGTTTTTTTTTCTTTCATAAGTAAACCAAATATAAAATAGGCTCATTCACAAAGCATTCTGAAATCATTGGCAAAAGTATCATCAGCAGTCCTTGGAGTTGAATAGAATAGGCAGAATGCCTGGGGAGGAAGGCCTGGTGCCTTTCTGTTTAAGTCAAATTTTCAGGTAACTTAGAAGAGTTTGTCTTTCTCAGCTGCAAAAATGGAGTTTCTCACTAATTTTGTTGCCAGCAGTAGGAATAGGCTCCCATCTTTCTTCCCACACCTCATATCGTGGTTTCCAAGTCTGCTTAATGCATTCAATGTTTCACAAAGAACTGGGCTCTCTTTCCAAGGGAAAGCCATGAAAATGAGTGGTAATGAACCAATACACATATTGTAACTCTGACCTGGGGGAGCATTGCTTTCCATTTAAATTCATCACCCGTTGTGGTTCTGGCAAGTATGTGTTCCCACTGAGTTCCTTCCTCAATTGGTACACCAAACCATAATCCCATTAGAGTTCTCCAATAAAGAGATACCACAAAAAGAGCCAATGCATTTTATGTCACTAATTACAGTCTGTGTGATAATTGCATGAAGCAGTAAATAGGGTGCTAGAAAATGAATTCAAACACAGCCTTAGACACTCCTAGGTGTGTGATCTTGGATAAATCATTTTATCTCTGCCTGCCTCTACCAACCTTCTAGGGTTATTGTAAGAAGCAAATGTGAAAATACTTGTAAAGAGCTTAACACAGTGCACGGCTTATAATAGGAGCTTTATAAATGCTTGTTTCTTTCCTTCTTTCTTCTCTATCTTTTATACAATAGCAAAAAAAAAAAAAAAAAATCTTCCTAAGAACATAGTACAGACCATTTCAAAACTCTGTTCAATAATCATCAGTGACTCCCTAGAACAAAATACATTACAAACCCTTAAACATCTGTTACAGTCTACCTTCCAAAACTCATTTCATATTAATGACCTTCCTGTCCTCTATATTCTAGTTTTGTTTCTGACTTGTCAACCAATCTCCCACCTCCATGCCTTTGAACAGATTGTCTCAATATGTTTGAAATACAACTTATTTTACTTTTTAAAATCTTCACTTCCACTTCAAAGATGAAGTTTTTAACCTTCCCTCCTTCCCCAATCATGAATCCTTTCTTGATTCTTCCTGATTAATATTCTCATCTGCCTCTTGTTAGCATTTATTTAACTGAATAAATGTTATTTCCCTATGTGGAAATAGGAAAAAGGAAAGAAATATTTGGATTGTGTCTTCCTATTATTACCTGTGCCTAACAAGGAGCTTGTTCAGTTGAATTAAAAGTTATATCACTTCAAAAATACATTTAGCAAGGTCTACAATAATAATAGTATGAACTTCTACAAATATGACTTGATTTGATTGTAAACATTTTAGGCTAAAATCCAAATGAATGAATGTAAATCTGTATCTAGGCGCTTGTGTGTTGCTGGGCAAGTTACTTAAACTCTGTCTGCCTCTACCTCCAGAATGGTTACATGGATGACATGAGATAATATTTATTAAATAGTTGGGTGATCTCAGAAATATAAATTCAACTCTTTGGGCCTCAGTTTATTCATAGTAAAATGTGGTTCTTGGGGCAGCTAGGTGGTGCAGGGGATAGAGCACCAGCCCTGAAGTCAGGAGACCCTGAGTTCAAATCTGGCTTCAGACACTTAACACTTCCTGGCTGTGTGACCCTGGGCAAGTCACTTAACCTCAATTGCCTCAAAAAAAAAAAAATAAAATAAAATGTGGTGCTTAAACTAAAACATTTCTAAGGTGTCTTCTAGTTCTTGGTGCTATGAACTTCTCATTAGTTGAACAATAAATTATAGCATTCTGAGGTAGCAAGGGACTTGCCCAAAGTCATGTAGAAAATAAACTAGGATTTATATTTGAATCTACCTATTTCTAGTCCCATGCACTTTTTATCATATCAGTCAAGATTTAAGAAAAATAAAGAAATGGTTCTAGTCGATCATTCCAGTGAGAAGTGATTTGGCAAATAAACAGAGAAATTTACTCTCTTGTATGTCCTTTGGTAAGTCATTTAACATAGACTTCAGTTTCCTCAACTATTAAATGAGAATGATATTATTATCTCAGTGTGAAATATGAGCATCAGATGATAAAGAATGTAATAATGGAAAACTGAAACAAAATATAACCAATGTCACTGCCTTTTGAACTTTCTAAAGACTTCTGAGGAATCATATAGAAAGATAATTAGCAAAAACTGCTAAGTTATGGGATTTTGCCAAGAGGGAGTACCGAGGCCATCTCGACTTTTGATGCACAAAAAGTTTTCTGCCACGTTGCAGAAACACTCTTGTTGAGCAAGGAGCAATGATTTAGTGATCATGGGAATGGGTGTAAGCCAAGGATCACAGCTAGTTCCTCATGAGCAGGGATGCCTTGACTCTCACTTGTGAGTGAGTTGCTAAATTGCTGGAACAGCTCTCCTCCCATTGGCAGATACCATGCATATGCAAAGCCCATGAGCTGCTGCTCTGAATGGTGATTGGGGATTGCCTACTGTTCACAGGCTGATCACGCTTGCAAAAATGTATATCAACAAGGCTGTACAGCATAATAAACTGGAGTTCTTTTCACACTCTGTGAATGTCCCACCTCATTCATCTCACCTCTGAGATCAAAGGTCTCATATGCTATGAGCTCTAAAAAAACAACCATAAAAAAGAACAAAAACAAAAATATTCTAATAATCTATTTTCTAATGTCTTCTAATAATCAATTCTTCCAAGAGTCTATGATAAAGAAAAATATTTTTTTAATATTTCTAGTAAAATAGATTTGGTGAAGGGACTCATTTTGTTATGATGAAAATAATGTTAGAGATTATATTTTTATTATATATATCATATATATTATATTATAATTATATAATTATATGAAAATAATATTAGAGATAGTAGAATTGATATAATGGATAAAACTCAGGAACAATTGAGATCACATCCAGGATCTGACACTTTTTAACTCTTTGACCATAGATATTTGAAAGAAGCATCTCAAAACTACAAGAAATTGTTTGAGATTACTTACTCCCTATAATTTATAGGATGTGGCCTGAATGACTGGAAGGACTTCTGGGGACCTATAAAATAATATATCCTTTTTATATCAGCAGTTTAAAAGTTTTAAAAAATTATTGAAGGGAAAAGAAATAAGCATTTGTATAGTACCTATTTTATGAGAGACACTATGGTAAGTACTTAATTAATATTATCTCTTTTGACCTTCAAAACAAATTTGAAAGGTAGATACTGCTATTGTCCCCTTTCATTGAACAAATTGAGGCAAATCGAGGTTAAATGACTCAGAGGCACAGACCTATTAAGTATTTGAGGTTGGATTGCAAATCAGATCCAGTGCTATATGTATTATGCCACTTAGCTGCCTTATATGACCATAGTTAGAGATCTGGAAGAAACATCAGTGTCATCTAGTCCAATTTCATTCTACAGATAAGAAAACTGAGACCCAAATAGTAAATGTCAGCAGTGTCATTTAAACTTTAGGGTTTTGACTCCAGAATTAGTATTCTTCCCCCTAGATCACCATCATTGCAAAAAAAAAAAAAAATAGAGTGAGAGAAGAGATACAAGCAGACAAAGATAAATTCTAGCTGTGTAGATCAAGAAGCTGATTATTAAATACCTATCAATGCCTATCTAGTCTAAATACAAATGAACAAGATCTTGGATTGGGTCAGAGTAGTTCCTTCAGTACATGGGTAGGAAGGGAAGGCTCTTTACTACCAAGTCAAAAGCACCGGTTTCTTTAATGATACTTGGGAAGTTCCTGTAGCTAATATCCATTATATGCTTCTACTGAGAAACACACTAGTTATTTGGTCACTTACCAACCTGAGAGTGTTCTTCATTCTGATTTTCTAATTAGGATCATCACTTTCTGCAAGGTAATCAGCTCCCAGGGAATTTCAGCTGCAGAAATGCTAGAAGATTGATCATCTGGCACAAATCTTTGATTGCTTGATCTGGTCCAACTTCTTCATCTTACAGAAGCTCCAGATATCAAATAATTTATCCAAAGTCAGACACTTACTAAGTGGTAAAAATGAAAGTTACAAACAGGGCTTCTGGCCCCAAATCCAATATACTACCTACCAGTAGGAAATTTTTGTGTTTAGTCTTAGGGACCAATTTCATCTATTTTTGAAAACTGTTTAGTGCAGCACAGAGAGGTTCATGCCAGTGTATTAAGCAGTGGGTGATAAATTCAATGTTTTGAAAACCCTTGAGATAAGGGAAAGTCTACAACTGCCTATAGTCTTATGTGACTACCTAAGCTTCTACAGTGATAAAAATGATAAAGGCAAAAAAAAAAAGGTAGAGATATTAAGAAAATTTCAAAACCATAATTTTATGAATATTCACTAGGGGCCTACTAAAGGAGGCAGCTAGGTGGCTCAGTGGAGAGAACTCCAAGATTGGAGGTAAGAAGAACACAATTCACATCTTGCTTTGGACCCTTATAAAATGAACAAACCTGGGTAAATAGCTTAACTTATCTGTGCCTGTTAATTGCATTTATCAAATAAGGATAGTAAAAAGCTCCTTTGTCTTAGGGTTATTTTTCGTATAAAATGGGATAATATGGGTAAAGCACTTTGAGAACCTTAAAGCACTATATATAAATGCTTGCTGTTGTTATTATTACTACTACTATTTTTATTTTATTATAATCCTTACCCAATATTCAATAAGTTGATTTACTAATGTAAGATGAACCATACCAAAATTGATCTTCATAGGATAAATGAGAAAAGAAAGCAAAAAATATGAGAAATAGGGGTTGAACCTTGTACATAAAGGGGTCTTAATTAATCATGATTTAATTGAACTTCTATGACATGGAATAAAGGCTCAGTCTCCCATCACCATGAACATAGAGCAGTATGGCTTTTCAAAGGCAACAAAAAATAATCTTTGATGGAACATTTGGCCATTTTCCCCAACAGACTTCCTAATGAACATAACAAATGAAAGACCCTGAAACATAGATAGAAGGCTAGGAAGTATTAAATACAACCATTTCATTTTACACAGGAAGCCAATCAAGTGTGGAGATTGTGAGTTACCCAGAAATATGCCAATGGTAAGTAACAGCAGAACAAAGAGTCAAACCCAAATCTTCTATAAAGGGCTCTATCCAGGACCCACAGTGTATCTCAACAGTTGAAATTTATATATCAACATCAATTGAAAAATATAAAGAGTTGGAGAAATTCTATTTTTAAAAGTTGACATTATCTTCCAAACTAATCGATGTATGTAACTTCAATTCCCACAAAGATATAGGATAGGATGGTGAAAGTCATGTTGGAAGATAGCTTTCAAGATTAAGAAATGGAAAGGGTCAAAGGCCTATAGAATATCTAGAAATCTTGCCAACGTTGCAGATCATTTCAATCTCTTACTTTCTTCAAGGTCATGAGTTGTAAGGCTAAAATAGTGAGTAAAAATCAGCAAAGTAATGGAATCAAACATATAACAGATAATATCATAGTGACAAAGAGTTTGTATTGACTGAGCTCATTAGGACATTATGTTATGCTATTGATACATTTCACATCAGCATGCTGGGATCAGCACATCAATTTAGTACTCATATTAAGTAATGAAATTTACAATGATAGAAGATATTTTAAGAGGGAAATTTCTTGGGAGGATTTTATTCTACAAATATGACTCAGATAATCCAAAGAATGATACAATCAATACTTTGCAGGATCCTTTGCGGAAAGGACAAACCACTCAAAAATCAATAACAGTATATTTATTGTATTTCCCTACTTTATAAAATTTATACCCTTGGTGTACCTCCTGCCTCTTATTTTGAGAACATCATGTAACATTTTTTTTTTCCTTCCCTCAAAATTTCCCCTAGGCTAAGTGCCAGCCTTAACAATTGTATCTCTCTGAGGACTCACTAAGAGCAATGAAAGATGTATGAACAGCATTTAGGTAAACTCTGCTCATTGGAAAAAAATGGAAGAATGGTCAGTACTATTCATACTGCTTCAGCTTTTCTACCTCAGCTTTCAGAGATCTAGTGCTGGCAGTAGGGGATTAACTAGATGGGATAATTTATAGGCTCTACAAGGTATTAAATTGAGAACACATGGTGCATTGCAATATCAAAATATCCCCCTATACTACTACTACTACTACTACTACTACTACTACTACTACTACTACTACAATTCTACTACTACTACTATAATTCTACTACTACTACTACTACTACTACTACTACTACTACTACTACTACTACTACTACTACTACTATTACTACTACTACTACTACTACTACTATACTACTAGTACTACTACTACACACACACTTTTCTTTCTTTGGGAGGCAATAGGAAATAAATTATTTTTAAGGTTCAGATCTGTAATTTCATTAGAGAAGTACAACCATAAAGATCTGCAACCCAACGGTTTCAGGGGCACAGAAAAGTTAAGTGACTTGTCCAAATGTGGCAAAGGGAGAAATTGATCTTAGGCCCAAACTGGCCCTCTCTCCACTAATCAGTCTACCTTCCAACCTCCATTTTATAGATGGGAAGATGAAGATTCGAAATATCAACTGGAGGCCTCTATGTGTGACCAGCAAGTGAATCTGGGATGCCCAAATTCTATTCTACTGAATACAAATCTGTAGCACCCCAAACTCTACCTAGATGAGGGCCTGTACTTAAAAAACCCTTTTCTGCTTGAGCTTTTTAAGCGAATTCTCAAAACTTTATCATTGTATCTCATGATGACCCTCCAGGTTCCTATGAGAGGTGGTTGGAGGTTATTCATAGACTTATTCTATCATCTAGTCAATAGTCATCACTCAGGAGTTCCCAGAATGCCTATATTTTTTTTTTTTTTTTTTTTTTTTTTTTTTTTTTTTTTCTTGGTATCATCCAAGTGAGAGAATATGCAACTCACCATGAAATTATGTGAGGTACTACTTGTTGCTGAGTTACATTTATTAACAACCACTTTAAATTAATAATTTTAATTAGGTGACAATATAAAAATGTCCAAATATAATCATATACTTAATGCATAAATATTTGGTAATGAATTAATTTATTTTAATTACCCTACTATTAATTACTAAACACTACAGCACAGGACTCATAGACTAATATTTCTCTTACTATTTCTGTTATGTATTTCCTTTCTCTCTATTTATGATAATGATGATGATAGATGGCATCTACATTAAGTTCTGCAGGTTTATAAAAGGTTTGAATACATTTTGATAAAGATATTATTCCCATTTTACAGACAAGAAAGCAAAGAATCAAAAAGATGCTTAGCATCTTAGTTCTGGTAGTAAAAGAAATTCAGAGGCCTTCTAGTTCAACTCCTTCATTCTACATATGAGGAGACCAAAGTCCAGAGCTTAATTGATTTGTTCAAGATCACACAATGAGGAAGGAATGAACCTTGAAGAGGGATTCAAAGCTGAGAATTCCTGATTCTATTCATTATATCATTCTCTTACCTTCAAGACTCAGCTTATATCCCACCTCTTGAAGGAAAAATTTGAGAAACTTGTCAGCCATGGCAAATATTCAACTTTTATGGCAGCAACCAGAATTGGCTTCCCTTAAAGGGCGTTAAGTCAAGAATCTTAATAATTATTTAGACATTGCCTTGCGTGGTTAATAACTGTTTTCTTCAATTTGTCTTTCATTCTCAATGAAATTGTAAGAAAGTACTTCAGTAAGAAAAAAAAAATCAAAAATAAAAATACTGGATTTGGATTTAGAAGAGCTGGATTCAAATTCCAGCTCCCACTGTCCCTGACCCTCAGGCAATCTAAGATCTATGGAAGACCTTAGCTTTAAAACAAAACAAAACAAAACAAAACAAAACAAAACAAAAACAAAAACAAAAACAAAAAAACCCAAGATCTCCCACTGCATCCAGGGTCATCTCCAGTCATCTTGATCTACATCTTGGCACTGGATCCAGATGGCTTTAGAAGGGAAAATGAGGCAGGTGACCTTGCATAACTCTTTCTTGCTCAAAATCCCATTCACTTGTAGGTCATGGGATCCCCTCCATGATGTCATGTCCTCTTCAAGAATAAGGACTAATAACAACAATAAGATGAACAAAGCTGCATGAATAACTTTTAATATTCCTTCTAGATCTAATTCTGTTATTGTACAAAGGGATTGAGGGATCCCTGTAAATTGTAACTTCTTATGTGTTCTCATATACTCCTATTTCCTCTTCCTCAATAGTGAACTACGCTAGAGTTACCATGGTACCTAGGATGTAATAGGCACTTTATAACGATCTGGAACTCATACATTTCCAAGAGATTATCATATAGATATCTCAAACTCAACACGTCCCAAACTGAATTTGTTATCTTTCCTCAAAGATCCCCCCCCTCCTTCCAACTTTACTATTGCTGTAGAGGACATCTCCATCCTCAGGATTCCAAACTTGGCTGTCATTCCCAACTCTTCCTTTTATCTCACTCTCTTTATCCACTCTATTGCCATGGTTTGTGGATACTACCTTTGTAACGTTTATAAATGTCCTTCTCTCCTTGAATACTGCCACCTCCCAGATGTAAACTTCCATCAGCTCTCATGTGGGCTATTGCAATAATCTATTCATTGGTCATTATTTTCCAGTCTACACCCAAATCAGCTCTTAAAGTGAGCTTCCTAAAATCCTCCACACTCAATAAACTCTGATGATTCCCTGGCATTTTCAGGATCAAATATAAACTCCTATATTTATCATTTAAACCCCAGATCCACATACAGTCTACCTTAAAACATTGCCCTGTTTCCTGCTCCCTTCCCCACATGTTTTGTGATACAACAACACTGGGCTCTGTCATTGTATCAAACAAGACACTCCATCTTTCAATTCTAGGCATTTCCACTGGCCTGCAATTCTATCTTCTTGTTTATATTTTCTCTGAGGAAAATAATAGCCCCTACCTCTCAAAGTCATTACTAGAATAAAAGAAGAATACACTTGGAAGGTACTTTACAAAGGTACAGGTGTTATAGAAATGTGAAAAGGAATAATAAAAATAAACAAATAGATCAATTAATAAATGAATAAACTGCTAGATGTCTCAGATATGTGAAACACTTTTCATTCATTTTCTCAATTTAGCCTCGCAAACACTTCTAATGAATTCTACAGGTCGATGGTATGTCTATAGATTAAGAAAGGAATTGTCAGAGATTAAATTATTTGCCTAGGATTACATAGTTAGGAAGGCACCAGAAGAAAGGAAAGACATCAACCGTGAGGACAAAGTAAGATATCTACTAAGGAACATATTTAGAAAGCAAAAGGAGGTCCTCTCACTTGAGATCTCTGAGATCACATGGCCTCAGACACTATCATTTAACTTGACATAGCACCTCGGTTCAGTTACATATGTGCTAGAAATATCTGCTCCTTGCTTTGGCATTATGATTAGGCCCTCGAGGACATAATCTTGCTTCTTTCTTTTGATGGATAAAGATTGAATTGAAGAAAAGGAAATAACAACAACAACAAAAAAAAAAAAAAAAAAAAAAAAAAAAAAAAAACAAAGCTGGAGACCATAAAAAACAGCTGCAGTGCCCAGATAAGCTTTATTTGCTCCAACAACACGCAGTGCCTACCTTGACACCTTTCACTATGCTGGTGCTGACGTGCCCTGGCACTGATTTGCTCAAGCTTGAATAGAGCATCTTGATTTCTCAAATAGGTTGAAAAATGAATAAGGATCATTTTTCAGTCTAGGTTCCAGTTTTTAAATTCAATTTCTATTCTCCTCACACATGGACTTTCTCCCCCACACACACACACTGCTGAAATTAGTACAGAAATCTAGGCTAAATCAGAAGCCAAATCAGAAATCAGATCAAAATCAATCAGAAAAGTAACCAAGATTATAGAATAATTGTTTTGGTTACTGTTGGCATGGACCATGAGAAATTAAAGATAAAAAAGGAGTAAGTAATCATAGCTCGGCAGGAAAATAGTAACTATCTTATTATGATAATTTTTAATTTGTTTGAGGCATGGGAGAAAAAAAAATTACTATCCAGAGGAAAACGTACAATTTAAATGGAATTCACTGGTATATTTTACTACTACTGCTGTTGATGCTAATGTTACTGCTGCTACTGCTAATCCAAAATCTAGATAAAAGCAATAAAAATACACTGACCTCCTCCTTTAAATTATTTTATTCCAATATTCTTGACTGTATCAATTTTACTTCAAGCATATCCTTATATAACAACTAGGCCCTGGGCATTGTACAGAAGTTGTCAAGAGAAAGCATTATGAAAAATGTAGCCAAATCTGGGCTTTGTCTCCTTTGACAAGGAGCTGATTCTGGCCTGAGAGTCTGCTGTGTCCAGTTAGCATTAGAAGGGACTATTCCACAGAGACTCTTGTATCGTGATAGTGGATGAAGAAATACCAGGTATTATTACAACTTGGACCTTTCCTCTTCTCCAGAATATAAAAGCCACTTAACCAATGCCATGTGAATCAAGGATTGAGCTACTTACTGCATTAAAATTTGGGAACAGATTGACTGCTGCTGCAGTGTCCAGAGGAAAAGGAAGAAACGGTTTAATATCCAGCGAGGGCTGCAAAGGTGGGGCAGGTGGACGCACCAGGGCTGGGAGAGCAGGGCTCTGGCATGTGCCACCTAGGGATAAGAAGAGAAAAGAAAAGAGTTAGCGAGATCCTTTGCCTTTGAATGAACCACCTTGATGAAACACGAAGTTCCCCAGAAAGAATTAGAAACAATTACAGCCTTTTGTTTTGTTTTGTTTTCTGGAAATCAAGAATCCATAAGTCAATTGGGAAATCTGTTGCTATCAACTGGCAGTGAACTTTTTCTTGCTCAGAAG